>NC_041380.1:343776083-343846067 GCF_002162155.2 Triticum dicoccoides
GGTAGTTAAAGTCGATCTAGGTATATGTTGGGAGATCGATCGGTATACATGCATGTGTGTGTTAGAAGCAAATGAGGCACGATGAGAAGGATAGAGAGAGAGGGATGCATGTAGGAGGTGGTACGAGAGGCATACTATATCGAGGGGGGAGGAGTGTGCGGGTACGATAACGATGAGAAGAGTGGTGGGAGTGAGGCATGGACGATGACAAGAGAAGAGGGGAAGCTTGTGTTTGTGCTAGGCACACCTGGCTAGAGAGGCATATCGATCGATGTGTGCCGTAAAGAAGGAGCTGGGGGCCTACACACACCGTGGGTGAATGACCTAAAGTGAAAAGATGAATTTGCGTGATGGAGCTAGAGAATGCTGAGGGAGGGTGAGAGGGATGCGGGCCCGTGCATGCACAAGAGAAAGTTAGCACTAGCTACAAAGATAAGAGGGTTGTGTGGGTGTAAAAGACGAATAGAGATTATATATACTTCATTATAAAAAGCGAATTCGGATATTTGAAGAATTTATCATAGTGTTTCAAACCGATGCATGTGTGAATATATATAACGGTGATGCACATGGTGTGGTTATGAACACGTTATACTACATTTAATATATTTTATCTCTACTCTTATAAAAAACAGAGTTGTTGATGATGGTGTGCCTGCCATCCTGCATTATAGGCCGTCCGATTTATATCTGGTGGATAGCAAGGAAACTACGATGGTTGAAGTTGGCAACAATCATGATTGTAGATTCTTATTGAAATAGAGAAACGAATTCAAATTTAGTTCGAATCGCAGCGGTAGTATAGACATTTGGAATGCACTAAAATGTTGGTATGAGTAGGTTACATGCATTATACAACAAGCAAAAAAATTAAATCGGACATAGCATGGATTCATACTCCCTCCTTCCATCTATATAGGGCGTAATGAGATTTTTAAGACCGCCTTTGACTATTGACAAGATTAGTACATGACATGCACAATGTGAAAATTATATCATTGAAAGAACCTTTCACAGACGAATTTAACGGTGTGCTTTGTGTAAGTTGCATGTCATATATCATTGCTCTAATATTTGGTCAAAGTTAGCATCGAAAAACGCATTAGGCCCTATATAGATGGAAGGAGGGAGTAGCTTTGAATAGCATTTGTATAATAAAATGGGGCAAGACTCTCTCTTTGTGTGGTGTGAATAGTTTTATTTTTTTCGTTTTCTTTTTGGTTGAGGGAAGTGCGAATTGATTTGGTACGTACAAGTACAATATTACTACACGTTAGGCTTGTCCCTAAAATTCAACCCGCGTCTTGTTATATCCCGAAAATTCAGATATCGTGCTCCCAAAACGGGCGCCTTCACAACCCGCGCCTTGCTATCCCGAAATTACAATGCGCGCGAAAACTCCCTCCAGCTGCCAAATCCCGACACGCAAAATCCCCCATCTAATCCTAAGCCGAAAGGGCCGCTAGTTCAAATCGGTGGGGGGTACTTTTGTAACACACCCTACATTTTGGACAAGCGCGTCCCTAAGTCATGCTTCACCCTCTCCCATCGCCCCCTTTTTCGCCATTCGTAATCCTAGGCCGCCATAACCTCTCCGCTCCAGCCGCGAAACCCCACCCTCCTCCGTCCGCCACGTCACCGCTGCCCAGCCGGAGCCTCTTCCCCGATGACGTCGTCCACTGCAACAGCTCGACGTCCCTCGTACACCTCCTCGGATGAGGATCCGTCGTCCATCTCGCCGTCCCGCCGGTTCAGCCGCCTTGTCCTCCACCTCCAAGGAGCTGCTCCAACGATCGCCTCATCTATCGCGGTTGCTCCATCCCCACAGCGCCACCTTAACCTGCTCCACCGGAACCGCAGCATCCTCACCGACTCCTCGGACGAAGCCGAGGCCTACTTGGCGCCACCAAAGATGTTGTACACTCATCGCATCGCACCTTCTCCTTAACTCGACCTCCCGTCGCCGACGGTGCTCCATCTCGCACTCCCACACTCCCATGGAGCAACTACCTTGAAGCCGGTGCTGCGGGCGACATCTCCACGGCGGCTCTCCCCCAGTGCGAGGCCCCTTCGGCGGCGGCGTCCATACCAGCCGGATCTGCTGCTGCTGCTGCTTCGGCTCTCGCTCGCTCGCTCGCGCTGCTGCTGCTGCTCCGGCTCTCGCTCGATCGCTCGCTCGCCTAGCTGCTGCTGCTGCTCTCCCCCTCGCTCGTGCTACTGCTTTGCTCCGATTAAGCTACACTTCAGTCGACTAAATTGACTTTTGGGTCAGTCGATTTTCAGGGGTTGGGGGGCTCGTCGGAGTTAAGGAAGAATCACCCGCAGCGGGGACGGGGGCTCGTCGGAGAAGTACCCCACTATCTATCTTAGGGTTCAGGGTGGGGGCGGGGGGCTAGAGGGCTGCTCCAGTCGATTTCCAAGGAGCTGCTCCAACGATCGCCTCATCTATCGCGGTTGCTCCATCCCCACAGCGCCGCCTTAACCTGCTCCACCGGAACCGCAGCATCCTCACCGACTCCTCGGACGAAGCCGAGGCCTACTTGGCGCCACCAAAGATGTTGTACACTCATCGCATCGCACCTTCTCCTTAACTCGACCTCCCGTCGCCGACGGTGCTCCATCTCGCACTCCCACACTCCCATGGAGCAACTACCTTGAAGCCGGTGCTGCGGGCGACATCTCCACGGCGGCTCTCCCCCAGTGCGAGGCCCCTTCGGCGGCGGCGTCCATACCAGCCGGATCTGCTGCTGCTGCTGCTCCGGCTCTCGCTCGCTCGCTCGCGCTGCTGCTGCTGCTCCGGCTCTCGCTCGATCGCTCGCTCGCCTAGCTGCTGCTGCTGCTCTCCCCCTCGCTCGTGCTACTGCTTTGCTCCGATTAAGCTACACTTCAGTCGACTAAATTGACTTTTGGGTCAGTCGATTTTCAGGGGTTGGGGGGCTCGTCGGAGTTAAGGAAGAATCACCCGCAGCGGGGACGGGGGCTCGTCGGAGAAGTACCCCACTATCTATCTTAGGGTTCAGGGTGGGGGCGGGGGGCTAGAGGGCTGGCCGGGGCGGCGGTGGCGAGTTGTTTCGGGGCAGCGAGGCGGCGCTGGGGCCGGTAGTTCGGTCGGTGGTGGCTGGCGGCTCAGGGGGGTGCAGGTTGAAGATGAACTGCAGGCCCTCCCTAAACTACATGTCAAGTGCCTCTCTGCTACCATTGCATTCAGTTTCGACAGTAGCATTCAGATTCCACAGTAAATTTCAGTTTCGACAGTTAAGTTCAGAGTCAACAGTTTTTACCTCATCTGTTGTAGTCAAGTGGTTTTTGGTGATGTTAATTTTACATCCATTTTACATCATATATTGGAGATGCTATTAGAATCCCACTTGAGATTGATGATGTCTATCTTGTGCTGCTTCATCCTTGACGTCTTACGGCTCACCGGAGCTGCTCCAACGACAGAACGATCCATCACAATAGAGCAGTGCCCTGGACGCCGTCTACAGATTCCTCAGATCTTCCTCCACACCTCCGATAGCCACCTCTGCCTCAACTACTTTAGTGACCAACCCAATGATGCTGAGGTCGACACGGCTATGGCAAAGAGGTTGTACACTTGTTGCATCAGTTATTACTATACATTCACGTCGATCCCTTAGGGCTATTTTGGTTCAGCGGAAAAATGTCGATCCACTGGTTGTTACCATCACTCTAAATTTCTACATGCTCTCCTTACATAATCTCACCATATTTTTTTTGTATGCACGTCAGATATTATACACAGTCATGCTGAACATGTAGAGAAAAAGAGAAGAGTTTTGCGTGGCAATACAATGTCATGCAGACATCGCTCCATGGTGGGTTCAATGGCAAACCCTCCCCACCCCTCTCCAGATTGTAATCCGGAGGAAGATATCTGTTCTAAGGCGGATTCAGATGCCGCTGACCACTCCTATTTACCCCCAAGGTGTTTGCTCTACGTTGGCATGATGATGTTAGTCATATCATGCATATGTTGCCTTGCAGTGCCTACTTTTGACATCATATATGTCATCTGCTTAGTTTAGACATGTTCTGTAATGCTACCTGTTTAGTTTCTATATCATATATGGAAATTATGCAGTCTCATGTCTTTTAGCCAGCCGTAATATATGTGAAATGTGCAATGCCATCCTGTTTAACCAGGCATCATATATTTGAATGATATCTTGCCCATCCTTTTCTTCATTACATTTCCATTTGTCGATAATGTTTGTACATTAAACTACTCTTCCTGTGAATCAGCCATTTGGGTGGGAGATGGAAAAATCTGGAGTGAAAACAAGGCCTTCGGAGCAGACAGTGCTACCTGTCGAAGCATATCTCTTGTTGGGTCCCGATAGCTCCTCAGAGATGGATTCAGAGACAGATGACCAGTCCTATTCCCCCACTGACGTGTATGCTCTAACTTGGATCGGTTATACTGCTCATATCATGCATACGGTGTCTTGCATTGCATAGTTTAGACATCATATACACAATATTCAACACCATGTTCTTAGTTCAGACATCATATCGAATGCCCTCTATTTAGCATATAAATCACATATGTGAATTAAATGATGCGATCCTGATTACTTAGATAACATGTAGGTGAATTATGTCATGTGATCTTGTTTAGTTATTCATCATACCTTTGAATTATGTTATGCTATGCTATCCAGTTTAGATAGACATCATATATGTGAAATTATGTCATGCTATCTGTTTTAGTTAAACAATATACATGTAAACTATTTCATGCCCTCTTTTTTCCACACTATCTATTGCATATGTCTCTCATACAATGTCTGTACATTCAACTATGTTTCCTGTTTATCAGCCATTTGAATTGGAGCGGGTGATGCCAGTATCTAGCAGTCTAAAAACACGGTCTTCAAATAAAACAGTTCTACCTCTTGGTGGAGATTGCACTCCGGTTGTACATGCACAAGAACCAGCCCTACCACACATAACCCAAACTCTCGCAGATTGTACCCCTACTACGATGGACAGAGAACCAGCTTCACCCAATCTAACCCCAACCCCAGCCGATAGTAACCCAGTTCCTGTTGACACAGCACCATCTCCACCACAGAGCTCCCAAACAAGAGCAGTTAGTAAGGCAACTCCAGTGCCCAAAGGGCCAGTACTATCACGGCGAACCCCAACTCCACCAGCTAGTACGCCTATTCCTGTGGAGGAAGCACAACCAGCTAGTCGTAGTTTAGCATCTATCACATTTGATGTTGTTAAATCGTATGTGCGTATCTTCCCATATTGGAAATATTATACTGAAGATGAAGGAAAATGCCAGTTGCAGGTGTTTGTCCAGGAGTTATGTGTAAGTAATGTTATTCATGGCAATTACTTTGCTTCGTCCCATACATCCTACCTCCATGATGGTTATAATACAACAAATTTTCCCATTTTTCTCTATAGAGAAGGACCGATTTGGAAACTCAGGATGAGGTAACCTGTGCTAATACCTTTGCTATCTTCAAGAATGCTTGGTGGCAGTATCGGAATTACCTGAAGAAAACGTACTTCACCGGCAAAGAAACTCATCAAATTCCCTTACGTTCTCCTGAGACACATTTACTGGACGATTACTGGGAACGCCTTGTTCTGTACTGGTCCCGAACCAAGAATGTGGTAAGGCCTATGAGTTAATTTTCTATTTTTTAAGTATTATATTCTTGTGTCTTACTATACTCTGTTCATGTAGAACAAGTGCCTAAACCTGAAGAACAACTGTTCTAATTTAAGATTCCATTGCTATCATAGTTCAAAAAAGCGCTAGGCGTTGATCCGTCTCCAACGTATCTATAATTTTTGATTGCTCCATGCTATATTATCTACTATTTTGGACTATATTGGGCTTTATTTTCCACTTTTATATTACTTTTGGGACTAGCCTATTAACCAGAGGCCCAACCCAGAATTGTTGTTTTTTTGCCTATTCAGTGTTTCGAAGAAACGGAATATCAAACGGAGTCCAAACGGAATAAAACCTTCAGGAACGTGATTTTCTCACCGAACGTGATCCAGGAGACTTGGACCCTACGCCAAGGCATCGGAGAGGCGGTCACGAGGGTGGGGGGTGCCCGCCCCCCTCCTAGGGCGCGCCCCCTGCCTCGTGGGCCCCCCGATGCTCCACCGACATACTTCTTCCTCCTATATATACCTACGTACCCCCAAACGATTAGAACAGGAGCCAAAAACCTAATTCCACTGCCGCAACTTTCTGTATCCACGAGATCCCATCTTGGGGCCTGTTCCGGATCTTCGCCAGAAGAGGGCCGTCATCACGGAGGGCTTCTATCATAGCCTCTCCGATGAAGTGTGAGTAGTTTACCTCAGACCTTCGGGTCCATAGTTAGTAGTTGGATGTCTTCTTCTCTCTTTTTGGATCTCAATACAAAGTTCTCCCCCTCTCTTGTGGAGATCTATTCGATGTAATCTTCTTTTTGCGGTGTGTTTGTTGAGATCGATGAATTGTGGGTTTATGATCAAGTCTATCTATGAATAATATTCGAATCTTCTCTGAATTCTTTTATGCATGATTGGTTATCTTTGCAAGTCTCTTCGAATTATCCGTTTGGTTTGGCCAACTAGATTGGTAGTTCTTGCCATGGGAGAAGTGATTAGCTTTGGGTTCGATCTTGCGGTGTCCTTTCCCAGTGACAGAAGGGGCAGCAAGGCACGTATTGTATCGTTGCCATTGAGGATAACAAGATTGGGTTTATTTCATATTGCATGAATTTATCTCTCTACAGCATGTCATCTTGCTTAAGGCGTTACTCTGTTTTTTAACCTAATACTCTAGATGCATGCTAGATAGCGGTCGATTAGTGGAGTAATAGTAGTAGATGCAGAATCGTTTTGGTCTACTTGTAACGGACGTGATGCCTATATACATGATCATGCCTAGATATTCTCATAACTATGCTCAATTCTGTCAATTGCTCAACAGTAATTTGTTCACCTACCGTAGAATACTTATGCTCTTGAGAGAAGCCACCAATGAAACCTATGGCCCCCGGGTCTTTTCTCATCATATCAATCTCCATCACTTTAATCTTGTTTTGCTTTTACTTTGCCTTTTACTTTTACTTTGCATCTTTATACCAAAAATACTTTATCTATCAGATCTCACTCTCGTAAGTGACCGTGAAGGGCTTGACAACCCCTTATCGCGTTGGTTGCGAGTAGCTATCGTTTTGTGCAGGTACGAGAGACTTGAGCGTGGCCTCCTACTGGATTGATACCTTGGTTCTCAAAAACTAAGGGAAATACTTAAGCTACTTTGCTGCATCATCCCTTCCTCTTCGGGGAAATCCAACGCAAGCTCAAGAGATAGCAAGAAGGATTTCTGGCGCCGTTGCCAGGGAGTCTACGCAAAAAGTCAACATACCAAGTACCCATCACAATCCCTATCTCTCGCATTACATTATTTGCCATTTCCTCTCGTTTTCCTCTCCCCCCAATTCACCCTTGCCGTTTTATTCGCCCTCTCTCTCTCCCTATCCTCCCTCTCTATTTGCCTCTTTTGCGCGTTTGCTCTTGTTTGCTCGTGTGCTAGTTTGCTTGTTTGTCGCGATGGCTCAAGATACCACCAAATTGTGTGACTTCACCAATACCAATAATAATGATTTCCTTAGCACTCCGATTGCTCCTCTTGCCAATACTGAATCTTGTGAAATCAATGCTGCTTTGTTGAGTCTTGTTATGAAAGATCAATTCGCCGGCCTTCCTAGCGAAGATGCCGCTACTCATCTGAATAGCTTCGTTGATTTATGTGATATGTAAAAGAAAAGAGATGTCGATAATGATGTCGTTAAATTGAAGCTATTTCCTTTTTCGCTTAGAGATCGTGCTAAAGCTTGGTTTTCGTCTTTGCCTAAAAATAGTATTGATTCTTGGAACAAATGCAAAGATGCTTTTATCTCTAAGTATTTCCCTCCCGCTAAGATCATCTCTCTTAGAAACGATATTATGAACTTTAAACAACTTTATCATGAACATGTTGCACAAGCTTGGGAGAGAATAAAATTAATGATACATAATTGCCCTACTCATGGTTCGAATTTGTGGATGATTATACAAATTTTTTTATGCCGAATTGAATTTTGCTTCTAGAAATCTTTTAGATTCGGCCGCGGGAGGTACTTTTATGGAAATCACTTTAGGAGATGCTACCAAACTCCTAGAAAATATTATGGTTAATTATTCTCAATGGCATACTGAAAGAACTTCTAATAAAAAAGTGCATGCGATAGAAGAAATCAATGTGTTGAGTGGAAAGATGGACGAACTTATGAAATTATTTACTACTAAGAGTGTTTCTTCTGATCTTAATGATATGCCTTTGTCTACTTTGATTGAGAATAACAATGAATCTATGGATGTGAATTTTGTTGGTAGGAATAATTTTGGTAACAACGCTTATAGAGGGAATTTTAATCCTAGGCCATATCCTAGTAATCCTTCTAATAATTATGGGAATTCCTACAACAACTCTTATGGAAATTATAATAAGATGCCCTCTGAATTTGAGAATAGTGTTAAAGAGTTTATGAATTCACAAAAGAATTTTAATGCTTTGCTTGAAGAGAAATTTCTTGAAGTTGATGATTTGGCTAGGAACGTTGATAGAATTTCTCTTGAGGTTGATTCTTTAATGAGTCTCTCAAAGCCATGAGAATTTCCATTGATGAGTGCAAGGAAAGAACCGCTAGGATGCGTCCTTCCAAAGATGCCTTTATTAAAGCGTGTTCTTCCAATTCCTATGAAAATCAAGATGAAGATCTAAAAGTTATTGATGTGTCCCCTATTAAATCTTTGTTTTGCAATATGAATCTTGATGAAACTGAATATGATCTTTCTTTACCTAGAAGGCATTCTAAAAATTCGGAGTATTTAGATCTTAATAATGAAATTGATGAAAGTGGGATTGAAACAAATAAAAATCTAGATGTTGCTAAACCCACTATATTGGATTTCAAGGAATTTAATTATGAAAGTTGCTCTTTAATTGATTGTATTTACTTGTTGCAATCCGTGTTAAATTCTCCACATGCTTATAGTCAAAAGAAAGCCTTCACCCAACATATTGTTCATGCCTTGATGCAATCTTATGAAGAAAAACTTGAGTTGAAAGTTTCTATCCCTAGAAAACTCTATGATGAGTGGGAACCAACTACTAAAATTAAAATTAAAGATCATGAGTTTTATGCTTTGTGTGATTTGGGTGCTAGTGTCTCCACTATCCCCAAAACTTTGTGTGATTTGCTAGATTTCCGTAATTTTGATGATTGCTCTCTAAATTTGCATCTTGCGGATTCTACTATTAAGAAACCTATGGGAAGAATTAATGATGTTATTATTGTTGCAAATAGAAATTATGTGCCCGTATATTTCATTGTTCTTGATATAGATTGCAATCCTTCTTGCCCTATTATTCTTGGTAGACCTTTCCTTAGAATGGTTGGTGCGATTGTTGATATGAAGGAAGGGAATATTGGATTTCAATTTCCATTAAAAAAGGGCATGGAACACTTTCCAAGAAAGAAAATAAAATTGCCATATGAAACTATCATTAGAGCCACTTATGGATTGCCTACCAAAGATGGCAATACCTAGATCTATCCTCGCTTTTATGCCTAGCTAGGGCGTTAAACGATAGCGCTTGTTGGGAGGCAACACAATTTTATTTTTATTACTTGATCTTTGATCCTGTTTAGTAATAAATAAATTATTTAGCCTCTGTTTTGGTTGTGTTTTTTGTGTTTAGTTAGTGTTTATGCCAAGTAGAACCGTTGGGAAGACTTGGGAAAGTCTTGTTGAACTTGCTGTAAAAAACAGAAACTTTAGCGCTCACGAGAACTGCTTCCATTTTTATTTGGAGAGTGATATTTAGTTAATTCTTTTTGCAGATGATTAATATATAAATTCTCCACGTCCAGCAATTTATTTTAGAATTTTTGGTGTTCCATATCTTGTGCTAGCTACAGATTACTACAGACTGTTCTGTTTTTGACAGATTCTGTTTTTCGTGTGTTGTTTGCTTATTTTGATGAATCTATGGCTAGTAAAATAGTTTATAATCCATATAGAAGTTGGAATAAATTAGGTTTAACACCAATATGAATAAATAATGAGTTCATTACAGTACCTTGAAGTGGTCTTTTGTTTTCTTTCGCTAACGGAGCTCACGAGTTTTCTACCTTAAGTTTTGTGTTGTGAAGTTTTCAAGTTTTGGGTAAGGATTTGATGGATTATGGAACAAGGAGTGGCAAGAGCCTAAGCTTGGGGATGCCGATGGAACCCCCAAGATAATCTAAGGACACCTAAAAGCCAAAGCTTGGGGATGCCCCGGAAGGCATCCCCTCTTTCGTCTACTTCTATCGGTAACTTTACTTGGAGCTATATTTTTATTCACCACATGATATGTGTTTTGCTTGGAGCGTCTTGTATTATTTGTGTCTTTGTTTGTTAGTCTGCCACAATCATCCTTGCTGTACACACCTTTTGAGAGAGCCATACATGAATTGAAATTTGATAGAATGCTCTATGTGCTTCACTTATATCTTTTGAGCTATGTAGTTTTGCTCTATGTGCTTCACTTATATCTTTTGAGATAAGTAGTTTTGCCCTATGTGATTCAGTTATATCTTTTGAGCTAAGTAGTTTTGCTCTATGTGCTTCACTTATATCTTTTGAGCGTTATATTTTTGCTCTATGTGCTTCACTTAGATCTTTTAGAGCACGGTGGTGGATTCGTTTTAAAGAAACTATTGGTCTCTCATGCTTCACTTAAATTATTTTGAGAGTCCCTTAATAGCATGGTAATTTGCTTAATAATAATATGCTTGGTATTCAAGATTTGTGAAACTTTCTTTTGAGTGCATTGAATACTAAGATAATATTGAAGCATGATAATTGTTTTGAGATATGGAGGTGATAATATTAAAAGTCATGCTAGTTGAGTAGTTATGAATTTGAGAAATACTTGTGTTGAAGTTTGTGATTCCCATAGCATGCACGTATGGTGAACCGTTATGTGATGAAGTCGGAGCATGATTTATTCATTGATTGTATTCCTTATGAGTGGCGGTCGGGGACGAGTGATGGTCTTTTCCTACCAATCTATCCCCCTAGGAGCATGCCTGCAATACTTTGCTTTGATAACTTCTAGATTTTTGCAATAAGTATATGAGTTCTTTATGACTAATGTTGAGTCCATGGATTATATGCACTTTTTCCCATCCTTCCACCATTGCTAGCCTCTCTAATACCGCGCACTTTTCGCCGGTATCATACACCTACCATATACCTTCCTCAAAACAGCCACCATACCTACCTATCATGGCATTTCCATAGCCATTCCGAGATATATTGCCATGCAACTTTCCACCATTCCGTGTATTATGACACGCTCCATCATTGTCATATTGCTAGCATGATCATGTAGTTGACATCGTATTTGTGGCAAAGCCACCGCTCATAATTCTTTCATACATGTCCCTCTTGATTCATTGCATATCCTGGAACACCGCCGGAGGCATTCATATAGAGTCATTTTTGTTCTAAGTATCGAGTTGTAAGTAAATAAAAGTGTGATGATCATCATTATTAGAGCATTGTACCAGTGAGGAAAGGATGATGGAGACTATGATTCCCCCACAAGTCGGGATGAGACTCCGGACGAAAAAAAAGAGGCCAAAGAAGCCCGAATAAAAAAAAAGAGGAGAAGGCCCAAATAAAAAATGAGAAAAAAAGAGAGAAGGGACAATGTTAATATCATTTTACCACACTTGTGCTTTAGGAGACTTGGACCCTACGCCAAGGCATCGGAGAGGCAGTCACGAGGGTGGGGGGCGCGCCCCCCCTAGGGCGCGCCCCCTGCCTCGTGGGCCCCTCGATGCTCCACCGACGTACTTCTTCCTCCTATATATACCTACGTACCCCCAAACGATCAGAACAGGAGCCAAAAACCTAATTCCACCGCCGCAACTTTCTGTATCCACGCGATCCCATCTTGGGGCCTGTTCCGGAGCTCCGCCGGAAGAGGGCCGTCATCACGGAGGGCTTCTACATCATCATAGCATCTCCGATGAAGTGTGAGTAGTTTACCTCAGACCTTCGGGTCCATAGTTAGTAGCTGGATGGCTTCTTCTCTCTTTTGGATCTCAATACAAAGTTCTCCCCCTCTCTTGTGGAGATTTATTCGATGTAATCTTCTTTTTGCGGTGTGTTTGTTGAGACCGATGAATTGTGGGTTTATGATCAATTCTATCTATGAATAATATTTGAATCTTCTCTGAATTCTTTTATGCATGATTGGTTATCTTTGGAAGTCTCTTCGAA
Organism: Triticum dicoccoides; assembly: GCF_002162155.2. Classification (NCBI taxonomy): domain Eukaryota; kingdom Viridiplantae; phylum Streptophyta; class Magnoliopsida; order Poales; family Poaceae; genus Triticum; species Triticum dicoccoides. The sequence goes on from NC_041380.1 coordinate 343,788,456, forward strand.
TTATCCATTTGGTTTGGCCAACTAGATTGGTAGTTCTTGCCATGGGAGAAGTGCTTAGCTTTGGGTTCGATCTTGCGGTGTCCTTTCGCAGTGACAGAAGGGGCAGCAAGTCACATATTGTATCGTTGCCAGCGAGGATAACAAGACGGGGTTTATTTCATATTGCATGAATTTATCTCTCTACATCATGTCATCTTGCTTAAGGCGTTACTCTGTTTTTAACCTAATACTCTAGATGCATGATGGATAGCGGTCGATGAGTGGAGTAATAGTAGTAGATGCAGAATCGTTTCGGTCTACTTGTAATGGACGTGATGCCTATATACATGATCATGCCTAGATATTCTCATAACTATGCTCAATTCTGTCAATTGCTCAACAGTAATTTGTTCACCCACCGTAGAATACTTATGCTCTTGAGAGAAGCCACCAGTGAAACCTATGGCCCCCGGGTCTATTCTCATCATATCAATCTCCATCACTTTAATCTTGTTTTGCTTTTACTTTGCTTTTACTTTTATTTTGCATCTTTATACCAAAAATACTTTATCTATCAGATCTCACTCTTGTAAGTGACCGTGAAGGGCTGGACAACCCCTTATCTCGTTGCTTGCGAGTAGCTATCGTTTTGTGCAGGTATGAGGGACTTGAGCGTGGCCTCCTACTGGATTGATACCTTGTTTCTCAAAAACTGAGGGAAATACTTACGCTACTCTACTGCATCATCCCTTCCTCTTCGGGGAAATCCAACGCAAGCTCAAGAGATAGCAGGCGTTAATTGTGCGTTTTGTCACCGCCTTACGCTTTACTGACCAAAGGACATGCTTGTGCGCAGTTATGCACAGATTATGCATAGTTGTGCGCAATGCGTTTTGCCAACGCCTAGAGCCTAGGCGCGCTTAAGCGCTCGCTTAGGCATGCCTTTTTTAACTATGATTGCTTTGCTCTTGTATCACTGTATTTACTCATACAAACTTATTTTTAAATTGAAGGATCCAATCGAAACTCCAATGGCACAACAGGTATGTTCATGCGTGTTTCTTTAACAGGTTTGCTCTTATCAATAGCTCTGTTGATTTCAATTTCAATTGTGTATATAGTTGACTTTCATATCATGCACATTACTAGCATCACAACAGAGCCAATAGTGTTGTTGTACATGTAGACCCGTGGTACCCACCTGAAATCTTGTTGTGCCGTGTAGTTTCCCACGGTTTGTATTCTTTCACTGCTGCTTTGTATTGAACTGATATGATTTGAACCGTGTCTCTATTTTGATTTGGCAAGACAATGCAGTGACCATAGGACATAGATATATGTTTGTTTGATGCTTTTATTATGTACTAGTACTTGGCAATAGAAGACTTGGTAGTTTAATCCTGTCCACCTTACTAATGAATTGGTTCACCGAAATGAGTTTCATATACTAGTACATGCTAAACTTGTTATGTGTCTGCTTGTTTCTTCTTTTAGAATGCTGACAGAATATTGGGGAAGAGTGCCTTCTTAAGCAATGGTAAAGGAAGTAATGCAGATAAGGTTCAGGATAGTGACACATCCTTGTTGGTCTCCAACAAAGCTGATAAAATAGCTAAGGAAGACTATCTTGAAGACAGCGAGACAACCCCAAAGTGCTGTCTTGGTTTAGTGTTCGAGTTACTGGCCACTACCGCTTGCACAAGCTATTCAAACTCACTGTCTGAATCAGTTTGGTTTCTTGAGTCTCAACTACAAGCTGAAAGACATCGATCAGCTGTGCTGCGACAAGAAGCGGAAGGACTACGGAAGTCCCTGGAGCATTCAGATGCATACTTTCTGCTGCAACAGCAAGCGTTGGAGGATTTTAGCACCAAACAGGAGAAAGCTAATCATCTTGCTAAGCTTATTGCCAGCATGGTGGATACCCAGGATAACGTTTCTTGAGCTCTTCTGAAGTTGTTTTAGTTATGCTCTTGTTTTGCTGCCGCGTTTATTTGCACTGGTGGCCAATTTTGACGGCCAGTGTGTGTAATGTGCTACTTTGTTCCCTATATTTGCACTGGTGGCGAACTTTGATGCCCAGTGGATGTAATATGTGTAATAGCGGTAATAGGCTAGCGTTAATTGCTTGCTTATTTATTTCCTTATTGTCTTGTTTAGTTGTTTTCTTGTAGTCACTGCAGTTCTTTTTCTGTTTTTTTCTAGTGGCCACAATAGCCTATTTTTGGTAACTAGGCCAAAATAATCATGGCAACACACGGACTGTTGTAACCATGGGCCTCCTGCAGGACGTATGATCCATGGGCCTTCGTCCGGCCATAGGATCCATCGGCCTTCTATACGGGCCTTAGGGTCCATGGGCCTTCTACGGGTCGTAGGGTCCATGGGCCTTCTATGGGCCATACGATCCATGGGCCTTCAACGGGTTGTACTATCCATGGGCCTCATACGGGCCGTAGGATCCATGGGCCTTCTACGGGGCGTATCATCATTTCGCCAATCATGGGCCGTACTATTCGTGGACCATAATGGACCGTTAATAGGCCGTATTTGATAACTCGATGAAAACAGCCCAACGGTTTTTTTTTGATATGAAAACGACCCAACGTATTAACGGTCCGCAAACGGGCCAACTGTAACGACGGGCTGAATTTGTCCCACAAGCAGAAAATGATAGTAACGGGCCGAATGTAACCGAATGCTGCAAATGAGCCCAAGAATCAATGGGCCCTGAGAAGGCCGAAAGATAACTTGGGCTGGAAATGGCCCAATGGAATAACGGGTTGTTGATGGGTATAAAGTGATACATTGTTCATTACGGGCCAGTTTCACCACAGGCCGTTAATGGGCCAAGAGTTACAAAGGTCCTTATATGGGCTGAAAGAAGTCATGGGCCACACATGGGCTGGAAGTTAAAACAGGCTGAATCATATTGGACGGCCCAGATGACGCTACTGGGCCTAATTCGGATAGGGCGTAACGGGCCCTGAGTTAGCGGGCTGTAAATGGGCTATATGCGAACATGCCGTTAACAGGCTTTCCGTGGGCCGGCCCGCCACCTTTTGACCAAGTCAAACGGGTCGGCCTTTTCACAGGAATGGGCCACTGTTGGGTCGTGCCATGTGTCGCCGTATCATAGGCGCCTTCGGTCCAATGAGCGGATGACATCTGTCCCAACAGTGAGCCGACACGTGTTTCCTCCAGCCAATGATGATTTTACACGTGGAAAATCCCCATTGGTCAGGGCTGTTAACGGGTTATCGGATCCAAAACCCAACCTGATAGCTTAACGGCGTTCCGTTACGGTGGATGCCACGTGTAGGTCACCCTTGACGAAAGAACTTCTGTGATGCGCGATTTATCGTCATGGAAGTGGACACTTCCATGATGATAATTTTGGTAATGTCATGGAACACTTCTACGACAGCACAAGTATGACTATCTTGATTCTGTCATATAATCATCATGGATACATGCATGAAAAAAAAAGCGACCTACTGTGACAAACACGTATCATCACGGAAGTGTATTTTTTTGTACTGCGCACGGTGGTTTCGAGTTCTTAAAGGGCAGCTTCGAGGGGATCAAGGGATACGCTGTGGGCCGGATGACCAAGAGTCGCCGCGGCAAGCTCTACATCAACGATGCAGGCTGGGCCCCGAGTCCGGCTCAATTGAGTATGGGTGTCGGGTCCCCTTTGGCGGAAGCCACATCTTCATCGGCAAGATCGGCGAACTAGGCCCTGAGCCGGACATCTACACCGACATCGTCGAGACGGCTCAGCGTGCACGACCCGCCCGAGTTCAACCCACTATGAAGTGTGCCTTTGTTAGATTTATCCATGGGGCTGAGTTGGAAGGTTCTGTCTCTGGCGGCAAGACAACCATCTGCTCTGATGATGAGTCATCCACAGTCGAGACCAACTCAATGTATCAGTTACAAGAAGGGTGGCTTGGGGGCTGTTTCGATGGCGACAGTATTCCGGATCCATGTGAGCCGCCGAACAAGGTGGCGATCTTCATGGCTGGCACCCAGCCGGTTCTTGGTTCAACAGCCGCCACGGCTATGACTTCTAGTGCAGCAACGGTAACGGCAGCCGGTGCTGGCGATTCAACGTGCCCGCCGGCTCAAGTCTTAACAGATCTGTTGGATGCTCTGGCGATTCTGATGGAGGTTGAGGTAACCCCAGACAACCAGGAGCAGCAAAAGGCAGAAATAGCTAAGTTGAGTGATGAGATAGCACAAGCCAAGGTGGAATTAGCAGCAGAAAACGCCAGGATGGCTACAGAGCAGGCCGTTTTAAGTGCCCAAGCATAGCGGATTCAAGCAGATTCATACCAGCTCACAGTGGATCAGAATGCGTCAAACGAAGTTTTGAGGAGAAAATACCGGAGTCGTCTGCCCTCAGTTTATGAGTCAAGGGACCTCTTCAACACCCCTGGAGCCGGGGCCAGTAACCCGCCGATGGTGAATCGGATGACTGAAGTGCCAGGCGGTGGAGTGTCGGGTCAACCGTGCGTGACAAGTTCTTTGTATATAAACAACACCCCGCCTCAACATGTGGTAACACCACCGGGTCACTATTCCACCCCTTTGGACAATATGATTGCTGCAGCGACGCGACTGGCGGCTTTACCAGTCAACGGTGAGACTCCGACGGCGGTTGAAACTCGAAGGGCCAGGGAGCTTCTTTAAATGGCTTTAGTACAGCAACAGGCTTATTCTTATAGCAGTGACCGGATCCATTCAACCCCTCGTCCAAGCCAGAGCTACAGTAGGCACATTGACTCACCAGCAGTCTTGAGTATGGAGCAGCACCGTAACCGACCTCATGGGCATGACCCGGCGTGCAATGGTGCCAATGCACATGATTTGGTAGACCAGGGCAGAGCACGTCGGGAGGCTGAGCTGTCGGCTCATCAGCACGCGCCGGTTTACCCGACAGCTTCAATTGAGGCCGGTGTAACTTCTAAAGCTTTTTGTGTGCCGTGTCTAACGGCGACTCTACGAAACAAGCGTCTGCCCAAGGACTTCAAAGGCCCTCCCAAAGTGCCTAATTACACAGCCGATCAACCCCCTGAGGCGTGGGTGGAGAGTTATGAGATGGCCATACGCTAAGTACTTCACCATGATGTTAGAGGGGATAGCTCACACCTGGTTGAAGGGGCTGCCGGCTAACTCCATCAGGTCATGGGCAGAGCTGAAGGCCCGGTTAATCCAGAATTTCAAAGATACATGCAAACAGCCTATGTCGATTGTGGACTTGGCTTCTTGCGTTCAGGCTGAAGGCGAGTCAACGACCAGCTGGGTGCGTCGGGTCTCGACTATCATACATTCCTCGGACAACATCAACGGCAGCTCAGCGGTCTTAATGTTGGACATAAATTGTCATTTTATTCCACTCAAACAGAAGCTTGGGCGGCTTAAGCGTCATTGCAATGACATGGGAGAGCTTATGGCGGCTCTTGTTAAGTATGCCGACTCTGATAGTACTAAGGACCCTGATTCTGAGGATGAAAGATCGGGAAAGGGAAAGAAGAGTAGCAGCATGAAGGAGCAGCAGTACAACCCGGCCAATCAGGGTGGCAATGGTAAGCGTAAGGCTGATGATTTTGTGTCTAACACCAGTGCACGGAGTGATAACCATCGTCGTATGGGACCGCCGGCTCAAGGGACAAGGTTTGATCTTGATGCAGTGTTAAATCAGCCATGTCCAAAACACGGAACGGATCAGAGGCCAGCTACTCATGTGTGGAAGGATTGCAGCATAATGAGAAGCTTTAGGGAATCCATCCAGCATAACCGTGGCCCGAACGGAGGTTTAGGGTCCGGCTCTCATGGTCTGAGTCATGGAGGCAGCGGCTCAAATTCTGGGTTTCACGGCCAAGGCAGCCAAGGTGGTTACAATCAGCAGAATAATCAGGGGAATCAGCAGCAGCAGCCCGGTTATCAGAGCAACCCGAAGCAATTGAATAGTGGGCAGTACCACGTATTTACCACTAGTCTATGTAAGCGGGATCAGAAGTTGCGTAAGAGGGCAGTGAATGCTGTTGAGCCAGCGGTGCCACATTATTTACGGTGGTCGGAGCAGCCTATTGTGTGGAGTCGTGAGGATCATCCGCCCCGTGTTGATAATTTGGGTCATTTGGCTCTAGTGGTGGCGCCTCAGGTTGGGGGTTATAAATTTACTAAGGTACTCATGGATGGGGGTAGCAGCATTAACATACATTATTATGAGACCTTCCATCGCATGGGACTGGCGGATAAGAATCTTAAGCCGACAAATACTGTTTTTCATGGTGTGGTGCCGGGTAAGTCAGCCTACCCAGTGGGTAAGATATCTTTGGAAGTTACCTTTGGAGATGAGAATGATTCCAGATCTGAGACTTTGACTTTCGAAGTGGTCAAGATCAAGAGCCCTTATCATGCTCTGTTTGGGCGGCCGGCTTATGCTAAGTTCATGGCAAGGCCTTGTTATGTCTATTTACAACTTAAGATGCCAGGTTACAAGGGCACCATCACAGTGCATGGGAGTCGCAAGGTGGCCCTGAAATGTGAAGAAGGCTATCCTGCTTATGCGGAATCAGTTTGTGCAATAGAGGAGCTGAAATTTTACAAAGACAATGTTGACCCTGTGGACATGATGTCCTTAAAGAAGCCGGCCACGGAGCACGATCCGGCGTTAAAGTTTAAATCGACAGATGACACTAAGTTGGTTGATTTTGTTCCGGGCGACTCATCCAAGCAGTTCAGCATCAGTGCCAATCTGGATCCAAAATAGGAAAGCGCGCTCATTGAGTTCATCCGTGAGAACCGGGACATCTTTGCATGGAAGCCTTCAGACATGCCAGGTGTACCGAGAGAACTCGCTGAGCACAGTCTTAATATTGATCCAAAATTTAAGCCGGTCAAGCAGTTCCTCCATTGTTTTAATGAGGAGAGGCAGAAGGCAATTGGTGAAGAGGTGGCCCGGCTCTTAGCAGCTGGGTTTATCATTGAAGTTTTTCATCCGGAGTGGTTGGCTAACCCGGTGTTGGTACATAAGAAGAATGGCACTTGGCGAATGTGTGTGGATTACACAGACTTAAACAAAGCTTGTCTGGCTGATCCGTTTGCTCTCCCTCGTATTGATCAAATCATTGATGCTACGCGGGTTGTGAGTGTTTGAGTTTTTTAGATGCTTATTCTGGTTATCATCAGATCAAGATGACAGTTAAGGGCCAGGAGAAGACAGCTTTCATTACTTCGTTTGGAGCCTTCTGCTATGTGTCTATGCCTTTTGGGCTCAAGAGTGCCCAGGCGACTTATCAGCAGTGTGTGCAGAATTGCCTTCATAATTAGATCGGGCAGAATGTTCATGCTTATGTGGATGACATTGTGGTAAAATCCAGGAGGAAGGAGACCCTGATTGATGACTTGAAGGAAACGTTTGATAATCTCCGGGTCTACAAAATGATGCTTAACCCAGCCAAATGTGTTTTTGGTGTGCCAGCAGGCAAGCTCTTGGGTTTCCTGGTTTCTGACAAAGGCATTGAAGCTTGCCCGAAGAAGATCAAAGCCATAACTTTGTTGGCTAAACCGGCATGTGTCAATGATGTTCAGCATCTAGCGGGTCGTATTGCGGCCCTAAGCCGGTTCATAAGCCGGTTAGGTGACAAGGCTATTCCTCTTTATCAGATGATGAAGAAGACAGACCACTTTGTTTGGAGCGATGCTACCAACCAAGCATTTGAGGATCTGAAGAAACAGTTGGCTGAGCCACCTGTGCTTACAGCGCCTATTGATAAAGAGCCTTTGTTTTTATATGTGGCTGCTAATAGCCGGGCCGTCAGTGTAGCCATTGTGGTGGAGAGGAAAGAAGCAGGCAAGGAATATCCGGTTTAGCGGCCGGTTTACTACATCAGTGAGGTGCTTATTGAATCCAAGCAGAGATATCCACATTAACAAAAGCTTGTGTATGGGGTCTTTATGGCAAGCTAAAAGCTCAAGCAATATTTTCTGGGACATCCCATTACTGTGGTTAGCTCTTCTCCTCTAGTAGACATCATCCAAAACAGAGAAGCCACGGGCCGGGTTGCCAAGTGGGCCATTGAGCTTGGACCTCATGGTTTGAAGTATGTACCTCGTATGGCCATCAAGTCTCAAGCACTTGTGGATTTTATCAATGATTGGACAGAATTGCAGATGCCTGAGGAAAAGCCGGATAACACATATTGGACTATTCACTTCGATGGATCCAGACAGTTGGAAGGCTCGGGGGCTGGAGTTGTCTTGACTTCCCCACGAGGTGACAAGTTTTCTTATGTTCTCCGATTAATGTTTCCTTGTACTAACAATGCAGCAGAGTATGAGGCCTTGCTCCACGGTCTTCGGATGGCTAAAGAGATGAATTTAAGCCAGGTGAGGTGCTTCGGCGATTCAGATCTGGTAGCCCAACAGGTCTCTGGCACCTAGGATTTTAAGGATCCGCTCATGGTGGCTTATCATCGAGAGGTTGATGCTATTGCAGGTCATTTCAAAGGTTATCAATTTGAACAGTTGATCGTAGGAAGAATGAGGCGGCTGATACTTTAAGCCGGCTAGGATCTCAGTGTAAGCCGGTGCCACCTAACACGTTCCTGGATATTTTGCTTAAAACTTCTATCAAATTGCCTATGGAGGAGGACCTTGATGTTCCTGACCCGGAAGCACAATTGGTGGCGGCTCTTCATGCTATCCCTGATTGGACGGTTTCATATTTGGCTTACATGACCCGGGGTGAGTTGCTAGAGGATGAGACGACCTTGGCCAGACAGATAACCCGGTGATCCAAGTCAATGTCAACTGTCAATGGGGAGTTGCACCATCGCAGTGTCACAGGGGTGTTTCAGTGTTGCGTCTCTCCTGAAGAAGGCTGTGAGATTGTACGGGAAATTCGTGAAGGAAATTGTGGTCATCATGCCAGCTCTAAATCTCTTGTAGCCAAGGCTTTTCGTCATGGGTTCTACTGGTTGACGGCTCATGCTGATGCAAAGGATTTGGTAAGCAAGTGTGATGGATGTTAGAAATTTTCACGACGAGCTCATGTGTCGGCTCAAGAATTGAGCATGATTCCAATTACTTGGCCGTTTACAACTTGGGGGCTTGATAAGGTTGGGCCTTTCAAGAGGTCCAAGGATAAGAAGACCCACCTTTTGGTGGCGGTCGATAATTTTACTAAGTGGGTCGAAGCAGAACCGTTTAGTAAGTGTGATGCAGCAACGGCAGTTCAATTCATGAAGAAGGTGATCTTCCGTTTTGGTTTTCCACACAACATTATCACGGATAATGGTACTAATCTCTCTAAAGGCGCTATGGAAGAATTTTGTCAACGAGAGCATATCTGGCTTAACGTTTCCTCCGTGGCTCACCCTCAGTCCAATGGTCGGGCAGAACGAGCAAATCAAGAGATTATGTGATGTATCAAGCCCCGGCTTATGGTTCCTTTGCAAAGAACTTTGGGTTGTTGGGTAGAGGAGTTACCCTCAGTATTATGGAGTATCAATACACCCCAAATAGATCAACGGGTTACACACCTTTCTTCATGGTTTATGGAGCAGAGGCGGTTCTCCCTAGTGACATCCGTCACGATTCACCCTGGGTGGCGGCTTATGTTGAGGCTGGCAATGAAAAGGCACGTCAATATGCACTTGACCTATTGGATGAGGAGTGTGATCTCATGGCGGCTCGTTCGGTGATTTATCAACAAGACCTACGTCGTTATCACAGCCGCCGGGTCAAAACCAGAACCTTTCAAGACGGCGACTTAGTGCTCCGGCTCATCCAAGATCAGACAGATATGCACAAGTTATCACTGCCTTGGGAAGGACCTTTCGTGGTCAGCAAGAATTTACATAATGGGTCATACTACCTCATCGACGTTCAAGACAACAAGGACTCACACACATTGGAGGAGGAGACCCGTGGCCATGGAACATTGCTCATCTTTGGCCCTACTATACCTGAGCCACCGGCTCTCATGATGTACATAGTCTCATGATTTATATATTATAAGCAGTATAATAAATCCAGCATCCCTGATAATTCAGGGCCTTTGTCGTTTCACTTCCTCGAAGCTGAGTCTTTATCATCATCTTATGTATTCATTTAAGAGGCTCATCGCCCAAACTTCAGGGGCCAAAGAGAGTTGGATGCACAGCACAACTCAAACATAGGTCCCTGACAAGCACGATTTGTAAGCATGTCACTTGGGGGCTTCCTGTTCAAACATAGGCATATTTGACCAAAGAGAACATAGCATTACTACCCTCTTGACCAGGTTTGTTCAAACATAGGCGTATTCGACCAAAGAGAACATAACCTATCCGGGTCATCCTACCTGTAACCAGCTGCTTCAACTCCATCAGGTAATCCTGATTGACCCACCAAACTTAAACGATCAGTCTTTACAGTGTATTTGACCAAGATCTGAGCTCGTTAAGGTTCAAACGGTGGCTTGTCATGCGAGAGCATGGTTTACAGATAGTCACGATGGATCTAGGCTTCATAAGCCGCCTTCCTTGAAACTTGGATAAATCGGCCCGTGATGTATGCTGTTACTCTGACCCCGCGTGTCGGTGTTCTGGGAACGGGGGTCCCCAGACTTGCCTGCCAGCGGCCCATAGCGTGGCTCCACCAGCGGCCTATACAACCCATCTTCACCAAGAAACACTCAAGACCCTCATGAGGGGCCAAGCCTCGTGAGGCGGATGACACAAGACCTCCTCAGGGGCGGCCTCACCAGGCTGGCTCGCGAGGGGCAGAGAGATCAAGGCAAGGGATACCTCCCGAGGTTTCAATAACGCAGGCCATGACGACCGGAGCCAGCCAGGCGCCAGCGCGCAATGTCCCTATTTCCTCTTTGGTGCTAAAGAGGCAGGCGCAGGTGAGGAGTCCCGAGGCATCGGGCAAAGGTTTACATATCGGTGCAACAAGACCAAGACCAGCAGGACAGCAAGATGAAGGTCACCGTGGAGCCCAAGACGGCGTCACCACCAGAGCCTTTGGCAGGCGAAGACCACCTTTTGTCAGGATAGCTTGTACTAGCTGCCCCCCTTCAAACTGGCCGTTGTGGGATCCCATCCCGCTCAATATTTGGGGAGAGGACCTGGGTCTCTATAAATAGGGCTAGCCACCACCGTAGCCAGGGATTGACTCATCTAGAGGCTCATCCAGAGGACAGATCATTCAGATCATCCCCAACCACACAAGCTCATCAAGCTCAAGAACACCTCTCCTCGGGAGGCTGTTCTTCCCTTGTAATTGTTCATCCTCAGCCCAAGAGGCGATCCACCACACCACACTAGAGTAGGGTATTACACCACAACGGTGGCCCGAACCAGTATAAATCTTGTGTCTCTCGTTCTTTGTGTGCACCCCAGTGTTCGAACCTTAAGGGTTTGCCGGAACCTGAAATCCGACATTTGGCGCGCCAGGTAGGGGTGCGCCGAAGCATTCTTCTTCGTCGAACCACGCTTCGTCACTCCAACAAGTTCATGGCTGACGCTCGTCGGGCTCGCGTTGAGCGCTGGGCCGCCCTCACCACCAGTGTCGCTCAGACAACCCCTGTCGGCGGGCCTTCCCGTTGCTCTCCGTCACCCGCCGCCAACGCTGTCGCCGGTCCGGCGGCAAACGAGCAGCAAGCCTCTTCACTGCACCCCCTCCGTGCGCCGTGACGGCCACACCGCCGCCCCGTCGCTGACTCCCGCTCGCTCATCGTCTCACGCTCGTCGCGCACCCATGGACGCGCAGGCTGCGCTGCTCATGGCACACGAGCTCCTGTGCTACCGCCTAGTCGACGACCTCTACGAGGATTGGCTGGACCACATCGCCGAGCTCGTCAGCGTCGCGGGGCCTCTCTTGCACCATCCCTCTCGCTGCCTCGCCCGCCCCTAGCTGCGGGCGATGTGGCTCACGGAGCACCTCCGCCTCCTCCGCAATAAGATGGCACCCTCGCGCCAAGGCGTGCAGCTCGTGGTGCGCCTCCGCCTCCCCCATGTCAGGACGGCGCCCTCGCTCCAAGATGTGTGATCCCGCGGCGTGACCCACCGCGCCGCGTGCCCGCGCACGAATAAAGAAGCTGCCAAGAGATTCCCCATCCGCAAGGAAACGCTCCACCGCTCCCAGCTCCGCTCCGCCAGGATTGCTTGCTGCGATAGGGCCATGCACCGCTTACCGTGGTGGCGCAGGGGCACCACGACCAAGCTCTGCCACCGCGACGGGCCCCTGTGGCCATGGCGGGTTACCGCGCCTTCACTCCCGAGCTGCGTAGCGTCGTCTAGCCAGGCAAGTTCAAGCCAGATCTGCCTCCACACTACGACGGCACCCCCGACCCTGCGGAGTTCCTGCAGCTCTACGAGCTCAGAATCGAGGCGGCCAACAGCGACGAAAAGGTCATGGTGAACTGCTTTCCCATGGCTCTCAAGGATGGCGCTCGCTCATGGCTCATGAACCTGCCTCCGGGCTCGATCTCCTCCTGGGATGAGATGTGCGACCGCTTCATCACCAACTCCACGGCACTCGCGACCGCCCCCGGCCGCGGGTGACCTGCGCCGCATCAAGCAACAGCTGGGAGAGACCCTGCAAAAGTACATCCAATGCTTCAACGGCGTGCGCATGAAGATCCCCTAGGTGACCGACGAGGCCATCATCTCAGCGTTTTCCGACAGCGTCCACGACATCAAGATGAAGGAGGAACTCGCCATCCATGAAGAGCTGTGCATGACTTCGGAGCTATTCAACATCGCGACCAAGTGTGCAAGAGCTGAGGAGGGCCGTCTCTCCCTCCTCGAGCTCCCTGCTGCGGATCCAGAGGAGAAGAAGGCCAAGGCCAAGGACGTGAAGCATAAAGGAGTAGTCGTACTCGCGGTAGAGCCAAACACCAAGCGCGGCCGAGATCTTCCCGAGTCGTCCAAGGGCAGCCGCATGTTCTGCACCTTCCACAACGTGCGTACCCACAACACCAACGATTGTCAAGAGCTCAGGGCCATTCGAGATGGACGCTTCGGCCGGCGCCCCGAGCGCAACGACCTGGGCTACGGCTGAGGAGGTGGACGAGGTGGAGGACGTTGGGACAACCATGGGCCCCGCTAGGAGTGGCACGACCAACCTCACGAGGACCGCTGGCAGGACCAACCTCGTGAGGGCGCCTGGCGCGACCAGCCTCGCGAGGACCGACCTTAGGGCAACCCTGGTCTCCCTCCGCTGCCACCGCCAAGAAGGAACGACCACCACCAACAGGACGAAGGGGCTGGGGGCTTCCAGGAGCCGCGCGCCAGTGCCTGCATCTTGGGTGGCGCACATGCCCCAGCCTCCTAGCACATCTTCAAGCAGTTCTCTCGCGAGGTGAACACAACCCTCCCCAAGCTCGAGGCCACACGCCCGCTCAAATGGTCCAAGTATGCCATCACCTTTAGCTCAGCGGACCAGCTCAAGTGCGCGGCAACAGTCGGCGTTCTCTCGATGCTCTGTTCTCCCGTCATCAGCAATGCCCAAGTCACCAAGACCCTCGTCGATGGCGGCGCGGGGCTCAATGTCCTGTCCGTCGAGACATTCGACAGCCTTCAAGTGCCATACGATCAGCTCCAGCCTACCAAGCCTTTCTCAGGAGTGACTGACGGCTCTACCACCCCGATAGGAGAAATCCGTCTCCCAGTCACCTTCGGCCACCGCAACAACTACCACACTGAGCTCATCGACTTCGATGTCGCCCACATCTGCAATCCTCGGATACCCAGCGCTGGCCAAATTCATGGCAGTCACCCACCATGGCTACAACATCCTCAAGATGTCGGGAAGTGGCGGAATCATCATAGCACCCTGCGAAGAAAGAGACGCGGTGTGCTCCCTCGAGCACGCCTTCCGAGCTGCATCGATCGAAGACCCTGACAGCATAGGTGCGCAGTACCCTCCTGAGGCCAACCCCAAGAAGAAGAAGAAGAAGCTACTCCATACTGGACCCCAAGGGAGCGGCACCTCTGGTGGCACCACCTCAGGATCTACGCCCACGCCAGGGGTGTCTCCCTCCCTCGCGTAGGGAGGCACGCCCGGCGCCGTCCTCGGGCAAGGCTCGTGGCTCTCTTCTGGAGGGCCTCAGACCTGGCCAGCATCACAAGGGAGGTGGTCGGGCACCACGTGTAGGCGTGCTTTGTGACACGTTTCCCTCAGGAGGGCACCGGGCGAAGAGCGCCCGACGCTCAGGAGTTCATCGACAAGGACACTCCGAAACTTCAGGAAGCAAGAGCAATACGCGGCGACTGCCGCCCACCTGGCGCTGCTCCCCACCCTGGCGAGGGTGGTGAGCTGCGTGTCTGCATCGACATCCTAGGGCTCAACAGGGCCGCATCTCAGGAGCTCTTCTGGCCTTCGCACATGGGACGTTGCGAGGGTCCACCTCATAGCTATGTTCGCACGCTGTTCGGCCTGCCAAGCGTGGCTGCCGCCTTCCAGCGCGACCTGCGGAGCATCATGGCGGGTCAGGAGGCCAGGCATCATGCAGTCCTGGCGGAGATGGAGACGGTCCTCAGGAGGCCACCCAAGCCTCCATAGCCTCCCGAGGCTCAGGGCCTCGACGGCTCGTAAGGAGCGACTTCTTCACTACACGTCTTCAGCTACCCCAACACTCCTTCGATAGCCAAACCAGGTGACATCTTTTCAAGTTCATTTAGCTGGGAGCGCCCCCTGGGCCGCATCATTCCCAGGCCACGTGGGCCAGTCCCTATGGCATGTATCCACTTGCATTTTTAGTTCACCTTGCTGGGGGCCCCCCTCAGGCTGCATCATCCCCAGGCCGCTGGGGTCCGACCAAGTGGCGTGTATCATTCCTGCATTTATGTAAGTCAGTTTGCATTTCATGCAAAATCTATCTATGGTTATCACCTGCTTGATTGTCACCCACCATGGGAGCCGCACGCTGATCGTCTTTCTTTGGGATCATTCGCATAAGAAGGCTAGGCACGGCGTCTGTGCTTGGGCCCGCCTCTGCAGTGTCGATAAATCCAACGGCTGAGCTCTGTCTGGCGGGCCGGCCCTGTTCACGTCACCTCCTAGGATCGTTGGTGCTTGGCCTTCTCGTGTGATAACCTCAGGAAATTCATTCGGCACAGGTTGTCTAACCATCTCGCAGGAGCACCGCAGCTATCAAGAACCAAGACCAGGCGCAACCCGCCTTGAGGTAGGGCCTCATGAGTCCCACACTGGATCACGAGTGCCCAGATACACCTCATCTAGCCCTGTCGTGCAAGCCATGTGTCAGGGCGGGGTTGTACACGCCCCGGGGGCTCTCCGTAGTAGTGAGTCCCCTCCCATGTACCAGTGGAAGCACCATGCTCCGCGCTGGCAGTCGACACTATCGAGGAGCGGCTATGCCTGTGCAAGTGCGGAAGTGCCATGGTCCGTCCTGGTGATAAACAACTGAGGGCAGCCTCACGGCCGTATCAACCTCAGGGAGCCTCCGAGCTCGGTGTCTGGCCTCATCGCAACACCTCCCCTCGGGAGAGTCGTGCGAGGGGGCTAGGCATGGGGGTTGCGCTCGGGTCACGCCCAAGCGTACGCCACCCTGCCAGGTCCCTTGGACCTGGTCGTCGCGCTCCCTCCCAAGCGAAGCCAAGGTATGAAGGTTGTTTGAACATCAAGGGAGACTCCTGAGCATCACGACTCGCGAGCCTAACTGACCACGTAGCCCCTCACTCCTTGGTCCGTCCTGGTGATCCGGTCGGCCCAATGGTGGCTGAGGTATGCGCGGGGTCGGGCCCTGCCGACGTAGAACACTAGGCCTACTCCAAGATTTCTTTTCTATAAGCTGTTTGCGCGTCAAGGGGGACTCCTAAGCATCTCGACTCAGGAACCTAACTGACCACATAGCCCCTCACTCCTTGGTCCGTCCTGGTGATCCGGTCGGCCCAATGGCGGCTGAGGTATGCGCGGGGTCGGGCCCTGCCGACATAGAACATAAAGCAAATGGAAAGGAAATCGCAGAATTTCAAAGCAAATATTACAAGACATATTGTTCTCCTAAAACCAAAAGCAAGTTTAAGGCCTCCACGAGGCATGATGCATGTTGCAGGAATTTAACAGGAAAGGAGTCGCCAGCAGTCACCCCTGGACACCACCGTCACCTGCAAGGGATGCTTCTCCTTCAATGGTGCCACCTTCGCCTGTGCTACCGGCCGGAGTTGCAGGATCAGCAGCACCCCCGGTCGGCGGCGCGGGAGCAAAGGCGCGGAACTTCCCTAGCAGGGCCTCCACCTGACCCTTCACGGCCGCGGATGCGGCCGTGCAATGCTCAACGTCCATAGGATCCAGCAGCTCGTCAAGGCGGGCAGCAGGATCGTGAAGATGGAGGTGGCTAAAGACGCGTGTCAGCGCAGCTGAGGAAAGAACGCGGGCTTCTTCCTCTGGCATGAGGCCGATACCACTCACGACGTCCTCAAGCGCATTGACCAGGAAGGGAAGTAGCTGGGTTGGGCCCTCATCGCTGCCGGCCAGCGGCTCGTCCAAGCCCTTCTCATAGAGAGACCGTGGCGTCGTCCAAGACCTCTCCTCGAGGAGCTTGAAGGCCATGCGGTCCTCAGCCAGGACCTTCGCCTTGACGTCAAGCTCGGCCTTCTCCGCCTTCAACTTCTGCTCCAGCTCCTCCATCCGGCTGCGCTCCGTGGCCTGTGCCTTCGCCAGCTACTCCAGCTCGGCGTCGCGACACCTGATGGCGTCCTCTCGGGCCTTCATCGTCTCCTCCTCCGCCTTGTAGCCTCGGGCTTCTTTTGCGTGCTCCCTCCACACGGTCTCCATCTCGGCCTCTAGCGACCGGCAGCGGCCCTAGGTGTCATCGGCATCCTTCAGCGCCACCTCATGGGCGGCCACAGCCTGGGCGACGGCTTCCTTGTCCTTCTCGGAGTCCACAACAGCCTGGTTCAGCGTCGCCCGGACGAACACATCGTAGTGAAGCCAGCCAAAGACCAGATCCAGGCGCCCGATCACCAGGCGATGGTTGGTGCCTTGAAGATCTTCTCACATGAGGGCCATCGTAGAAAGAGCGCGCTCCATGACGTCAGGAGAGGCAGAAGAACCTGGAGGCATTAGTGTGGCAGAAGGAGGAGGAGGCGACATCATCACCATGGCCCAGGAGGCCAGAAGCTCCTGAGCCTCGGGAGCCCCAGCGCCCGAGCCAGACGTTGGCACCTCTAGAGCCAGCGGGGCCATGGGGGCTGACTCCTCCTAAGGATGCTCCACCAAGCCTCACGAGGATGATCGGGCTGGAGAAGCGTGAGCACCGTCGTTGCCCTTATCCGTGGAGAGGGGTGCGACCGCAGGAGGCGGTCCGGGCTTGAGCAGCACCACCTCGTCCTCCTGCCTCCTCTTCGTCCCGGGCCTGGTTGCACAAACGAAGAAGAATCAAGGACGGGCGTCAAAAGTAGGAACAAGGTAGGACAAGAACACTTACTGGTCCACCGCGGCGTAGTCCCTTCGCTTCGTGAGCCTGAAGCTGAAGAGCCTTGCAGTCGAAGGCGCAGATGCGCGGGCTCCAGGAACAAAAGCAGGGGCAGCCGACGGCCCGGGGGCATCTCCAGGCGGCGTAGGGGCAGGAGTGTCGTCTCGGGGGATCAGCGCCGACCTGCCCCTCGTCGGGACCGTGGGTGGCTCCTCTCTCTCAGGGAGGGCGCCATCCTCGTCGTCGTCATCAGGAAAGGCGCGGAGGATGTCGGCCTTGCGCAAGGGGGAGGTCTCCCCCATCCCCTTGGGGGTCACCTCCCGGTCGCGCTCCTCGTCCTCCTCCTCCTCCCCGTCCTCTCGAGAATCACCAGAAGACACGTCCACCGTCGCCATCACCACAGGAACCTCAGAAGGCGCGGGCGGCACCAGGCCGCGCCCGTCAAAGGTGGGCATGGCGGCTGCGACCTGCGCCCCGTCCTTCCGGAGGAACAAGGGAGCATGGGGATTCGGCGGATACTCTTGATCGTCTCCGACCAGGAGAGGGAGGGCCACGGCCAGCTCCTCGTCGGACAAGGCCTTCGGACTCAAGCAGAGCTTGTCTTCTTCGTCCACAAGCGTCCACAAGGGGCGCGTGCACGCCTAGAGAGGAGCCACCCGCAGCACCAAGAACTCCCTCAGGAGCATGGCCCCCGTCAGCTTCGCCGCCTTTGCATTGCCCGGCTTCAAGTCGGTGTTCATCTTCTCCAGCACCAACTTTGCCCAGTCGTCAGTAAGCTTCATGCGGGACCATCCCTCATCAGGCTGGGGCATCCCCGTCGACAGCTTCAGCCGTGGGTGGACACACTTGGCATCCATCATAACCCACTTGCTCCTGAAGCCATCGTCCTTCTTCCTGGTCTTTGAAATCGTGTTAGCCTTGTCGGCTGCGATGAAGTTGGGCACCCCGTGGTGTGGCCATCATTGATCCGGAGGTAGAAGAAGTGGCACAGCAGTGCCACGGACGGCATCACCCCGATGTATGCCTCACATTAGAAGGCAAAGATGGACAAGAGAAGAATGGAGTTGGGATGGAGATGAAGAGCCTGCAACCTGTAATGTTGGAGGACGGCGTGGAAGAAGTCGGAGAAGGGGGGAACCAGGCCCGCCATGACGCTGCTCATGAAGAAGGGGTAGAAGGAGCTCTTTGAAGTCTCCGGCACAGCGGAGCCAGCCCGGAGCTTGGTCTTCCCCTGCTCATTATTCTCCCCCGCCGTCAGCAAGCGTGTGGCGGTGAGGTTCTTCTCCGAGACACTGGGCGTGTCCAGGTCCGGCTCCTACCAGGCAGGTGGTGAAGCGGGCTTGGGCTTCCGGGGCGCCATCGGTCGGAAGCTCGGAGAGGGATTGAAGTGGATCTGGAGACTTCGGAAGCAAGGAGTGTGAGGGGAGATCTGGAGCAAGGCGAAGGAAGCAATGAAGGCAAGCATTGCCCGCACCAGCCTTTTTGTGTTGCCCGCGCAGTTGCCGAGGCGGCGTGGGGAAGCAGAGACACCCACGTCCAATCAGTCGCCACGCGACAACCATGGCCGCAGGCCGTGAGGGCCCGCGGCGCTCCGCACTTGCCCTTCAGCTTCGCCTCGAAGCCAAGCCCGAGCGTGCCTTGGGCCCGGGGGCTACTGTCGGTGTTTTGGGAATGGGGGTCCCCAGACTTACCTGCCTGTGGCCCACAGCGTGGCTCCACCAGTGGCCTGTACAACCATCTTCACCAACAAACACTCAAGACCCTCGCGAGGCGGATGACGCAAGACCTCCTCAGGGGCGGCCTCACCAGGATGGCTCGCGAGGGGCGGGGAGATCAAGGCAAGGGATACCTCGTGAAGTTTCAGTGACGCAGGCCATGACGACTGGAGCCAGGCGAGCACCAGCGCATGTAGTGTCCCTGTTTCCTCTTTGGTGCTAAAGAGGCAAGCGCAGGCGAGGATTCCCGAGGCATCAGGAAAAGGTTTCCATATCGGTGCAACAAGACCAAGACCAGCAGGACAGCAAGAAGGAGGTTACCATGGAGCCCAAGACGGCGTCACCAGCAAAGCCTTTGGCAGGCGAAGACCACCTTTTATCGGGATAGCTTGTACTAGTTGTCCCCTTCAAGCTGGCCGTTGTGGGATCCCATCCCGCTCAATATTTGGGGAGAGGACCCGTGCCTCTATAAATAGGGCTAGCCACCACCGTAGCTAGGGATTGACTCATCTAGAGGCTCATCCCCAGATCATCCCCAACCACACAAGCTCATCGAGCTCAAGAACACCTCTCCTCAGGAGGTTGTTCTTCCCTTGTAACTATTCATCCTCAGCCCAAGAGGCAATCCACCACACCACACTGGAGTAGGGTATTACACCACAAAGGTGTCCCGAACCAGTATAAATCTTGTGTCTCTTGTTCTTTGAGTTCGTCGAGCTAGGCCATAAGTTCTTGCAGAGTGTGCGAGCTAGAGAGGGGGAGAGATCTTTGTGCGCACCCCAGTGTTCGAACCTCAAGGGTTTGCCGGAACCCGTAATCCGACACAGCGTACTCCTGATAAGTCTAGAAAACAAGATACGACTTTATCTGGGTTTAAATTTCGATTGGGTAGTGTGAGTCAGGCTCACGGAATGCATGAACAATCCAGTGGCAAAGGCTAGTTTCATCGAAGAAGACACTTTGGCTTGGCAGCCTACAAAAGCCTCGACTTTCTTTTCATTTCTTATTTGTATTTGTTATATGGTTTTTCATTGCCTTCTGGGTTTTTTACAAGTCGGGCCCAGCTGCCCTGTTTATGGCTCATATTTGAAGCATACTTTGGGTATCTACAACCCGTCAGGAGGGCAGACTCTAAGTCGCCAGAGCGTAATGAATCCTATGTTCAGAGTTATAGCTCTAACACCTCTAACTGCATGAAGCTGATAAGCCGGTAGTCTAAGCATATACTACAAGTATGACATCTTATTTAAGAATTGTCAGATCGGCCCTGATTATGGACTATTCATCCTTGGTGGCTTTAATTGGGTATCATGACCCGCCTGGCGGTAAACCGCCAGGGCACTTGTGACTTGTTTGTGCGCAGGAAAATAATCAAGTTTGAATTGCATAAATCAATACTGTTATAAGAGTAAAAGGATCATCTTTCAAATTGGCGGATCAGCAGTGTTGCGCAAAAACATAAACGTGCATGATGGCACGACAGATTCAAGTTTTCACTACCCTATTACATGGCTCCATGAGCCGAATAAGATCATGTTTTTCAAGGATCAAATATATAAACCGCTTGGCGGCTCATTCTTCATGGCATGACTCTGGATCATCCCTTGCTGGTTCTTCGTCCTCCTCCGCCGTCTAGAAGTTTGGTTTTGACAAATCAAAGCCACGCAAGGCATAGAATTCAGCTTCGTCGTCAATAAGATTGGACGGGTCAATTTCAGGGCCGAAGGTGTGCTTACGAATTGGAGGAATCAGATCCATCACTTTATATGCAGGAGTAGACATCTTCTGATTTTCTGTCTCATAAGCTGACTGATATTTGGAGAGATTGGTTTCTTCAGCAATGACTGTCGCATGAGGACGGATTGCTTTAACACAAGCGGCGAAGTCTTGTTGATCAAAAGAGGTCCCATCTTCCTTCATACTTGGATACCCACTGGCTACATCGGTCGAGTCTAACTCCGGTACCCATGCCTTAGCACGGCTCAAGGCTGTCATAGCACCGGCTCTCGCACAAGACCGCTTTATCTCTTGAATTCTGGTGGGTAGGATTGACAATTTCTTCAACACATCACTTAACAGATTGGGTCCTTCGTTTGTTGGAGAAATGGTAGCTAATGTGTGTTGAGCTCCGGTGTATAGTTGTTCAACCAACGTATATACGGCTTTCAGCTTCATTCTGCGTCTTGATTCGGGTTGCTGCTCCTGGGACCTGCACAAATTATAGATTGGTTAAATGGCGGTTTATATTATCATGACAAGGATTCACTTTTGATGAATAGGAAAGCAACTCACCAAAGATAGCAGAGGCCACCTGAGAGACACGATGTTTTAAGATGGTGAGTTCAGTGGTTACTTCTTGAAGACCTGCCTCGGCTTTTTCAGCTCGCTGCGTTAAAGCAGTCTTCTCTTCAGCCCAAGTGTCTTTCTCCATCTTAAAACTGGTCTTTAGTTTTTCTGATTCAGTTATGCTAAACTGAAATTTGGCTTCAGCCTTCCGGGTTTCAGACTCCTGATTTGCCAGTCGGGTCTTTGCATCATTCAACTGTGATCCAGTTCAGCAGTAGCAGCCTGCATGAAGTGCAGACTTGTCAAACATATTCATGGCAGATTACAACAATATAAGTCCCAAGTCCTTTGCAAGCAACAACACTTGGCACTTGGGGGCTAATGTCTGCCAAAGAATTTCTTTAAGTAAAACGGATCTTATAAATGAAGTCCCAAGAACTTTGCAAGCAAGACTACTTGGCACTTGGGGGCTAATGCATATCGCTTGTATCTTCTTCATGATGAACCGGGTGTGCTATAAACAATCATAGCCGAGTCATGGGGGCTATACAGATAAGATTTCCTTTCTTAATCTAACGCTAAATAGGACCGGCTCATTCATGTTGATTAAACCGGCCATTGGGGACTACGGATGCAATGCTAAAGTTGCTTAAAACGTCTGGTTTACTTTTAAACCGGCCTTGGAGGGATTCTACGACAAGAAGCTTATGGATTATTTTAAGTCTACAGCCTATTCAAATTTATCATAACCATTAGACTTGGGGGCTGGCAGGATGTACATAATTATTCAAAGGTGGAAGTCATACCTCATACTTTTGGTGCATTTGCTTCACCATATCAACTTCTAGGTCATGGCTGGAATGTACTTGGCTAAGGTAGCCAGAGAGTATCTCACTGCTGCTCAATTGTGCATAATGAGAGACATCAAACCTCACTTTCTGCCATTCAATAACCTCTTGTTTGGCGGAATGCTTGGCCAAGACAGTTGGATTTCCCGGCTCTGTAAAGCTGGTGCTAGTGATCAGAACATCATCAATGTGAGTCTCTGACGGCTTAAGTGGGCTTGATGGTCCAGGATTTGAAGAGTTAATATTGGGGTTGTCAGCACGGAGATCTGTAATCTCAGGTGAAACATCAGGGGCAGAGTCATCTGGTTGCTTTTCAGAAACTTCAGGTGCAGAGGCTTGCTGTTCCGGTTCAACAGCTTTAGGATCATTAGTGGGCTTGGTTACCTTAGCCTTCTTGCTAGGTTTTGCTTGTCCACTTCATGGATTGGAACAGGTTAGTACAATTATAAAAGTATAAAGAGGTACAGAATATAGTTGATTGTTATTACCCTGGGGTAGTCTTGAAAGCCGGTAGCTGAGTTTGCAACAAATCGCTAGAAGAAGAACGAGAAATTTCCTGGTAGTTTGAATCAGAGGAATTGAGTGGCTGGCAAAAGAGACCCTCCAGCGGGTAAAGAGAAGTTAAGTATGGAAGAACCTCGTTTCGACGTTTCTGCGGAGGACAATTCTTCACCTTCGCTATTCCGAGTCTGGCGCCGGCTCATGCTGTTGTTGCTTCAAAAGAAAGTGAGGATCCAAATGAGCTAAGGGGTGTCAAAATCTTACTTTCCAGATTACCCGTCGAAATTTCTATCTTGGCAAAGGCTCTAAGTTGGAGGAAACAATCATTACCTCTTCTTCAATGGCTTGGCTAGCCCTAGTATCATCCTGATAATAGTCAGTGTCTATAATATGATTGAAAAAGGAGCCAAGGGAGTCAAGGGCCACCTCCGACTCAGAACTGTCGTCCAGCTCAAACATACTGGAAGCACTTGGTTTATTCTTGCTTTTCTTGCGGGTTTTCTTGACGGCTTTCTTGGTAGCCCTGGCCTTTTTAGCAGCTTCGTGGTCATATTTTGCCTTCCAAAAATCCGACTTAGCCTGTGAAAGTCAACAAAAGTTGAAGTTAATAGAATATTAAAATGATGAGTTGAAAGCAAAGCAAGTTAGAGATTCACATCTGGCGTCGGGTTAAGTTTGCAGAAAGGGTTTAGACCCACTTTGCTGCAGTCCTCAGAATCTTCACTCAGAAGAGTTCTTGTCATTTCAATAATTGCATCATCAGACAGACGCAAAGGGCTGTGGCGTAAGGGATCCTTTGTACCGCCTATGTATGTACACATTAAGCCTGGCCGGTGGCTCAAGGGTATGATCCTCCATGCAACCCAGCATCGAACTAAGTCAATGCCAATTAATCCGTTTCCCAACAGAGCTTTAACTTTCGCTATGGTGGGTGCAAGTTTTCTATGTTCAGTGGCTGAAAGCTTTCCCGGAAGATCATGCTTCGGGTCAAGACGTTCAGTGCGATAACCCGGTAAAGGATTCTCATCAGCCGGAGAAGTATGTTTGAAGTAAAACCATGTTTGATTCCAATCTTTTGGGTGACTCGGCAGGCAGGCATAAGGGAAGATGGCGTCTCTTCAGTGTTGAATCGAAATTCCGCCAAGTTCCAAGCTAGGGTTGTTCATGAACTCATTCTGGCGGTTCAAATAAAAGTATTCTCTGAAAAGTTCAACACTGGGATCCTCTTGAAGGTATACTTCGCAAAAGACTTGAAAGTTGCAGATATTCAACACGGAGTTGAGTCCAATGTCTTGAGGATGGAGGTGGAAGAAATGTAGGACATCTCGGAAAAACTTAAAGCTGGGTGGTGAGAAGCCCTGGTTCATATGATCAGTGAATACAATGACTTCGCCATCCTTCGGTTGAGGTCTTTCTTCGCCGGGGTCAGGGGCATGGTAGTGCATGACATTCTTTTCTGGAAAATATCCAATTTTGACAAAATCTTTAAGCATGCCCTCAGTGACAATGGAAGGAACCCAGTTGCACGCATAGAATGTCTTTGGCGGCATTGTGAAGAGAGAAAGCCTAAAGAAAGGGATTTTTTAGCCGATTCAAATCAGATTGGTGAAATCACAAGTTAACAATTACAACATATATTCAAAATGGCGGCTTAAGTGAGGATTAATGATATATGAGTAACTATAAGCCAGACATGTAAGCCGCCATGACACGTACTGGCATTCAGGATCTGAGAAGAGCAAAAATTTTACTAAGTATTGGGACAAACAATTTTCACAGATTGAAGCTATGAGATTGGATCTACGACAGTTCAGGAAAAAGGAAATAAATCCTAAACCTAAGGTGGCGGCAGCAGAAAAGTAGGGGTGCCTAGATAAGATCTACTACGACAAGGGTATGCTCTAGTATCAAAAACAGGTGCTAAAACTGCTACCGCGCGAGATTTGTACTACTTTCAGATCAAAACTATGCGATTTGGGGCGGAGAAGGGGAAGAACGGTGATGAAACACCGGCGAACAGAGAAACCCTAAAAACAGATCTATGAAGGGGAAAGGGGAAGACTTACTGACGCTGAGGGACAGCGGAGGAGCACCGTGGTGTTTCTGGTAAGTTCAGGGTGATGCCGTGGCCGGAGTTGATGAAGAGGACGAAGGTCGACAGTGGCGGAGCTCGGGTGCACTGGGACGTCATGAGGAGGAAGAAGAAGGAGGGAAGGTGACAATTCCACGACAGAAGGCAAAGAGGGAGAATGAGAAGTGAGCTCGTGGCCCTATTTAAGGCCGGAAGGATAAGTGGCATGTGCGGGAATTGAGGAGACAGAAAGTGGATATGTGACAACGTGAGCACCTCGATTTTCAAAAGGGTTAGTTAAGAAAAAGATTTATTTAGGCCATGCGTCGTATTAAGTACATGTGACGTCATGGCGGGTTACCACAATTTCCGGAGATGACATCATGGCGGGTTACAGCATTGCACAGGAAGATGAAGAAGGATTTTTTTTTCTAAATGTTGAAGATTGACATGAACAAGTTCAAATCAACTTGGGGCCTAATGTTGGGGATATGACTATCAGATATGACCCACCCAGGAGGGGCCGGGTCATCCATTATGGCGGTTCATCTAAATGAAGCCCAAGAGTATACTAAAGATGGCAGTTCATAGATAGGCTTGTTAAAGGGCCCAAATCCGTAGGTGGCTTAAGGCCCGTAAGTGCAAACTGCCATGTATATGTAAACTTGTATTGTAAGGCATGTAAGATAAGTAACCGAGCCGGACACATTTGTATGAGCCGGCCGGTACTCTGTAGGCCGCAGGGCGTCAACCCATGTATATAAGGGGACGACCCGGCAGTGGCTCGGGGCAGGAAAAGACAGATTGAAAGCTAGGCAAAGCGGATTCGCTCCCTGGTAATCGAAACCCTAGCAATACCATCTCAAACTGGATTAGGCTTTTACCTTCACCGCAAGGGGCCGAACCATTATAAACTCCTCGCGTCCTTTGTCCCTATTTTAACCCCTTTAAGCTAACCTCATCGCAATGGCTCCACAACTAAGTCCTTCCATGAGGACATCTGCCGTGACACTTCCACGACAGAGCCCGAGCGGCCGCACCCCCATCCTTGCCACACACACAATCCTCTCTCTCCACTTGCATCCTCGACGCCACTCTCAGTCCTCAAAGCTGTCAGTGTATGAGGATGCCGCCGAAGCGCCCCATCGGAGGGAGTGGCGACACCGGGGCTGCTAAAGCACTGGAGCACGGCGTGGAGATGGAGACAGAGGTTGCAGTCACCGCCGGCGAGTTAGCGCTGCACCCTGACGTCGTCGACGGCGTCGAGCTTCCACAGCCGGAGGCGGAGTTCCACACCGACTCCGACGACCACTCCGGCGACGACTCTGACGACCACTCCGGCGATGACTCCGACGACAACGGACAGCTCGTTAGTCATCTATACCCATCTATGTGTCAAATAGATCATAGGGTCTTTCTGGTTACTCCTGCCTCTCCCTTTTTGGAATAGAAATCCTATGGTTATGTTCTCCCAATCCATGAAATCTGAGTAAGTTTCATTAGATCCGTCTAGTGTATTGATTGTTTGAATGGTACAAGTGATAAGTGATTAGTTGTTTCATCTGTGCAAATGATTTCTGCTAGTAATCCGACTAGGGTTAGTGTTCGTGCTAATAATTCCTAGCCAGGACTTGAAATTGATATTGAATGACCTACATATGTTTTGCCATTATTTTCTTCAAGATTGGTCTGTACATAGACGACTATGCTTAAAAATCAACCCAGAATCTCTGGATATGTATAAATAAATAGCCATAAATTCCTGATCCTACTTCACGGCATGTAATCATTGATTTGATGCCAAATTTGTTTTACTATTTGTATAGGTGTTGTCTGACAATGTGGAAAGCGAGGATGAATATGGCCAGAGGAGGTACAAGAGGCAAATCTTGTGGGAGCTTTATGCGGGAATGCATAACAGACGTATTAGGACCTGGAACAACGGCTATGGATGCCCATTTTGCAACCAGAAGCTTCATGATGTGTATCTAAGTGTTCTGGCGCATGAAAGAGGACGGGCCGTTGGCTCCTTCAAGCAAAAGTATTCTCGTAGGATGGCGCACGGCGCATATGCCGAGTACCTAGAGAAGCTTTAGGATTGTGCCAGCATGCGAGATGAGATGTGGGATGGATCAAACTATGTACACTTGTGTATGCTTAATGACGGTTGAACTATGTACTTATGGTTGAACTATGCTTATGTACGTGTACACTTATTATCTATGTCTGAATATGTTAAATATTTGGTCAAAATTACAAAGGGGGACCAATAAACCAGGACGGAGGTAGTACATCAATCACACACGATTCCCAAAATTGGAACCGTGTGCAATGACTTTCATTTTGCCTGTTGCGTCAATCACACACGGTTCGCTCTAGCAAACCGCCGCCCCCAAAATTCTTTGTGGGACAGAAAACCCTCACCACCCAATTTAAAAAAGAAAAAAGAAAACCCTCACCATCCCCACGTCACAAAAACCCTCACCCCGCCCGCCACCCCCTCCGGTATGTTCCCCATTCACACCTACACAAGCTCCTCCGTGTCTATGCCATGGCACTGCCTATCATGGCAGTAAACACTTATCTCGACGCCTACCGCCGCCGCCAGGCTGCCGACAAAGCCCACCGCATTTCGCCACTTCCTCTTGCCGTCGCCTATCGCCATCGACTTTCCCGATGCTGCTCGCGGTCAACCCAGCTCCGCTCGGTTGGGGAATCTGCCGTACTGAAGGTTCTTTCTAATGTACAACAAGGTAACTAATTTAATGAGATATTATCTCATCTCCTATCCCAGTTCATCTGCCTCCTTTAATCACCCGGCGGAAATCGCCGTGAATTCATTTTTATTCGAGCTGATTTGAGGGTTTTCTTCCATTCATAGAATGTACAGTGTGCCGACACTTCAGGACTTTGCAACCTCCGCCAGAGATTTCATCTCACCCTACTAGATAACTTGAGGATGCGCGCGGTATGTTCAACCTCACCCTAAATCGGTTGGCATGGCCTACTTTCCTGAACATATTCTAAATATTGCTACATTTGGATAAAAGGTGCCACATGCACCATATATGTCAAAGGGGATTTTTCCCTCTTCTTTCTATATTAGGTAAATTAATGATGTATTGTTCCTTCAATTACTCTCATATTTCCATGACATCATATTTACCCTATCTGTTTAATTATAGATTTTTGTCCTTCAATTTCAAATGTTGTACAGTTCTTTCAATTTGGGCCCATATTTGCATATTAACATATTTTCTTTAACAAGCCTACCATTTTCTGCAGCACATCCCTTGCTATGCAACAGATTATGTAGTGCACAATTTTTCCCTTTACATAGATCAAGGCTCCACGGATGTCATACTGCACAGAAACCATGGATTTACAATCATTGCTACTGTAAGACTTGATGAACATGGTGACTCCTATTTTGGCACTGGCTTTTGGAAAGAAATTTCTAAGTTTTATGTATTGAAAGCTGGCACTAAAATTGCACTGCACATAAAAGGGCCTGGTCATGAGATATATGCTAACTTCCCCGACAAATCATCCGTCCAGACTTTGTTCGAAGTAAGTTTTCTTTTCAACTATCTACATGTTGACTTACCCAGGAATCTCAAATGAATTGTGTAGTATTTAAGCAACCAATTGTTATTCCTTTTTCTTACTATATTCCTACCTAATAACTTCTAGTTACCAATACACTTTTCTATTGCCCTGTTTTAACTAAATATTCCATGTACTCCCATTTCTATCAGAAAGCGCCACTGACAAGGAGACTCCAGAGGTGGAGAACAGGGCTGCCAACAAGCGGAGGCGGGCTGAGCTAGAACCGCAAGCGACGCCAGCAGGCCTAGACTTCATCAACAGCCTCCCCGATGATATGTTGAGAGTCATCATCTCCCTCCTCCCAATCAAATATGGGGCACGAACATCCGTCCTTTCCCGGCTGTTGCGCCCCCTATGGAACTCCAGCCCTCTCGATCTCATCGACACCCATGAGCTCTGCCATGGCTATCACAAAAGCTTGGATGTGTTCTCCAAGATCCTCGGCAGTCACCTTGGCCCAACCAAAGGCCTTAGAATGGGCAAGTTCTGTTCCAACGGCAAGGACCGAGCCAAGCTTGACGAGTGGTTCCGATCCCCCAGCCTAGATCAGCTCGAGTAGCTCACTTTTGATGATGGGCATATGTCGTCGCTGCCAACGTCCGCACTCCACCTCGTGCCCACATTGCGCATCGCCAAGCTCAAGAACTGCCATCCCCCCTTAATGACGCGACCGCTCTTATTCTACCATGACTGAAGCACCTCGAGCTCATCGCCGTCTGCCTCTCAAACAGTGACATGGAGCGCCTACTCCGTGGTTGTACTGCACTCGAGTACCTTCGTCTTCAGGCGATCAATGGGTTGAGTACCTTCCACATCACCTCCATGACTCTCCAGACTATTTATGTGTGTTTCTGGTGCGGCAGGAAGACATCACAAGATGTGTACCACGGTATGGTCACTGAGGACACACCTGCACCTGAGATATTACTTGTAGTTGATCAAGAAGGTCCAACGAGAATCAATGTCATTTCTGCGCTGAAATTGACAGTGGTGGGCTACTCGTCTCACAATACTCTGAACTTGTTATTGGATCCACACTCGTTCAGGTACAACAGCTGCCTTCTACCTCTCCTTCTACAAATTAACATTATTTCTAATTTTGAAGATGTTTGTTCGTTTGTCATTTAGAAAATGATTCCGACAAGCTTAACCCCAAAACTGCACACAGTGAAGGTCTTGGCACTAGAATCTATCAGCCCCAACCTGGAGCAAGTTGTCAGTTTCCTGAGATGCTTTCTATGCGTGGAGAAGCTATATATCGAGGTGGTGTTCCTTTCCTGTTAAATGTTAACCATAAGGAGTTCAATTTGTGACACCTTTTTCCAAGTTTACAATGACAATGTACTACGATTTCTAAAGGTTCTTTTGGAGGATTTCAGTACATAGTAGGTGAGTGGCGGGGATCATTAATCAGACATGGTTCTGTATTGGAAACTGTCAGTTATTATATTCACACACGAATTTTGCTGCGGGAATCGTGTGTAATTTAAACTACAGTACTCGTAAATTCTGGCGACCGGTGTGTGTACTGTTCCCGTCGATCTAGATTCCGGCCGCCAATAAATACTACCTTGCTCACGTCGTCCCGCCTGCATTCTCATCTACATCCTCCCCTCGCTTTCCCTCTCTCTCTCTCTCTCTCTCAAATCTCTGCCATGGCGCTGCCGGTCTGCCCACGCGCCGAGAGGAGTCCCCCCCTCCCGAGGACGCTCACACGAATAGCAGCGACGAGGACCCTACGCGTAGCCGGATGAGGTTGCGCCGGACACCCCAACTTTCGATTGGTTTTGGGGCCAGTACAATCTTTGTCTATGGAAGTTGATGTCACCGGCTTAGAAAGCCAGGAAAGTGGCATTCAAGAAGGAGATGGCGGAGGAGGAAGCCAGGTACCAGGCGGCCTGTGAAGCCCGTGATGTCACCTAGAAAAAGGAGGTAGCGGAGCTTTGGGGGTAGGCACGTCATCGTGCCGAGGAGGTGTATGAAGACGGGTACTTCGCGAGGAAGGTCATAAGCGCTGGGTGCCTCGTCTCTCTGTGGAGCTGGGTCGATAAGCTCCAGTGTGCCACCGACAAGGAGCTCCGGTGGGTGCCCAACGAAATGGCAAGATCGTTCACGCGCGTCCGTCGGCAAGAGGCAGATCGGTACGTCAAGAGCTGCGAGGCGGAGGAGGCAGAGTACTGCCTCCACACTGGGAAGACGCCACGCACCAAGGAGCTGCTGGCGAGGGGCTGCCAGAATACTGGCCTCAGGAGGGATTATTAGTTTTAGTATTATTCGTTTTCAATTTTATACATTGTGCCTAGTAGTTAAGTATCATCACAAATATGTGATGATATTACATATATATATACTAGAAAAAGAGCCCGTGCGTCGGAACGGGAGAAAAAATAACACACACTCTTAACCCAACAACCATCACTCAAGACAACAATAGGTCCATCTTTTTTATTTTAGCGAGGCATCATATTTGTGTTGCCTCTTATCCTCTTTCTCACCCTCGTCGGCGGTGGCTTCAGTGTTCACACAAACCAAAACATGTTTGAATGTGGTTAATCCTAAGGCGTCTCTCCTCACTCTCTCTCTCTCTCTCTCTCTCTCTCTCTCTCTCTCTCTCGCGCGCGCGCGCGCGCGCGCGCGTGCGCACGTTTTCTCTCACTCTTGCGATGAGAAACCTGTTGTTTTCCTCTAGGAGGTTTTTCAGAGGTATGCATGTGTAGTTATCGATGTTTTCTTTTCCCTATATGGTTTTAGTGGGTGTTTATTTGCAATTCGGATCGCCGCTGGTACGAAAGAAAAACGGATCGTGTGCTATAGATTATAAGTTTGCTTCCAAAATAAAATAATATCTACAAAATATTTAACATGTAAAAATAACATCATATTCATATTCTACACATTTTTCTAATCAAATTTCATATATAACATGTTCAAATCTGAGTTATGGTTTAAAAGGAACGAATAATTTAAAAATGTATTTGTTTAACCTAAATATCTTTCAAAAAATATTTAAAAATATTTAACGGATAATAATAACATCATATTCCTATTCTAAATATTTTTCTAATCAAATTTCGTGTATAACATGTTAAAATAGGAGTTACGGTTTAAAAGATATGAATAATTTAGAAAAGCATTTGTTTGACTTAAATATAATTCGTGGATGAATTATCTATTAGCTCAGGGGTGTTTTCAAAAACATGCAAAATAACTGTTCACGTTGTGACTTAAGTGAGGACAGCGGGTTGAATACAGAAAATAGCAGGGGCTCTTTTGCAAAAATGTCATGACGGGTGTGCGGGCAGAAGCTATCCATGCTTTATTATTAGGTAAAGATTCTGTGATGAACTAATGAACAATTAATATATATATTATGAATTCCATTTTCTATCTATTTTTGAATACTAATTTGAATCTAACTGTTATCATCCACATATATAGAATGGAAAGCATATATACACACATTGAAACAAAACATATAAGAATGGAAAACAGAGTGCACACATTGAAACAGAGGAATAAATAGAGCAATACTATGATTGTTGTTAATACATAGCTATCCACGTCGAAACGACTCAACAAAATAAAACGCGTCCATGAGACCATGACCAGCAGCCCTTGCCTACGGTAGCTCTTGGCTCTGCCTGAACTCGTGCAGGCGTTCGTCCAAGCGGTCGAGATGCTCGCGGTACATCTGGAGCGCGATCTTGAGCTCCAAGTTGGCTATTTCATCGAAGATCACCAGCTCGAGGATGCAACGGGCCTGTTCCTCTACTGCGCCCAGGTGGACACCTGGGCCAAGGAGGCGGTTGACCCTACGGACCAGCACGTTGGCATCCAGCGGGCCGCGGACAAGGCGAACGGCGCCACCCATGCGAACGGCGCGACGGGCGTCTAGTGCAAGTACGACGTTGAGGGCCTCTGCCCACTCCTGGCGATGAATGGGGGTACTGACGGGATGTGTACCGAGCTGCAATGCCATGTCGACAGCAGGCAAGCGCTGATGGATCCGCTCTTGCTATGCGGCGCTCCAATGGTCTCGCCGTGCGGTGAGCCGTAGCCTATCGGTGCGGACACGCCTAGCTTGCTCTGCGGTGCACCATCGATCATGTTGTGCGGCGAGCTGCAGCCAAAGGTCTACTCAACCCTGACGATGACGTGCATCACGATGTCGTCCATCGCATTGTCGAGGAGCGCCTCGGCCTCGACGGGCCATGTCACCTGCTCGTTTTCCTCGTCGATGAGGTAGATGGCAGAGGCGGCACTTTGGTGGGTTGGCATGCTTGGAAAAGGTGGATGTCGGTGTCAAAACCGGCGGATCTCGGGTAGGGGGTCCCGAACTGTGCGTCTAAGGCGGATGGTAACAGGAGGCAGGGGACACGATGTTTACCCAGGTTCGGGCCCTCTCGATGGAGGTAATAGCCTACGTCCTGCTTGGTTGATCTTGATGATATGAGTATTACAAGAGTTGATCTACCACGAGATCGTAGAGGCTAAACCCTAGAAGCTAGCCTATGGTATGATTGTCCATTGTCCTACAGACTAAACACTCCGGTTTATATAGACACCGGAGGGGGCTAGGGTTACACAAAGTCGGTTACAAGGGAGGAGATCTACATATCCGTATTGCCAAGCTTGCCTTCCACGCCAAGGAGAGTCCCATCCGGACACGGGATGAAGTCTTCAATCTTGTATCTTCATAGTCCAACAGTCCGGTCAAAGGATATAGTTCGGCTGTTCAGAGACCCCCTAATCCAGGACTCCCTCAGTAGCCCCTGAACTAGGCTTCAATGATGATGAGTCCGGCGCGCAGTTTTGTCTTCGGCATTGCAAGGCGGGTTCTTCCTCCGAATACTCCATAGAAGATTTTGAACACAAGGATAGTGTCCGGCTCTGCAAAACAAGTTCCACATACCACCGCAGAGAGAATAATATTTCCACAAATCCAATCTGCTGACACGTTTGACAGCATGTCATCATACCACGGCCCGGTCATTATTCGAACCGTTTTTCTCAACCAACTACTGCATATATCACGAGGTGGTTTCCTTGGCACGTCTTGTCGAAGCAGAGATCATGTCCCCTTATCACGGGATTCTCATCAATACGGATGTGGGTAACCCAACCACGCCATCAATTATGGCACCTGGGGAATGAGAGGTTTCACCAGGTGAGTGGGGAGGCGCATCGCCTCTTCTTCCCCTATAAAGGGACAAGGAATCACTCTTTTCACCCACACCTTCTTCCCGATTCATTCCCTTCTGCTCAGGCTCCAGCGCCCAAGCGTTCACCTTCTCTGCCCACAAAAGGTCTTCCAAAGATGTCTGGATCCAGAGCAGGAGGCAAATGGATGGCCTCTATCGTCCGAGAGAAGGATATCAAAATGCTTCAGGAGGCCGGGTATCTGGCCAAGAAAATCAGCCACCGTCTCCCGACGGCGGGACAGATCATCCCCACTCCAGAACCCCACGAGAGGGTTGTATTCCTCCCTCACTTTGTCCGCGGGCTAGGGTTTTCCCTCCACCGTTCATTCGTGGCATCATGTATTATTATGGGATCGATCCTCACGATCTGTCCCCTAATTCCTTCCTCAACATCTCGACATTCATTGTCGTGTGCGAGGCTTTTCTCCATATTTCGCCGCACTTCAGTTTATGGCTGAAGGTTTTTAATGTGAAGTTCAAGGTGGTGGGCGGCGGGCACGCCGAGTGCGGGGGCGCTATGGTGAGCAAGATACCCAGCGTCATATGGCCACCGGGAACCTTTAATGATTCTGTCAAGGAGTGGCAACAACAGTGGTTTTATATCACTGAGCCGTGCGGCAAGGAATGGGCCGCTGCTCCCGAGTTTCGATCTGGCGCCCCTCTGCGGCTTACATCCTTGGTTAAGAAAGGCCTGGACTGGTCCTCGTCCGACGAACTGTTGGTGCTCCGGACATGCGTTAAAGATATGGGAGATAAGAACATTGAACTTGTCAACGTAGTCCAGGTGATGTTAGTCCGTCGGGTACTGCCTTGTCAACACCGGACTTGCAATCTATGGGAATTCGAACCGGCCAGGCACAAAACCTTGCGAGGGTTCTTTGACTCCTCGCAGAAGGACATTTGGAAGGTGCTTTTCAAGTCCAGCAAATCATGGCCGGACTCCACCGAGGACCGTGGGTACCAACTGTCCCGCCCTGCAAGTTCGGTGAGTTTATCCAACTTTTCAATCCGCATGACCCAAAGGAAGCGTTTAATGCGTGTTTATTCAACTCTCCCAGGGCTGGACGAAGAAGGCAGAGCGGATCCATTGTCTGGCCCCGCTGCCCGAAGACCCGGCCATCCCACTTCTGACGAAGATGCTGGTCCCGGCGCCTTACAAGGTGCCGAAGAAGATGGCCGAGAAGGAGGCCAAAAAGACCCGGGGCGGCCTTCATCGCCGCGGCACTTCGGACATAGTATCCGAAGGTTCCGGTGCCCATTACGCCTCCGAAGAGGACGAAGAGGAGGAGGAAGATGAATCCCATGTGGGGGGAGAAGGAGGAGGATAGCCTCCGCACACTTGGAGGCCGAACTGCCCAAAAGGGGAAGGGCTCCTCTTTCGGAGGAGCCCCCTGCCGCCGCCGACAGCGGCCCGACATGGGATCCCAGGGCTCAGCCCCTGGTGAACTCGTAAGTATATAAAATCCGAGTACGTTTAAGCGTTCAGACTCATCGTGGCTTAGTATTTTAGCCTGAGCATATTTTTTTGTAGTTCGGCGAGGTCCCGTACCAAACAATCCTCATCAGAGGACCTGCTGAGCTCAAATGCTATGGAGAGCGGGACGCCCCCAAAGGCCCCTTCCTCCAAACAGGTGCATAACATCGAGGCTTCGTCCCAGAAGGACTCCGTCCAAGGAGGAAGGGAAGAAACCGTGAAGGCGGCGCCTGGAGGTCAAACCACAGGGGCCGGACACGTGGGGAAAAAGATTCCCATGGGGTGTGATGGCGGGGGCGATCCTGAGTTCGGCTCCCCACCGGATGCGATTCCAGAGACCTATACGGCTCCAAAATCAAGAAGACAGCCTCCTTCGGCTGGAGGGGGCGTGCCTGTTCCGCTGGCGACCTCTGTCCATCCAAAAGTGTCGGATGCTTTGTTGGTGGCGCTGCAAGACGCCTCCATCATTGATGAACACCATGCCCTTATGGGTGCGGTGATTGAGAATATTCGGTCGACTGAGAGTGGACTAAATGAAGCCTGTATCAGCCTTATAAGAGGCTTTGAGGTATGTTTTATGAGTTGTCGAAGAGTGTCATAGTATAGATAGTAGCCCCTAATACACTGTTCGGAGAAAGAAAGAACCGGACAGGGGATCGAATTGATGATCGCAGGAAGACTCATTGAACGACATTGATTTCTCTTCTGTTTCAAGCAGGTACCTGTAGCGGCTGTTGCCTCTCGTACAACGGAGATCTCCAGACTGAATCAAAGTCTGGAGCAGGCCATAGAAGAACTTGGCCAATTGAAAATGCAGTTGAGGGATAAACAAGGTATGCCCAAGCATTGCGCGCATTTATTGTGAAATAAATGTTCGGTATGAAATAAGCTGCATAATTTGTGCTAGGGGTTACGACCGAAGTCGAGACCCTCAAAAGGGCCATTGCCGAGGCCGAGAAAAAGGCGGCCACAGAGCAGACTCTTCGTGAGAAACACGAGGCTAGAGTTATTAAAGCTGAGCAAGAGCTGCAAGAGGCCGTAAGTAAATGCGAGACCTTGGAGCAGAGTTTAATGGAGAAAGAGTCCGAACTCACCAAGGCGCGTCAAGCCACGAGCAATGCCTGGGGGGAAACCCAAAGCGCCCTGCAGGGGATCAGAGAGGCGAGAAAGATCGCGGTGGGTAAGGCTTTTCCCATGTAAAGCAAGTATTTGAAGAGAAAACTATGTTTCTGATTTTGAGTCCGGGTTTCTCAGGTGTATTCAACGAGCTACCTTGTAGCATATCAGATGCCGCCCAATTCTACTGAGCCGAAGAAAGGAACACCACTGATAAGCTCTTCTGGTCGCAGTATTGGCGTTGAATTATCCGGTGCCTTTTGCCGATCAACTGAAACAGCTGATCGAACTGCATAAAGCGGCGAAACTAGCCATGAAAGATATGGTTATCTGGCTATGGCCCGCCGAGCCAATTCCAAGCAGCTACTTCGGGCTCGCGAGGCGGCTTGTAAGCGCTTGCCCTCGACATGACGTCATCAAGCGGTCGGTCTGTATAGGAGCGTGAATGGCCTTCGCCCGCGCAAAGGTGCACTGGGGGAAGATGGATGCCGAAAAGCTGATGACCGGAGGACCACTAGAGGGGAAGGAGCACCGCAAGCCCGAATTATATTATGAAAGTGTCTGTCGGTGTTCTGGGAACGGGGGTCCCCAGACTTGCCTGCCTGTGGCCTGCGGCGTGGCTCAAAGGGGGCCCCAGCATGGCCCATCTTCATCAACACAGACAAAAGACCCTCGCGAGGGGCCAAGCCTCGCGGGGCGGACGACATGGAGCTTCCTCGGGCACGGCCTCACCAGGCTGGCTCGCGAGGAGGCAGAGAGATCAAGGCGGGGTACCTCACGAGGTGCCCATGACGCAAGCCATGACGACCAAGGGCGCCAGGCGGGCGCCAGCCCGCGCAGTGTCCTCCTTTCCCCTTTGGTGCAAAGGGGGCAAGCGCAGCCACGGAGTACCGAGGCATTAGGCAAAGGTTGCCATTTCGGTGCAACAAGACCAAGCCAGGAGGACTGCAAGACGGAGGTCATCGTGGAGCCCAAGACGGCGTCACCACCAGAGCTTTGTGCAGGCGAGGACCAACTTTAGTCAGGATAAGTGTACCAGATGTTCCCCTTCAAAATGGCCAATTGTTGGCGCCCTTCCCGCTCAATATTTGGGGAGAGGCCCAGGGCCATTGCCTATAAATAGGACCAGCCACCCATAGAGAGATTGGAGATCGAGAGATCGAGCATCGAGGATCAAGGATCGGATCGAAATCAGAGAGAGAAGGGTGACTGAACTCCTCCTAGCAGTTCATCCTCCCCCCAGCCAAGAACAAACCCTTGCGAGGCTGTTCTTCCTTGTATTGTCCATCATCATCAGCCCAAGAGGCAATCCACCACGCCACACACTGGAGTAGGGTATTCCACCACAATGGTGGCCCGAACTAGTATAAATCCTATGTTTCTTGTGCTGTTCTTTCCTTAGCTTAGATCTTAGCGAGGCGGAGGGGTGCAGGTAGGTAGGAGGCGAAATCTCCGTGCGCACCCCAGTGTTCGAACCTCAAGGGTCTGCCGGAACCCGAAATCCGACATTTGGCGCGCGAGGTAGGGGTGCTCTGGAATTCGTCTTCTACCACCCCGTTCTCCTCCGACCATCGCGCCCATGTGTGACGCTCATCGGGCCCGCGCTCAGCGTCGGGCCGCTCTCGCTTCCCGCGTCGCCCAGTCGGCTCCTGTCGGCGGGCGTCCTCGCCGTTCCCCATCACCTTCCGTCAACGCCGCCACCGGCCCGGTGGGGGACGACTAGCAAGCATCGTCTCAGCATCCGTCAGTGCGGCAAGACGGCCGCACCGCTACTCCCTCGCTCACCCCAGCTGGTTCTTCGTCCCGCGCGCTCCGCGCACCCATGGAGGCTCGAGCTGCGCTCATCGCGGCAAACGAGCTCCTGCGCTACCGTCCCGTTGATGACGTCTACAAAGAATGGCTCGACCGCGTCGCCGAGCTCGTCCGCGCCGCAGGGGGCTCTCCTGCGCCATCCGTTCCGCTGCACCGCACCACGCCCCGCGCGGGCGACGAGGCTCCGGCGGTGCCCCGGCTGCCTCCTCCTCAAGAAGGCGCCATGGCTCCAAGCCGCGTGGCCCCTGGGCGGAACCCACTCCGTCAGGTGCCAGCGCGGCAAGAGCAGAGCTGCCAAGAAGTCCCTCGCCCGCAAGAAGCTGCCCGGGCGCTCCCTGCTCCAGCACGTCGCAACCATGCTCCTGCTCCCGCACGCCAAGACCCCGCGCTGCTCCCAGCTGCAGCGTGTGGGGACATGCAAGACCAAGCTCTCCGTCACCCAAGGCCTCCCGTGGCCACAGCAGGCTGCCGTGCCTTCACCACCGAGCTACGCAGCATCGCGAGGCCCGGCAAGTTCAAGCTAGACCTGCCTCCTCGTTACGATGGCACGGCCGACCCTGCGGAGTTCCTCCAGCTCTATGAGCTGGGGATCGAAGCTGCCAACGGAGACAAGAAGGTCATGGCGAACTGGTTTCCCATGGCGCTCAAGGACGGGGCCCGCACCTGGCTCCTGAACCTGGCTCCAGGCACGATCTCCTCCTGGGACGAGATGCGCACCCACTTCATCGCCAACTTCCAAGGTACTCGCGACCGGCCACCCGCCGTGAGCGACATGCGCCGCATCAAGCAACAACCCGGGGAGACCCTGCAAAAGTACATCCAGCGCTTCAACAACGCATGCCTCAAGATTCCCAAGATGACCGAGGAGGCCATCATCTCAGCCTTCTCCGACGGCATGCGCGATGTCAAGATGAAGGAGGAGCTGGCGATGCATGAAGACCTGTGCACTTCCTTGGAGCTGTTCAACTTGGCAACCAAGTGCGCCAGGGCTGAGGAAGGGCGTCTCTCCCTCCTCGAGCTGCCTGCCGCAGACCCAGAAGAGAAGAAGCCTAAGGCCAAGGATGTGAAGCGCAAGGGGGCTGCCGTGCTCGCGGCAGAACTAGACACCAAGCGGGGTAGAGATCAGCCCGAACCTTCCAAGGGCAGTCGATACTGTGTGTACCACGACCTCCACACCCACAACACCAACGAATGTCAAGAGCTCCGAGCCGTGCGAGAAGGAAGGATCGGTCGTCGCCCCGACCGCGGTGACCGGGGCTACGGTCGAGGAGGAGGAAGGAACGCAGGACGCTGGGAAGACCATGGCCCGTGCCAAGGGTGGCGCGATCAACCTCGCGAGGATCGCTGGCAAGATCCGCCTTGCGAGGGAGACTAGAGGGATCAGCCTCGCGAGGATCGCCCGCAAGGCAACGCAGGCCTCCCTCCACTGCCGCCGCAGCCCAGGAGAAACGAGGACCGCCACCAGGACGAGGGGGCTGGGGGCTTCCAGGAGCCGCGCGCGATCGCCTGCATCCTGGGCGGGGCTCAAGCCCCTGCCTCTCAACGCATCTTCAAGCAGTTCGCCCGCGAAGTGAATGCAGTCATCCTCAAGCTCGAAGCCACGCGCCCTCTCAGGTGGTCGGCGTGCGCCATCACGTTCAGCTCAACAGATCAGCTCAAGTGTGTGGCTACAGCCGGAGTCCTCCCGATGCTTTGTTCCCCAATCATCAGCAACGTGGTGGTCACCAGGACCCTCATCGATGGTGGAGCAGGGCTCAGCGTCCTGTCCGTGGAAACATTCAACAATATCCAAGTGCCCTACAGCCAGCTTCAGCCAACCAAGCCTTTCTCCGGAGTCACCGACGGCTCCACGGTCCCGATTGGGCAGGTCCGCCTCCCTGTCACCTTCGGGGCACGCGACAACTACCGCACCAAGCTCATCGACTTTGACGTCGCTCACATTCGCCTACCGTACGACGCCATCCTTGGGTACCCAGCGCTGGCCAAGTTCATGGCCGTAACTCACCATGGCTACAACGTCCTCAAGATGCCAGGAAGTGGCGGAGTCATCACGGTGCCCTGTGAAGAGAAGGACGCGGTTTGTTCCCTAGAGCGAGCCCTTCAGGCCGCGTCACTAGAAGACCCGGATCGCGGAAGCAGGAGGCTTCCCGAGACCGCCCCCAAGAAGAAGAAGACATCGTCCGACCCGGCCCCTCGGGAGGCAGGCCCCTCTGGGCCCGCGCCTGCCCAGGGGGAACCTCCTTCCATCGCATAAGAAAGCGCGCCCGGCGCCCTCCTCAGGCAGGGCTCGGGGGCTCTCCCCTGGAGGGCCACCGACCTGGCTAGGGTCACGAGGGAGGCGCTTGGGCACCACATGGAGGCATGTTTCGAAGCATGTTTCCCTCAAGAAGGAGTAAGGCAAGGAGAGCCAGACCCTCAGGAGTTCGTCAGCAAGGCCATTCAGGAGCTACAGGAGTCAAGAGTCATGAAAGGCGGCCGCCGCCTACCAGCAGTAGCTCCCCATCCAGGCGAGGATGGTGGGCTGCGCGTCTGCATCGACATACCAGGGCTCAACCGAGTCACCTCTCTGTAGCGCCTCTGGCCCTCACGAGTGGGGCGCTGCGGAGGTCCACCCCACAGCTACGTTCGCATGCCTTACGGCTTGCCGAACGCGGCAGGCACGTACCAGCGCCTCATGAGGGGCATCATGGAGGCACAAGAGGCCAGGCGTTCCGCAGCCCTGGCGGAGATGGAGATGGTCTGCGAGGAGCCACCAGCGCCTCTGGAGCCTCTCGAGGCCCCTAGGCCTGGGGGCTCGTGAGGATCGGCTTCCGAAGCCCACCGAGTCTGCTACACCAACAGTCCTTCGTCCTCAACATCATCAGGTGACATCTTTCAAGTTTCATTTCCAGCTGGGAGCGCCCCCCCCCCCAGGGCTGCATTATTCCCAGGCCGCGTGGGTCCGTCCCTGCGGCATGTATCCCTTTTATTTCATGTTGTTAGCTTACTTTGTTGGGGGCGCCCCTCGGGCTGCATCATCCCCAAGTCGCTTGGGCCAGACCCAGCGGCATGTATCCCTTTTGCGTTTATTTCCGGTTATGCGTTCGACCCACCATGCTTGATTATTTGATGTCGGTCCATGGCACCTCTTCTTCTCCATGCCGACCACTTGCACGTTAAAAGAGGGGTACCTGAGCATCGCGACTCAGGGCTCTTACTGGCTCTCCAGCCCTCACCCTCTGGCCTTGTCCACGGCATCGCGACCTGGCATACCAGCGATGGCTGAGACCAGCTCAAGGGCCAGGACCCGAGGACGTAGAGTGCCGGCATCTAACCAAATTTGCAGGGACACATCACAAGATAAGGCCCAGAGCCAGGCGCAACCCACCTAGAGGTAGGACCCCGTGAGTCCCGCGCTGGCTCATGGGTGCCCAGATACACCTCGCCAGGCCCTACCGTGCCAGCCATGTGTTAGGGCGGGGCTGTACACGCCCCGGGGGCTCCTCCCGGAGGGGGGCCCCCTCCCACGTACCAGTGGAAGCACCATGCTCCGTGCTCGCTGACGACACTGCCGAGGAGCAGCTATGCCCGTACACATACGGAAGCACTATGCTCCATGCTGGTGATAAACAACTGAGGGTGGCCCTCGGGCCGCATCAACCTCAGGGAGCCCAGATCTTAGTGTCTAGCCTCATCGTAACGCCTCCCCTCGGGAGTGCCGCGCAAGGGGGCTGGGCACGGGGGCTGCGCCTGGGTCACGTCCAGACGCATGCCGCCCAGCCAGGCCCCCCCGGGCCTGGTTCATCGCGCGTCTCATCCCCAAGGTATGAAGGCCGTTTGAGCGTCAAGGGGGACTCCTAAGCATCGCGACTCAGGAGCCTAACTGGTCACGTAGCCCCTCACTCCTTAGTTCCGAAAGGCTAACGGCGGTTGAGGTATGCGCGGCCGGGCTCTGCGGACGTAGAACGGTAGATCCACCCACATCATACCTCCCTACTTGCTGTTCATGCGCCAAGGGGGACTCCTGAGCATCGCAACTCAGGAGCCTAACTTGTCACGTAGCCCCTCACTCCTTGGTCCCATCCTAGTTTCCGGTCGGGGCTAACGGCGGCTGAGGTATGCACGGGGCCGGGCTCTGCCGGCATAGAACATAAGCAAGTAGGAAGGAAAAGCGTAAATCTCAAGGAATTCAAAAGCAAATATTACAGTCCACACTGTTATCTCAATGCCAAACGCAAGTTTAAACGCCTCCCCGAGGCATGATACATGTGCAGGAATTAAAGGCAGGGCAGGAGCCACAACGGAGTCACTTGTCGGCGGTGGAGCAGCGCGGAGTGGGTTCGCCTCATGGAGTAGTGGGGTCGGCAGTGCCTTGCTTCGGCTTGGTGCTGAAGGCCCGGAACTTCCCCAGCAGAGCCTCTGCGCGACCCTTCACGGCCTCGGCAGCGGCAGCGGCACGCTCGCCGCTTACTGGCTCTAGCAGGCTGTCGAGGTCGACGCCGGTATCGCGAAGGTAGATGTGGGTGAGGACCCGCGTCAGCGCTGCAGAAGATAGGACACACGCCTCGGCCTCGGCCGTGGGGCCAAGGCCAAGGGCGACATCTTCAAGACCATGAACCAAGAAGGGAAGCAGCTTGGCGGGGCCGTCCTCGGCGCCAGGCAGTGGGCTCTCCAGGCCGCTGTCGTAAAGCGTCCTCAGCGAGGAGCGAGCCTTCGCCTCCATCTCCGTGAAGGCCATGCGGTCCTCGGCAAGAACCAGGGCCTTGTCGTCCAGCTCGGCCTTCCTCGCCCCCAACTCCTGCTCCAGCGCGCCTAGGCGGTCACAGCGCTTCCTGAGCTTGACCTCCCTCTCCTTGACGGCCGCCTCGCGAGCCTTCACACCTTCTTCTTGCTCTTGGCGAAGGCAGACCTCTTTCACGAGCTGGTCCCGCAGGCCTTGCAGCTCGTCCTCCAGCGCCTTGCAGCGACCATGGACGTTGACCACCTCCCCCAGGGCTGCGTCACGAGCAGCCTTCGCCTCAAGGACGGCCTGCTTCTCCTCATCGCAACCGTCGAGGCCTGGACCAGCGCCGCCCGAATCGAAGCGTCGGAGTGAATCCATCCAGAAGCCAGCTCCAAGCGCCCGGCCACCAAGCGAGGGTCGGCGCCAAGAAGATCCTGCCGCAGCCGGTCCAGCTCAGCAGCAGCACGATCCAGAACGGCAGGAGGAGTCGGAGAGACAGCAGTCGGTGGAGTAGAAGGAGAAGGCGGCAGCGCGGCCACAGCATCCTGAGGCGGAGTCTGCTGCGCCCCAACAGCTGTAGTGGCTGCAGCAGGCAAAGGCACCTCGGGAGTCACTTGGGCCATGGGGGCTGAGCTCGCCCCCACCGGCTCAGCCAGGCCTCGCGAGGACGACCGGGCAGGAGAAGCCCGTGCGTCGCGGTCACCCTCCTTCGCGGGCAGAGGCGCTGCCACAGATGGAACCTCAGGAGCTCCCTTCGGCTTCTTTGCTGCGGGAGCCAACCTATCCAAGAGATGCGGACGTCAAGCCTTAGAAGCAGAACAAGAAATAAAGACAAGAATCAAGCGCTTACGGGTCGTCGCCAGTGAGCTCAAGCAGCCTCCGGCCAAATTTGAATCCTGAAAGCCGGCTAGAAGGGTCAACCTCGGGAAGCTTGGAAGCGGAAGGTGCGTCTGCGGTCTGCCTCAGGGCCGGGGCAGAACCGCGGGAGATCAGCCCGGTCCTGTCCTTCTTCGGGATCGGGGGCAAGATCTCGCCGTCCTGCTCGTCATCATCCTCGTTGTCATCGCTCGGAGAGAGGCGGAGAACGCGGGACCTGCGCCGGGGGAGGGGAGCCCTTGACTCTCTGTCAGTTGACTCAGAGTCAGGCCCTTTTTCCCGCTCCCCTCCTTCCTCCTCTTCGATGGACTCGTCGGAGGGCACGTCCACTGGTTCCTCGGGAGTTTCCATGGGCACGGGCCCGTCCCAGTTGAAGACGGGCATGGACTCCACTACCTGCTCCCAGTCGTCGCGGAGGAACAAGGGCGTAGGAGCGCCCTCCAACCTCGCCACATCGCCCCCGACCAGAGATTGGAGGACCGCAGCCAGATCTCCGCCGGCCAAGGCCGCGGAGCTCGGATGGGGCCTCCACATCGGAAGTGAGTACTGCCGAAGCGGAGCCAGCTGGTGTTCCGAGAATTCCCTCAGCAGCGACGCGCCGGTTAGCTTCGCCGCCGCCATGTTGGCCGGCCTCAGATCCGCGTCCATCTTCTCCAACACCAGCTTCGCGCGGGGGTCCGCGAGCTCCGCTCGACCCCAATCGCTGGAGCTCGTGGGTTGCTCC
Source organism: Triticum dicoccoides (assembly GCF_002162155.2). Classification (NCBI taxonomy): domain Eukaryota; kingdom Viridiplantae; phylum Streptophyta; class Magnoliopsida; order Poales; family Poaceae; genus Triticum; species Triticum dicoccoides. The sequence continues at coordinate 343,832,813 of NC_041380.1, forward strand.
GTGGGCAAGATCAGCCGCGGGTGGATGCGCCCAGCATCCGCCAAGACACACTTGCTCTTGAAGCCGTCAATCCTTTTCCCGGGGTTTGAAATGGCAATGGCGCCACCGTACGCGATGAAGCTCGCGCACGCGGAAGCAGGACCACGAGAGGTCCGGAGGTAGAAGTAGTGGCGCAGCAAGGCCACTGAGGGCTGCACCCCTACATGAGCCTCGCAGTAATAGGCGAAGATCGCCAGGAGAAGGACATAGTTGGGGTGGAGAGGCAGAGCCTGTAGCGTATAATGGCGGAGGACAGAGAAGAAGAACTCGGAGAAGGGAGGCACTAGGCCAGCAGCAATGGCGCTTACGAAGAACGGATAGAAGGTGCTCCCTTGACCCTCAGGGGTGGCGGAGCCGGCCTTGAACACCTTCGCCCCGTCAATGCCCCGTGCCGCCGCCATCCGGCGCAACCGGGCGAGGCTCGCCTCCGACATGTTCGGCGAGTCCAGGGTAGACGAGTACCAAGCTACAGTCGGGGACTGACGAGGTGCCATGGCTTCCTAGGTCACACGGCCAGAGTGGATCTGGAAATTTTGGAGGAAGGAAGGAGAGGCGCAAGAAAGGGGATCTGAGCAGCAACCGGAGAAAGCAAAAAGCAAAGCCTAGGCGGATGTCGCTCCTTCATCAACTCGCGCGGTTGCTAAGGCGCTCACGTCCAATCAACCGCCACATGGCGCCCAAGGCCGCAGGCTGATAGGGCCCGCGGCGCTTCGCTCTTGCCCTTCCGCCTCCCTGCATGGTCAAGTCCGGGCACGCCTTGGGCCCGGGGGCTACTATCGGCGTTCTGGGAATGGGGGTCCCCAGACTTGCCTGCCTAAGGCCTACGGCGTGGCTCAAAGCGGGGCCCAGCACGGCCCATCTTCATCAACACAGACCCAAGACCCTCGCGAGGGGCCAAGCCTCGCGGGGCGGACGACACGGAGCTTCCTCAGGCACGGCCTCACCAGGATGGCTCGCGAGGAGGCGGAGAGATCAAGGCGGGGTACCTCACGAGGTGCCCGTGACGAAAGCCATGACGACCAAGGGCGCCAGGCGGGCGCCAGCCCGCGCAGTGTCCTCCTTTCCCCTTTGGTGCAAAGGGGCAAGCGCAGCCACGGAGTACCGAGGCATCAGGCAAAGGTTGCCATTTCGGTGCAACAAGACCAAGACCAGGAGGACTGCAAGACGGAGGTCATCGTGGAGTCCAAGACGGCATCACCACCAGATCTTTGTGCAGGCGAGGACCAACTTTAGTCAGGATAAGTGTACCAGATGTTCCCCTTCAAAATGGCTAATTGATGGCGCCCTTCCCGCTCAATATTTGGGAAGAGGCCCAGGGCCATTGCCTATAAATAGGACCAGCCACCCACAAAGAGATCAGAGATCGAGAGATCGAGCATCGAGGATCAAGGATCGGATCGAAATCAGAGAGAGAGAAGGGTGACTGAACTCCTCCTAGTAGTTCATCCTCCCCCCAGCCAAGAACAGACCCTCGCGAGGCTGTTCTTCCTTGTATTGTCCATCATCATCAGCCCAAGAGGCAATCCACCACGCCACACACTGGAGTAGGGTATTACACCACAACGGTGGCCCGAACCAGTATAAATCCTGTGTTTCTTGTGCTGTTCTTTCCTTAGCTTAGATCTTAGCGAGGCGGAGTGGTGCAGGTAGGTAGGAGGCGAAATCTCCGCGCGCACCCTAGTGTTCGAACCTCAAGGGTCTGCCGGAACCCGAAATCCGATAGTGTCCTGAAAGGATCCTACCTTGCAGCGGAGCTATGCACCAAGGACATCATATTTCCATGAATGCCAATCATGATGTCATTTGTAATGTTCGAACAAGGTCATTTATTTGTCGCATGTTATATAAAATTTTACCCTCCTGTGCGGCCGTTTTTATATTAAACCTGAGAGTTGGCCAGTCGTCGGCTTCTGCCCCCACGTAAAAAGTACGGGGGTGTTCGGGATAAACCTGAGCACTCTTTATCCCAGTTTTGGGTCCTTCGAAGGAGGTGCCCAACACAATGAACCAGGCAATCGGACTATAGGCTTTATCACTATCACTTAGCCATAGGAGCTTTAGTATGGTCGGCGCAGCCCCTTGTGTTCGGAAGACCATACTAGGGGCTCTATAAGCGCCTGATCGGAGAAAAAACTGATCCATCGCACACTGCATTGGTTATGGCATTATGCGGGAGAAATCCTTAGAGATTTTGTAACCGCTCGAACAGCTGACCAGCTCTCGCCGTATCATGACAGTCAGTTTTCGGCTTTCTCTACTGAGGTGCTCATCCGGAAGAACTAGGACACAATCGCAGTAGTTCTCCTAGTGCTACCTTACCGATATAGCGGAACATAAGGTACCAAAACATGGGAGCCGGGAAAACCCAACTATTGACCCAAGACATGATTCAGAGCTGATGCATATAATGCTATAGGTTTGGGGTGCCAAACTTCCATGAAGGTGTTCAGACTTTTATTGCCGTGTTACGGGAAAAATGAAGCTCATGGCATATTTAAGGCATATCGCTGTGTACAGATGCCACTTGACAAAATGATTCCGATAAGAAATAATCAGCAGGTAAACATCATATAAATCCACATGTTGTATTTGAATAATACGTCCATGCATATGGGTACAAGTAATGTGATAAAAAGGGGTTGTGATAGCCGAACCTGCTATGACCAGGGGGGAGAGGTTGAGTGCGGATCCGTAATATAGCCGGGCGGTCACTGCGGGGAATGTTTAAGGATTCCCTAACATGTTTAAGCTGCCTCCATGTAGTCCGTCCTGGTCGGTGCAAAGGTGAACCTGCGAAGGAAATATAAGAAATGTTTACGTGCCGGGGGGCGGTTGAACCGCTGAGTTCGGCCTGTCATGGCCTTCCCCGGAGTGTTTAGTTGAGCTCTGGACGAGCCGGGGTATCCTTCCGCGAAGTAGTTCGGAGCCCCTTGACGGTGTCCGAGAGCCTGGATGTCGACTCAAGGTTTGGCTGCAAGGTGCTGCTCATTGTTTTTGCTGCTAAGGCAGTGGTGTATTTGTTGGTGCCGAAGGAAGGTTCGGCCTTGCCATGAACCGTGATGACGCCGCGTGGACCGTGCATCTTGAGCTTATGGTAGGCATAATGTGGCACCGCGTTGAATTGAGCGAACGTGGCTCGCCCAAGCAGTGCTTGATAATCACTGTGGAAAGGGGTGATTTCGAAGATTAACTCTTTGATGCGGTAATTTTCTGGTGATCCGAAGATTACCTCAAGGGCAATGGAGCCTGTACAGCTAACCTCCATACCTGGTATGATGCCTCTAAAAGTGTCTTTAGTGGGTTTGGTCGCCGAATGATCGATGCCCATCTTGCGCACTGTGTCCTGGTAAAGCAGATTTAAACTGCTACCTCCGTCCATAAGGACTCGAGTGAGGTGGAACCCGTCTACTATTGGGTCGAGGATTAGTGCGGCTGGATTGCCCTGATTGGCGTTAGCCAGACGATCCATGCGGTTGAAGGTGACCGGCCCTAGTTTATATTATGGGACGACTAGTTCCGTTGAGTCGCAGTCCCTAAGGGTGCATATCTGGTCCGAGTTGGCAATTTGGGTGGTATTTACCACATTCACCGATTGAATATGGGGGGGATTTCTTTTGCCCTCCTGTGTTCGGTCTGGGCTCTTCGTCGCTATCGTCGCTTTGAGACCCCTCTTCGTCTTTGGCGCCTGCCTTGCCAGCTTGTTTGAAGACCTAGCATTCTCTGTTGGTATGGGTGGCTGGCGTTTCTGGGGTGCCATGAATTTCGCATTGGCGATCGAGTATGCGGTCCATACTGGATGGACCCGGATTTTTATTTTTAGGTGGCCCTTTCCGCTGACCGGACTTTGAGCCCCTGAACCCGGCATTAACTACCGTATTTTCGGCGTTTTCACCATATTTGCGGCGCTTGTATTTGTTGCGTCGTGGTTTGCCGTTGCTATCACTGGCTTCTGATATGCCAGGTTTGCTTGCTGTATTGGTACTACGAGCCAACCAGCTATCTTCGCCCGCACAGAAGCGGGTCATAAGTGTCATGAGGGCTGCCATGGATTTTGGCTTCTCTTGGCCGAGGTGCCGGGCGAGCCATTCGTCACGGATATTATGCTTAAATGCCGCTAAGGCCTCTGCATCCGGACAATCGACAATTTGGTTCTTCTTGGTTAGGAACCGGGTCCAGAATTTCCTGGACGATTCCCCTGGCTGCTGAGTTATATGACTTAAATCGCCAGCGTCCGGCGGTTGCACATAAGTGCCCTGGAAATTTTCCAAGAATGCCTCTGCCAGGTCCTCCCAACTTCCGATGGAGTTTTCTGGCAAGCTATTGAGCCAATGCCGAGCCGGCCCTTCGAGTTTTAGCGGGAGATACTTGATGGCATGTAGGTCATCCCCGTGGGCCATGTGAATGTGGAGGAAGAAGTCTTCTATCCATACCGCGGGGTATGTAGTACCATCGTATGATTCAATGTTTATGGGTTTAAACCCTTCTGGGAATTCGTTATCCATTACTTCATCAGTGAAGCATAAGGGGTGTGCGGCGCCTCTGTGCCGGGCTATATCACGACGCGGTTCATACGAGTCTTGTCTGCCGTGTTCGGCTCAGCCGGATTTGCTTTTAGTGTATCCGGCGTGACGATCATCGTCGCGTGTTGGTGCGCGCCCCCGTGATCCGTAGATCGATCTTGCATGTTTTGCCTTGTTTTCCAATACGTCTCGCAGGTCCCGCGTGTTGCCCCGGGCTTTGGCATTTTTGTTCGATTGGCGGCGGGTGCGGGCTGGACTTCGGGCTGAAATGCCTCTCTGTCTCGACCACGAGGTGGCCCGTCAGCCGCATCATACGCTGGTGATGTATGTTTCAATGCTTCCTCCTTGAGGTGAGGTAGCAACCTGCGCTTTGGGTAACTCTTGGAGGGGCGCTCGAGTTCGTATTCCTCGGCCTCCAGGACTTTGGTCCATCTGTCTGCTAGCAAATTTTGATCGGTTTGAAGTTGTTGTTGCTTTTTCTTCAAGCTATTTGCTGTGGCCATAAGCCGACGCTTGAAGCGCTCCTACTCGACGGGATCCTCAGGCACGATAAGTTCTACGTCCGAGGCTCACCTCGTCTTTGGAGAGAGGCATGTAATTGTCCTCCTCCGATTCTCCATCTGCTGCCCACCCTGGAGGGCTAGCTTGTTTACCCTCCCGCTCTAAATCGTGCTGGAGGGGATTCTTGTCGTCTTCGGCACTATCCGGAGTGTTATTGTCTCTTGTGCTGGTATCACTACTTTTTTATGGCGGGACTTAGAGCAGCACCGCTGACGTCGGCGCTTGGGTTGCTTCTTGGAGGGGTCATCCTCCGATGTCTCGTCGCCATTTCCTTCTTTGGGGTGTCCACCATGTATATATCATATGATGAGGTGGCGGTCTAGCGCCCTGTGGGCGGTGGTTCCTGTTCGTCTCCTGCATCATCGTCCATACCATCGATGTCTTCGGAGTCAAAGTCGAGCATGTCGGTTAAATCGTCGACAGTGGCTACTAAGTGGGTGGTGGGTGGGGAGCGAATTTCTTCGTCGTCCGCATCCCATTCTAGCCGGACATAGTTCGGCCAAGGTTCTCCTGACAAGGAGAGAGACCTTAATGAATTTAGCACGTCGTCAAGAGGTGAGTGCTGAAAGATATCCGCGGAGGTAAACTCCATGATTGGTGCCCAATCAGATTCGATGGGCATGGATGCAGGCGGTTCAGAGCCCGTGGCCGGGGACGAATCCCATGGTTCGGCAACACACTCTCGTAAGGGGTGAAGTCAGTATCCGGCTCTATCGCCACTAAGAGTGTGGCCTCCATGGCGGGGTCTATCCACCCGTCCTCGAATGGCACAATTTGCTCTGGATTGAGGGTCGGAGTAGTTGCAGGTGTGATCTCCCGAACACCGTCCGACGGCAGAGCTAAATCATGCTCGTCGTGATTATGCAGCGCACCTGACATGGGCTCGAATCCGTTGAAGATCAAGTCTCTGCGGATGTCGGCAATGTAATTCAAGTTTCCAAAACTGACCTGGTGGCCAGGGGCGTAGCTCTCGATCTGCTCTAGATGGCCAAGCGAGTTGGCCCGCAGTGCGAAGCCGCTGAATACGAAGATCTGTCCGGGGAGGAAAACCTCACCCTGGACCGCATCGTTACCGATGATCGAAGGAGCCATCAAGCCTTATGGTGATGGCACAGTAGAACTCTCAATGAAATCACCAATGTCGGTGTCCAAACTGACGGATCTCGGGTAGGGGGTCCCAAACTGTGCGTCTAAGGCGGATGGTGACAGGAGGTGGGGGACACGATGTTTACCCAGGTTCGGGACCTCTCGATGGAGGTAATACCCTACGTCCTGCTTGGTTGATCTTGATGATATGAGTATTACAAGAGTTGATCTACCACGAGATCATAGAGGCTAAACCCGAGAAGCTAGCCTATGGTATGATTGCCCATTGTCCTACGGACTAAACCCTCCGGTTTATATAGACACCGGAGAGGGCTAGGGTTACACAAAGTCGGTTACAAGGGAGGAGATCTACATATCCGTATTGCCAAGCTTGCCTTCCACGCCAAGGAGAGTCCCATCCGGACACGGGACGAAGTCTTCATCCTTGTACCTTCATAGTCCAACAGTCCGGCCAAAGGATATAGTTCGGCTGTCCGGAGACCCCCTAATCCAGGACTCCCTCAGTGGATGTGCTACAGGCTACGCTTGTTGCCTCCGTGAGTCGCGCGCCGCCTAGGTTTATGCGCAATATTGCTGGGTGGCGGGAAACATGTGAGGAAATGGCGGGAAACGGTGGCGTGTTCATAAAACGCCATCAATTAATGGAAACTTAGCATAGAAGGAACATCGAGCTAGCACAAGAAGTAGATGATGATCAGATGAACACAGACCGCACTAGGGAACCCATCGGTGATGAATTCATCAATCGCAAACGGTTGAATACTAGCAAGCGTTTGCCCATAACACACATGGCTTATTCCATCACAAACAGGTCGGATGGATCAACTGTATGCCACGTATCGCACATTGTCAAAAAGTTATGCGGTAGACCTTCTTTAAATGTGTTAAAAAATAAAAAAATAAAAATAAGGACCTCAAGGTTAAATTAACTCATGGGCTGTATCAGTCATTTAATTTGACAAATACGACCCATCCTATCAGTTAATTTAACATCAACACAACTTCCCATCCAGTCACCCATCTGACGGCTGCTCCAGCCTAAGCACACTTAACTTAAGAGTTCTCTTACATGAGCTACTGGTGGAACGGCTAGTCCTTGCTGATATAGGATGTGTCTTCTCATCCTTGTGGTGTATCCGGATGACCTCTGCTACCTCTTGAGCACTGCGTTGGTTTTCCCTTGAAGAGGAAAGGGTGATGCAGCAAAGTAGCGTAAGTATTTCCCTCATTTTTTTAGAACCAAGGTATCAATCTAGTAGGAGGCCACGCACGAGTCCCTCGCACCTACACAAACAAATAAACTCCTCGCAACCAACGCAATAAAGGGGTTGTCAATCCCTTCACGGTCACTTACGAGAGTGAGATCTAATAGATATGATAATATAATATTTTTGGTATTTTTATGATAAAGATGCAAAGTAAAATAAAAGGCAAAATAAATAACTAAGTATTGGAAGATTAATATGATGGAGAATAGACCCCGGGGCCATAGGTTTCACTAGTGGCTTCTCTCGAGAGCATAAGTATTACGATGGGTGAACAAATTACTGTTGAACAATTGACAGAATTGAGCATAGTTATGAGAATATCTAGGTATGATCATGTATATAGGCATCACGTCCGAAACAAGTAGACCGACTCCTGCCTACATCTACTACAATTACTCCACACATCGACCGCTATCCAGCATGCATCTAGAGTATTAAGATCAAGAGAACAGAGTAACGCTTTAAGCAAGATGACATGATCTAGAGGGATAAACTCATGCAATATGAAATAAACCCCATCTTGTTATCCTCGATGGCCACAATACAATACGTGCCTTGCTGCCCCTACTGTCATTGGGAAAGGACACCGCAAGATTGAACCCAAAGCTAAGCACTTCTCCCATTGCAACAAAGATCAATATAGTAGGCCAAACCAAACTGATAATTCGAAGAGACTTGCAAAGATAACCAATCATACATAAAAGAATTCAGAGAAGATTCAATTATTGTTCATAGATAAACTTGATCATAAACCCACAATTCATCGGTCTCAACAAACACACCGCAAAAGAAGATTACATCAAATAGATCTCCACAAGAGAGGGGGAGAACTTTGTATTGAGATCCAAAAAGAGAGAAGAAGCCATCTAGCTAATAACTATGGACCCGAAGGTCTGAAGTAAACTAGCCACACTTCATCGGAGAGGCTATGGTGTTGATGTAGAAGCCCTCCGTGATTGATGCCCCCTCCGGCGGAGCTCCGGAAAAGGCCCCAAGATGGATCTCACGGATACAGAAAGTTACGGCGGTGGAATTAGGGTGTTGGCTCCGTATCTGGTAGTTTGGGGGTACGTAGGTATATATAGGAGGAAGAAGTACGTCGGTGGAGCAACATGGGCCCCACGAGGGTGGAGGGCACGCCCCCCTACCTCATGCCTTCCTGGTTGATGTCTTGACGTAGGGTCTAAGTCCTCTGGATCACGTTCATTCCGAAAATCATGTTCCCGAAGGTTTCATTCCGTTTGGACTCTGCTTGATATTCTTTTTCCGCAAAACTCTGAAATAGGCAAAAAAACAGCAATTCTGGGTTGGGCCTCCGGTTAATAGGTTAGTCCCAAAAATAATATAAAAGTGTATAATAAATCCCAATAATGTCCAAAACAGGATATAATATAGCATGGAACAATAAAAAATTATAGATACATTGGAGACGTATCAAGCATCCCCAAGCATAATTCCTGCTCGTCCTCGACTAGGTAAATGATAAAAATAGAATTTTTGATGTGGAATGCTACTTGGCATAATTTCAATGCAAATCTCTTAATTGTGGTATGAATATTCAGATCCGAAAGATTCAAGACAAAAGTTCAATATTGACATAGAAATAATAATACTTCAAGCATACTAACTAAGCAATTATGTATCTTCAAAATAACATGGCCAAAGAAAGTTATCCCTACAAAATCATATAGTCTGGCTATGCTCCATCTTCACCACACAAAGTATTTAAATCATGCACAACCCCAATGATAAGCCAAGCAATTGTTTCATACTTTTGGTGTTCTCAAACTTTTTCAATCTTCACGCAATACATGAGCATGAGCCATGGACATAGCACTATATGTGGAATAGAATGGTGGTTGTGGAGAAGACAAAAAGGGAGAAGATAGTCTCACATCAACTAGGCGTATCAACGGGCTATGGAGATGCCCATTAATAGATATCGATGTGAGTGAGTAGGGATTGCCATGCAACAGATGCACTAGAGCTATAAGTATATGAAAGCTCAACAAAAAGAACTAAGTGGGTGTGCATCCAACTCGCTTGCTCACGGAGACCTAGGGCATTTTGAGGAAGCCCATCATTGGAATATACAAGCCAAGTTCTATAATGAAAAATTCCCACTAGTATATGAAAGTGATATCATAGGAAACTCTCTATCATGAAGATCATGGTGCTACTTTGAAGCACAAGTGTGGTAAAAGGATAGTAGCATTGTCCCTTCTGTCTTTTTCTCTCATTTTTTTATTTGGGCCTTTTTTCTCTTTTTTATGGCCTCTTTTTTTAGTCCGGAGTCTCATCCCGACTTGTAGGGGAATCATAGTCTCCATCATCCTTTCCTCACTTGGGACAATGCTCTAAAAATGATGATCATCACACTTTTATTTACTTACAACTCAATACTTAGAACAAAATATGACTATGTGAATGCCTCCGGCGGTGTATCGGGATGTTCAATGATGCATGAGTGACATGTATGAAAGAATTATGAACGGTGGCTTTGCCACAAATACGATGTCAACTACATGATCATGCAAGCAATATGACAATGATGGAGCGTGTCATAATAAACGGAACGGTGGAAAGTTGCATGGCAATATATCTCGGAATGGCTATGGAAATGCCATGATAGGTAGGTATGGTGGCTGTTTTGAGGAAGGTATATGGTAGGTGTATGATACCGGCGAAAGGTGCGCGGTATTAGAGAGGCTAGAAATGGTGGAAGGGTGAGAGTGCGTATAATCCATGGACTCAACATTAGTCATAAAGAACTCACATACTTATTGCAAAAATTTATTAGTTATCGAAGCAAAGTATTACGCGCATGCTCCTAGGGGGATAGATTGGTAGGAAAAGTCCATTGCTCGTCCCCGACCGCCACTCATAAGGAAGACAATCAATAAATAAATCATGCTCCGACTTCATCACATAACGGTTCACCATACGTGCATGCTACGTGAATCACAAACTTCCAGACAAGCATTTCCCAAATTCACAACTACTCAACTAGCACGACTCTAATATCACCATCTCCATGTGTCAAAACAATTATCAAGTATCAAACTTCTCATAGTATTCAACACACTCATAAGAAAAGATTTTTATTAATCTTGAATGCCTAACATAATTAAAGCAAATTACCACGCTGTTTTGTAGGACTCTCAAAATAATCTACGTGAAGCATGAGAGAATAATAGTTTCTATAAAACAAATCCATTCTTCGCCACCGTGCCCTAAAAGATATAAGTGAAGCACTAGAGCAAAAACTATATAACTCAATAGATATAAGTGAAGCACGTAGAGTATTCTAACAATTTCCGAATCATGTGTGTCTCTCTAAAAAGTGTGTACAGCAAGGATGATTGTGGAAAACTAACAAATAAAGACTCAAATAATACAAGACGCTCCAAGCAAAACACATATCATGTGGTGAATAAAAATATAGCTCCAAGTAAAGTTACCGATGGAAGTAGATGAAAGAGGGGATGCCTTCCGGGGCATCCCCAAGCTTGGTCTTTTAGGTGTCCTTAGATTATCTTGGGGTGCCATGGGCATCCCCAAGCTTAGGCTCTTGCCACTCCTTGTTCCATAATCCATCAAATCTTTTATCCAAAACTTGAAAACTTCACAACACAAAACTTAAAGTAGAAAATCTCGTGAGCTCCGTTAGCGAAAGAAAACAAAACACCACTTCAAGGTACTGTAATGAACTCATTCTTTATTTATTGTAGTGACCCGACCTCAAACGGTCAAGTCTCTGTGCTTCAGTGTCATCCCTGGATGCGGACACACACAGTACTCGAAGGATTTATAACAGAGTGGCAATCACACACTTATTACATTGAATATCTCAAAAGAGAACTTATTACAATGAATATGGCTTAAGGCCATCTAATACGATAACAACGGAAGGCTTGGAAGATAAAGTGAGTCCATCAACTCCAACGGCATAGCTGAGCTGCATGGCAACGACGTAACGAACGTTACTCCTCATCTGAAAAGTCTACAACATAATACGTTGCAGCCCGAAACGGGTCAGCATATGGAATATGCTGGCAAAGTAACAGAGTAGAGAAAGAACAGAATAATGCTATCACTATATGCATATTTGGCTGGTGGAAAGCTCTATGGTTATAGTTTTTGCAAAAAGCCAATTTTTTCCTACAACAAAGGAATAGATTTTATTTAACTATCATGGTAGTTGAAACATCATTGAGAAGGTTCCTCCAACTCAATCCCGATTAAAAGTAATTATCAACCCAACAATATTAATTTTAGAGTGATGAGATACATATGATAATCCAAGTACTAGATACTCAAGATTTGTCCATAACCAGGGACACAGCTAACCATGATTAGTTTATACACTCTGCAGAGGTTTGCGCACTTTTCCCCACAAGACTCGATCTCCTCCATTGGATTTCTCGCACTACATGATGTTTGAGAAACGGATGACCGAGACACAGTCTTTCAGAAGCATTAACTCTCTACTCCGGATAGACTATACCACCTACAACCCACTACCTGCTAGTATATCTCTTCAAGAGCTTCACGCAACTTACTCAACTATGCTAGAGCCCATAATAGCTTGTGGCTGCACACGGAAGTTTCTAGCATGAAATATCTCAGTTCCCTTTGAGCCTGGGTGGCGGACCGTAGGATTATCACAACGGTACTCCGGGATATCCTAGGATAACACTGGATTCTCCAGGTGCCCGACAAGCAATCCACCCAGATGTGTATTTAAGTTGCCACCTTAAGTTGAACCATTAATTAACAATCTCACATCTGTCATGGTTTCACTCAAACCCAATCCACGTCTATGAGCATAGCATAGCAATATAAGCAATACGTAGAAGTAACTCCCAAGGGTTTGATAATAACAGGGTAATAGGTTCTACCTCATCAACTACTTCCCAAACCCACATATTATCAAGTCCTAACCATGCAATGTTTGAGAGTTGAAACTAATGCATAAAAAACTGGGTGATAAAGGGATATGATCAAAGTGTTACTTGCCTTGCTGATGATCCGCAAAAAATAGAGATTCGTAGTAGCACGCTTCGCACTCTGGGTGTTCTATCACAAACAAACAATAGCATACATAAGCAGTCAAGCAAAGAAGCACGGCTAAATCTCAAATAAGAAGATCTAACCAGAAAGTTCAACTTAAGAACTCTGGTTTGCAAAAAGAATCAAATCAAACGGAGCAACGAAACTCAAACTGCGAGAGAAACAAGATCCGTTTACTAATCTGTACTAAAGTTAAATTTTACAGTACCAAAATCTTGTTCAAGTTTATTAAACATAAAGAGGGTTTCTAGACGAAGATCTAGGCACTTGAATCACCTGATTCCGATAAACGAGCGAAAAGATAAACTAAAACAAAAATCGGATCAGAAATCGCGATCGAAAATAATCGCGGAAAATCCGAGAAAAAGAAAAACAAACGAACAGGCTAACGAACGAACATTCACTGTCTGCAGCTAATGAATGAACACCGTTCATTAAAACGAACATACGGACGAACATCCGCTAAATAAACTAAACCGGAAAAAAAATAAAACCGGTCTATTCTAAAAAACGAACCTAGGGTTTTCTAAAAAAACCGGATCGGTTTTCTCTAAAAAACGGCGGCGGCGAGGCGACTACCTCGGCAGGGCTCCCGCGAGGTCCGGCAGCTCCGGCGGGGTACGGGTGGTGGCAGGGCGGCGACGGCAGGCGGCGGCGGCAACGGCAGGCGGCGGCGGCGGCAACGGC
>NC_041380.1:343846599-343849458 GCF_002162155.2 Triticum dicoccoides
AGGCGGCGGGGTTGGCGGGGTAGCTCAGGTGGTGGGGGGGACGGTGCGGCGTATTTAAGGAGGGGGAGGGGCGGCTTGGGGGAGGGGCAAGGCGGCGACGCGGGGCAGAGTCCCGGTCGGACTAGGCATGCGGCGGCGGCGGCGGTCTCCCGCGTCGGGGACGAGGCGGACGGGGCGGCTGGGCTGGGCCGGCTGGCTGGGCTTCGGCCTAGTCGGCGGAGAGAGGTTTTTTTTAATAATTTTGCCGAAACTTAAATAAATCCTAGAAAAATAAATAAAAAACTAAAAATGCCAAAACAAATTTTCACCGTCTAAATAAAATATTTAGAATAAGATGAACATTTTCTTGGCCCTAAAATGCAATTTTTGAAAAATGTGCAATTTTTCTAATTCAAATAAAATAGCAATAAACTCTGAATAAATTCAAATATTTGATTTTAATATTTTTCCTCCAATATTTCATTTATTTTGGAGTAGTCATATTATCTCCTCTCATATATTTTAATATGAAATATTTTCAGAGAGAAAAATAATTAAAACCAAAAATCCCCGTTTTAATATTTGATAGAATTAAAATATGAAAACGATGAAATCCCCAACTCTCTCCGAGGGTCCTTGAGTTGCTTACAATTTTGAGGATCGGGAAACGAAATGCAGCAAAATATGATATGCAGGAATGATCTATGTATAACATTCCAAATTGGAAATTTGGGATGTTACAAACCTACCCCCCCTAAGATGAATCTCGCCCTCAAGATTCGGGTTGACTAGAAAAAAGGTGTGGGTGGTCTTTGCGAAGATCATCCTCTCGTTCCCAGGTGGCTTCATCCTCGGTATGGTGGCTCCACTGAACTTTGCAAAACTTGATAACCTTGCTGCGGGTGACTTGTTGGGGATACACATAATAGGTAGGCCCACGAAGGGTCGAAATATCATAAAGCATGGGGTCCAGACAACATGTGGGTCCAGATAAATTTTATACAGGCATACTATCCACTCGGACAAGCAGCATACTATCCACTCGACCAAGCAGCATACCATCCACTCGGATGACAGTTCACCACTCGACCGTACGACTCACTCGGATATACGAAGATTAGCAGGCAGCAAAGTAGTCGGCATCATTCTCATAGTGAGGGCTTGGTAGTGGGCTAGTATTATGGCATTCATGCCCCACTTTGTAACATAAGAGGTGAGGGGGTGGCGCACTCTATATAAGCCACCCCCACCACTAGACGAGGGGGCTCTTTTTCTTCCACCTCTCTCTATTTCTAACCATGAGTCTCAGGACATAGCTCAGGGATGAGATCCGCTCTCCTCTCTCTCTCTCAAACACACATTGTAATCTCCGGATACATACTCAGATAAAACAAAGCCTCTCCGGAGCACGAGACGTAGGGCTGTTATCCCCACCGTGAGATTCCCGAATTCGCTAAAACCACAGTGTCACCCATATGCATCTCAATAGATCATGCTCCTTTATCCTACCCCTCTCTTATTGTCGGAATCGTTACCACGACAGTTGGCGCCCACCGTGGGGCATGGCATCTATCGAACCATGATGTGAATGGTTTGTTTCAATTCTTACATATATTATCTATTTTACATGTGTTGCCTCTTGCCTTTGCCAAGAACAGGATCCTCTTTGGCTCCTATGCAAACACCATGTCCGCTTTTCCTCGCATGGTCGCCGCATGTGCGGATGAAGGGGCGAGGAGATCAGCCCCGTCCGACTCCTGGAGCGGTGAAATACTCGGCCGCACCCAGCATCGTGCACACTTGTTGCCCCGTGACACGCTCGCCGGCCCTCGCTTACATTGCCGACAGCGCACGCTACCCGGCCACCTGCATCTCCTTCGTCTGCGTCATCCACATTAAAGGGTACATAGCCCACTATCCCGAGCGCATAACGAGCGCCTCATATTCCTTCGTTAATTTAATCACCTAATTAAGCGGTTAATTACAGCAGCTCATTAAGCGGTGCATTAAGCGGTTAATTACTGCAGCTCATTAAGTAACTAATTATTGCAGCCAAAACTTCTGCGGTTCCTACGCCACTTAATTGTGCTTGCATGTATAACAATCCCTGGTCTTTAATCCTTGCAAAATAGCATCTGTGCAGGGACACTTTAGTCCAGCACAACAATATTCGTGGCTACTAACCTGCGGGGTCACTCGTCTGTCATGGTCCTTAGACAGCAGTTCACTCGGACGGACATTTTGTTTCAAGCGACTAACACCACATGCAGATTAACTCAGATGAAATTTGCGTCCAGACGACTAATGTGCAATGTCTTGGCCGCCTGCACGCCGTCACACTGCTGGACACATCTTCGTCAACTTAACTGACTCGACTGCTCCGTGTGTCGCCGCTCCATGAGACATTCGACCGCCCGCGCGTTGTTGTCACTCGGATGCCCTGCGCGTCGTCACTCTGCGGTCGCGTCTACATCACTCGTACATTCCAAGCATCGTCACTCCGCAGCATGCCTATACTTCACTCAGACGCCCCGCGCGTCATCACTCCGCGACACGTGTCTACATCATCGGACGCTCCACGCATCATCACGCTGCGGGTTACGTCTACATCACTCGGACATCCCGCGCATCGTCACTCTGTGGATCGCGTCTATATCACTCAGACATCCCGCGCGTCGTCACTCGGTCGCCCCGCGCGTCGCCACTCGGTTGGTCACCTCATCACCACTCGGCCGCCCCGTGCGTCGCCACTCGGTTGGTCACCTCATAACCATTCGGCCGCTTCGCGCGTCGCCACTCGGTTGGTCACCTCATAACCATTCGGCCGCTCCATGCGTCGCCATCGGTTGGTCACCCCATCACCACTCGACCGCTCCGCGC
>NC_041380.1:343851370-343882777 GCF_002162155.2 Triticum dicoccoides
ACTCGGCCGGCCCATGCGTCGCCATCGGTTGGTCACCTCATCACCACTCGGCCGCCCCATGCGTCGCCATCGGTTGGTCACCTCATCACCACTCGGCCACCCCGCGCGCCGCCACTCGGTTGGTCACCTCATCAGCACTCGGCCGCCCCACCCGTTGTGTCAGGACCCCGATTCCAAGTCACATCGATCCAGCCGGTAATACCTCATATCACATTGCGACCTCACGCACGGTATCCCCACGGGTGTCGCCTTACCATGGCCCGGGACCGTTTACGCCTTTTGGCTCACGTATATGATAGTGTCGCTAGCATCCATATGATAGAGAACCCGGGCCGACATGGCTAGTCATGAACCCAAAGCAGCACAGACCTACGGAGACAGGCATACATGAATCACATCGAGCATGTCGGTCATCAGCGTGTGAATCCGGGCTGTACCACTGGGCTAACAGGACTCCGGAAGTCACCGTGTGACATTTCCCCAAAGGGACAGACATAGGAACAAAGTGAAACACATGCCGGCCAGTCAAGTGTCCTGAGCAGTAGTGTTGGGCTAGCAGGACTCGGGTGAACCGGGCTATAGCGGACTACTATGGCTCAAGGAGCACTAGACTACATTTCCCCATAAGAGAGGCTGCCAAGGATAAACAACTAGATTGTCGGATCCCACACATACCAAGCATTTCAATCATACACACAATATGCTCGATATGTGCAAATACAACATGGCATCACAACAAAACTCTACAACTCAAGTACTTTATTTAAAGGCTCCAGAGAGCCATACATAACATGTTCATACAGGTAGGGGTCACATGACCCGACACTCAAGTCATACAAGCATACAAGCACATGCGGAAGCAATTAGTCTGAGTACCGACACTAGAAAGCAAGAAGGCTTCTTGAAGCCTGTCTATCTACATAGGGCCCTCCATGGCCAGGATCACCACCTGGGTGGCAAGTCACTCATCGACGTCGAGATCTACATAAAACCCATCGGAGGGGGCGGTGTTGTCGTCTGAAAACAGTAATTAAGCAAACATGAGTACAAAGGTACTCAGCAAGTCTTACATCAGAACCTACTATACATGCTCATTCTTAAGAAGGTGGTGGAGTTATTGCAGCAAGCCAGCTTTGACTCTTGGCTAAGCTATCCTACGGGACACCACTAGTAAAATAGTTTTCGCACATGAGTCCACTAATCACCAACACAATACTCCACCGGGGATCCTCCCTCGTCATCCTACGAGAGGGCCATCCTCGGTACTCACACTTATCTTGAGTCTTTCAGTGGTAACCATTAACTTGTCTATGGACTGTATAGGCAACCAAGTAGTCCTTTACCGCGGACGCGGCTATTCGAATAGTTTTATACCCTGCAGGGGTGTACTTCATCACACATGTTTCCACCACTTAGCGTCTGCACACGACATGTGCTCGGCAGACTTCAAGCGAAACCCGACGTGGGTGTAGACCACGACCTGACTAACCGCACAAGTCTCTAGTCCAGGTTTATCGCCTATTCAGGTTCCATCCGCAAGGAAATCCGGTCGGGTGTCCTCAACGGACCCAAACGATGTGTATAGGGTCCCGAGACACCAAACGGGCGCCCGGCATACCCGGCCACAGTGTATCTACCGCATCATAGCCCACCCCTAGGGTCAGCGCTATGCACGGCCGCCAACACATAACCTACAAACACCAGAAACTAGTTGCAACTCCTGGACAGAGGACGAGAGGGGTCAGTAAGTCGAGCGGGGTCATATTTCAGGGCCCAATGTGTGGTTGTAGCTAAATCTTAAATCACGCATACAGATCTCAGTTCTTATGGACGGCCTCAATGAAACAACCCACCATGTACTCCTACATGGCCTCTCATCGATACCTTTACCAAATCATGTTCAACACATCCCTCACCTTACCGACATAAACATTTCACTCTAGCCCATCACCTAGATGAACCAGACCTGACACAACTCTAAGCATAGTAGGCATAGCAAGGTAGGAAACACATACATGGCTCAATCAACTCCTACACATGCTAGTGGGTTTCATCTAGTTATTGTGGCAATGACAGGTCATGCAGAGGATAAGGGTTCAACTACCGTAGCACACAGCAGTTTGAAACGTTGTTGTCTTAATGCAGTAAATGAGAGCAGAGGCGAGAACATGGGATTGTATCGATATGATCAATGGGGTTGCTTGCCTGATGGAGTGGTAGTAGGGTACTGCCCTTCAGTTGGATACTCGGAGATATCCTCGGAGGCAGGACCTACCACGAAGGACACGCAGAACATAATCAACACATGACAATATGCAACAATATGATGCATGCTACGACATGGCAAAATGATGTGTCCTGCCTAATGCAATGTGAAACAAGTTGAAATGGGTCCATTTGAACCAAAGATTCAAATGGAAGTTAAAGTTCCTATGCATAATAAGTGTGTTAGCTTGTTTCACCTAAACAGCAAGGTTAAAGTGGTTTGTCATGCATGAAACCACTACAGATGGATAGATTGAATTTTTCTGATCATTTTTCATATATAATTCGTTTGATTTGGAGCTATGGTTGATTTTCTATGATTTTTATAAGTTTTGGCTATTTTCTGGAATTTCCTATATAAAAATAAATCCAGAAAATGAATAATTGCATCAGCACTGCGTCACTGTGATGTCAGCGAGTCAAAGGCACCAGGGCCAGTCAAACCTGACTGGTGGGCCACATCTGTCAGTGTCTCAGCTAACTAATAGAATTAAGTTAGTACTAACTAACTGTTAGTGGGGCCTGGGCCCACATGTCAGTGACCTAAACTAACTAAAATTAGTTAGCACTAATCCTAAACTAATAAACAGGGCGGCCCCACCTTTCATAGGCTCAGGGGGGAAGTCAACCCGTGTCAGCAGAGTCAACCTCGCCGGTCAGTGGGTCAAAGCCTGCCGGTGTTTAGCCGCCGGCGAGGCCAGACGCGGCGGCGTGCTACGGGATTTGCCCACAGGGCACCATTTGCTGCGCGGAGAGCAGCTACGGGCAGCTGGTGCTCGCCCGCATCCAGCCGTGGTGATGGCTTGGCCGGGGAGTGGCCGGAGCATCACCGGCGACGAGCTTGGCGGAGGCCGAAGCTCGGGTCAGCTCGTGCGCGTGGCTGTAGTGGCCTAGGCGGCATGGCGCTAGCACCTACAGCATCTACGCGATGTGGTGAGCACGCTGGACGTGCCATCAGGACCGCTAAGCGGCCGGAGCTACGTCGGCGACGAGCTCAGGCGGCGGTGCATTCGGACGAAAGAGGCACGGCGGCTACAGCGCTCTAGCGATGAACCAGAGAGAAGGGGGAGGAGCAGTAGCTCACTGGGAAGCCGCAGAGACGGTCAGCGTGCTCGGGGAAGGCTCGGTGCGGTCAGAACAGTGACGGCGATCTCGGCGGCCCGAGGTTGAAGACGACGGCGGCGGGGACGATGCAGGGGCTCCGGCGTCGTGCGGCTTGGCTAGTCGACGTAGTCGACGACGGCGAACCGTCCGGACACGGTGAGAGGGCGCAGGGATGGTGTTGGACGTGGCTGCGGCGAGCGGCGACGATGGTGACGTCTCGGGCGACGTCGGGGAGGGCGAGAGAGAGGAGCCAGAGGGGAGAGCGAGTGTCTGCGAGGTCGGGGGGGAGAGGGGGTTCGTCCCACGTCGACAGCTCGACGAGGGGAGCGGCGAGGCGGCTGGCAGCTGCGTGGCATGCATGCTGTGCTCGCCGTCGAGCAGCTGCTTGCCTGCCTGGCCAAGCCAAGCAGCTCGCTGGAGCGATGGCTGGGCTCGGCCGGCAGGTGGGCCTGCTGGGTGGCGCCAGGTAAGCCTTTCTCTTTCTCTCTTTCCTGTTTTGTTTTCTTTTTCTATTTTTCTATAACTTTAGGGCTTTATTAAAAATACTTAGGCACTTACTAAAATCCTGAAAATAATTGTGGGCTCTGTTGGGACTATTCCTAACAGCCCTCACTTAAATCCAGAATTATTTGGGCATTTAAAATATTTTATAGCATTTAAATGCCCAAATTCAAATGCTTATGATTTAATTCAAAGAATCCAGAATGTCCTAGAAAAGAGTGCACCATTTTTGCCAGGGGTTTTAACCCAGTCCAGAAATGATGAACATTTTGTGAAGGGCATTTTGGGTTCATTGAAAATAATTTTAGTAAACCCTAGTTGTTTCCAGGGGGTGCTGGGGGTTCTATCATCCCCATTTCAAGTTTCTGTAAAAGTAGACATGATGCAACACTCTAATGCATGAACCAACTAGGGTGTTACAACTCACCCCCACTCAAAAGAATCTCGTCCCGAGATTTAGGATCCTCCGGGAAGAAGGTGGGGTACTCGAGTCGAAGACGATCCTCCCTTTCCCAAGTGGCTTCTTTCTCGGAATAGTGTGACCATTGAACCTTGAGAAACTTGATAGTATGGCGTCGAGTGGTACGCTTGGCTTGATCAAGGATACGAACAGGATATTCCCGATATGAGAGGTTATCTTGTAGATCAAGCGTTTCATGGTCCACTCCACGGATAGGATCCGCGAAGCAACGCCTGAGTTGAGAAACATGGAAGACATCGTGAACTCTAGAAAGATGCGAAGGTAGTTCCAATTGGTAGGCAACTTCTCCTCGTTTGGCAAGAATGCGAAAGGGTCCAATGTAACGAGGAGCCAATTTGCCTTTGATACCGAAACAATGGGTTCCCTTTAATGAAGTAACCCGAAGGTAAGCCTTCTCGCCGACTTCATAAGTCACGAGCTTATGTTTACGATCATATTGGCTCTTTTGACGAGATTGGGCTGTTTTCAATTTCTCACGAATAACGCAAACCTGCTCTTCTGCTTCCTAAATCATATCCAGGCCAAAGAGTTGTCTTTCCCGGTTTCTGACCAGTTAAGAGGCGTTCGACATTTTCGTCCATAGAGAACTTCGAAAGGAGCTTTGCCCAAGCTAGCTTGATAACTATTGTTATAAGCAAACTCCGCGAATGGAAGGCATTTCTCCCAACCCATTCCGAATGAGATGACATAAGCTCGGAGCATATCTTCCAGAATTTGATTGACTCGCTCTACTTGACCACTTGATTGAGGATGGAAGGCGGTGCTAAAAGAGAGACGAGTTCCCATAGAATTTTGGAAACTTTCCCAAAATTGAGAGGTGAAGAGACTCCCACGGTCTGAGTTAATTTCCAATGGGACACCATGAAGAGACACTATTTGGGAGATGTATAAATCAGCTAGCTGGCTAGCGGTGATACTCTCACGAACAGGTAGGAAATGGGCTACTTTGGAAAGACGGTCGATCACGACGAAGATGGCATTATTCCCTCTCTTGGTCCTGGGAAACCCAATGATGAAATCCATACTGATTTTATCCCATTTCCACTCAGGAATAGCCAAAGGTTGAAGGGTGCCAGCAGGCCGTTGGTGCTCTGCTTTAACACGACGACAGACGTTGCAACTAGCAATGTATTGAGCAATTTCTCTCTTCATCCTAGTCCACCAAAACCTCTGGCGTAGGTCTTGATACATTTTAGTACTACCGGGATGAATGGTGAGAGGCGATTCATGAGCTTCCTTAAGAATCAACTGGCGTAGATGTTGTTTCTTGGGAACCACCAAGCGGTTCTCGAAGAAGACAACACCTCGCTCATCCATGGAAAAACATTTAGCAACTCCGCTAGCAATGTTTTCCTTAATCCGGGATATGCCCTTATCACGCTTCTGGGCAGCTATGATTTGATCCATAAGGTTAGGCTTCGCCACCAGGGTGGATAGAAATCCTCGAGGAACAATGTGAAGATTAAGCTTACGAAATTCCTCATGGAGAAGTGGTTGACTTTGTTGTAACATCAGGTTGTTACAATAAGATTTACGACTTAGCGCATCAGCCATGACATTGGCTTTGCCCGGGGTGTAGGTTATTCCTAAGTCGTAATCCGAGATCAACTCGACCCAACATCATTGCCTGAGATTAAAATCCAGTTGGGTGAAGATATATTTCAAACTTTGGTGATCGGTGAAGATCTCGCAATGATTACCGAGAAGGTAATGTCGCCAAGTTTTGAGTGCATGGACTACAGCTGCAAGCTCTAGATCATGTGTGAGATAGTTTTCCTCATGTGGGTGTAATTGCCATGAGGCATAGGCAATTACCTGACGATCTTGCATGAGTATGAAACCTAGTCCTTCTCGCGAGGCGTCGCAATAGATAATAAAGTCCTTGGAGAAATCTGGTGGTACCAGTACGGGAGCAGATGGCAGGTGTCTTTTCAGTTCCTGAAAGCTGAACTCACACTGTGGGGTCCACTCAAACTTTTTATCTTTCTTAAGGAGTTCAGTTAGAGGTTTAGCAACCTTGGAGAAATTCTCGACGAAGCGGCGGCAATAGCTCGCTAAGCCTAGGAAGCTCCGAACTTGCTTGACCGTCTCAGGTGGAGTCCAATCAAGGACGGCTTGAACTCACTCGGGATTGACAGCAATACCCTTACCGTAGATTACATGGCCTACATAGGTCACTTCTGGCAACCAAAATTCACACTTGGAGAATTTGGCATAAAGGCGATGCTCTCGAAGTTTCGTCAATACCAGCCTTAGATGTTCAGCATGTTCCCCTTCATTCTTGGAGTAGATGAGTATATCATCGAGGTATACTACGACGAATTTATCCAGATACTCCATGAAGACCGAGTTCATTAACCGAGAGAAGGTGGTTGGGGCATTGGTTAAACCGAAGGACATGACGGTGTACTCGTATTGGCCATAACGAGTAACAAAGGCCGTTTTGGGAATGTCCCCGTTTCTGATTTTGATTTGATGGTAGCCCAACCTCAAATCCATCTTGGAAAAGACTGAGGATCCAGCGAGCTGATCATACAGATCGTTGATCCTGGGAAGCGGATACTTGTTCTTAATAGTGACCAAGTTGATAGGTCGGTAATCTACAACCATCTGATCCGTTCCATCCTTCTTCTTGAAGAAGAGTACAGGGCAAGCCCAAGGAGAGGAACTAGGACGGATGAAACCCTTTTTCAAGGACTCATCGAGTTGGTTCTTAAGCTCAGCTAGTTCTAAGGGTGCCATCTTATAGGGTCTTCTAGAAATTGGAACGGTTCCTGGAACAAGGTCTATCACAAACTCGACATCCCTGTCAGGTGGAACACCTGGCAGTTCTTCTGGAAAGACATCCGGAAAGTCCCGGACTACCGGAATATCTTCAAGGTCTGGAAGGGGGTTGGCATTTAGGGAGTAAAGCTGGCGCTTCGCCACTCGAGTTAAGACATTGACTGTCTTGCCCGATGGGTGAGTAAGTTGAACGGTTCTAGTGGCACAATCAATCTTAGCATAATGAGCTGACATCCAGTCCATACCCAAAATGATGTTTATGTCCGAGGACTTGAGAGCTATTAAAGATGCAAGGAAGACAAGTCTATCGACAAGAATTTCATTCCCATGGCTTACTCTAGAAGTTTTCCATCTAGAGCCAGGGGTTTGAATTTCCATGGTAGTGGGCATGTCACAGAATGTTGTGTTATGCAATCGAGCATAGCTCCCAGATATGAATGAATGAGATGCTCCAGTATTGAAACGAACAGATGCTGGATGGCAATTAACAAGGAGCGTACCAAGGACGACGTTAGGATTCTCATGAGCCTCCTCGGCTGAGACATAGTTGACATGGCCATGTGCAGTGGTGACCGGCTTGGCGTGAAATGTCTTTCCCGCTGGCTTACCGCGACCAACGGACTTTCCAGACTGATTGGATTGTTGTTCTGGGGACACTCTCGACTATAGTGACCCGGCTCTCCACACTTGAAACATGTCACAACATTGGGGCGTGGAGCAGCATTAGCAGCAGGGCCACCATAGGGCTTGGACGGTGAAAACTGCTGGTTGGGACGAGGCGCCTCAAAGGATGGCCTCGGAATGAACCTGGGTGGCAGTGCCATGCTTGGAATCCACACCCGGCGCTTCTGAGATCTAGAGCCGGATGAAGAGCCAAAATCACGAGAGTGCTTGCGTGAAGCGTCATAGTCAGACTGGCATGTCTCAGCACTGATGGCTTTATTGACCAACTTCTGAAAGGAGGTGCACTCGTCCAGACGAAGATCGCGGCCAAGCTCAGGGCTAAGTCCCTTGTGGAACCTTGCCTGCTTCTTAGCGTCGGTGGATACCTCTTCAGGAGCATATCGTGCCAGATTCCCAAATTCACGACTATATGCATCCACAGTCAGTCTTCCTTGGGTGAAATTGCAGAACTCTTCCCTCTTGCGATCTATGAGACCTTCCGGGATGTGATGCTCACGGAAAGCCTCACTGAATTCAGCCCAAGTAGTGATTTGGCCGACCGGGCGCATAGCTTCAAAGTTTTCCCACCAAAGGCTAGCAGGGCCTTCGAGGTGATAGGAAGCATAGGTAACCTTATCAGCTTCGGCTATGTTAGCATAACGTAGCTCGTGTGTGATGCTGCGGAGCCAGTCATCCGCGTCGAGGGGCTCGACGGAATGATTGAACTTTGGTGGGTACAACTTGATGAAGTCATTGATTGACACAAAGTCATTTCGCTGATGGCGTGCAGTGTTTTGCTCAATCCGCTCCAGCAAGCGGTTAGTCTCACGCTTGTTTCTTTCCATCTCCAGCATCACTTCGGCCAGAGAAGGCGGGTGAGGCAGATTTTCACCCCTAACTACACTGGCTTCCCCCTGCTCTAGGGCAGCAGGGTTGCTGCGGGTGTTGACCATCCTAGGAGCAAACAAGACAACGGTTTAGATAAGGATGGCACAAACATAGCAAGGAAGTGCAGAATGTAATGGATAACATGGAATTCTAAGATGTTCATTGCACGACATGGTAATATAGAAACTGCCATATATATACCATTGGTCATACACACCGTACATAGTTTAGTACAAGCACAGGCTAGAGTACAACTACGGTGAAAGACATTACATCTCATCGAAGGCATTCCAAGCTCCTATACATTATTTTTCTACACCTCCGGAGTGTGATACACACCAAGTCGTATCCCATGGTCACACAAGACTGTGGAGAATACAACTATTACAGTACTACTGATACTACTACTAGCTCAGATGGCTTCATAGTAATCCTCATAGAAGTCGCCACCAAGGCCTGGAAGTGGAACATGATCATCTGGGAACAGACGGTCCTGCGGAGCCTGCGGACCATAGGGACTCGGATGTGGCCTTGGTCCCACAGGTGGTGGAAGACGGGGACCACGAGGAGGGGTGATGCCTCCTACATCGCACCACTCCATACAATCTGGCAATACAGACCGTATAGGGTACAAATCCCTCATGTCCATGTATCCTGCCTGCACCGCAGGTGCAAACCGAGTCAAAGTGGCCCAATGATCAAAACGAGTGTGGAAAAGCTCCATACGCAAGGCCCAATTTTCGCGGTCCTTATCCTCGAGCATCTCGGCAGTGGTGCGGAGTAGTGACTCCTCATGTGTAGAGTCATAGTACAAGGCCTGATAGTACCCTTGTGCTTCGGGAAGTGAGGCTGGCATGTATCGGAAATCGGTGTTCTGTAGCAAGGCAGTCCTGGCTCGAATGATAGTCATCATTGAATAGGCTGCATCCTGTACAGACATCTCAATAGTGACCCCAAGTCCATAGGAACAGTGAAGGGGCTCAGTGGCTCCAGGATAAGAGGGATATATCCTGACGGTACAGAGGTACTAGCTCTGGTTGAAATCTCTGAACTGCTCCTCGATGGTATATTCCGGATACCACCGATAGCCTGACTCAACCATCACTCGAACCAACACGGCCGTGTGGCCGGGCACATCGAGGCACCGGGTCAGACGAACCACTTGGTTCTGTGAACGGGTGGCCATCTGAAAGCACAGAATAATGGAAAGGCATTAGAATTTTCTAGGGGAAATCGGACAGCATAACAGTTGTAAATGCTCAAAAAAAGATTTGAGACATCCACAACAGTTTGCAATACCACTCAACAACATCGTACTAAGGTTCTGATTCAACTGGCAACATACTAAAAGTAGTAGAAACTGTACTGAGGCTTGTAACAACAATCCTATAAGCTACTACGGATTAGTAACACATGAACCTGATAGAAGAAGAGAGCCTAGTCCTTAACCCACATTGA
This sequence comes from Triticum dicoccoides, assembly GCF_002162155.2. Lineage (NCBI taxonomy): Eukaryota > Viridiplantae > Streptophyta > Magnoliopsida > Poales > Poaceae > Triticum > Triticum dicoccoides. The sequence continues at coordinate 343,861,515 of NC_041380.1, forward strand.
ATGAGAAGAGAATGACTCAAATCAGAGGGCATAAGGTAAAGGAGTAAAAGAGCCTTGCGTTCCCTCCCACAATCAATTCCCCTACATTTAACTAAAGCATTTCTAGACTCGACATCGACCAGTTTGGCTCAACGAACCTACATGCAGTCTGGCTCTGATGCCAACGCTGTCAGGACCCCGATTCCAAGTCACATCGATCCAGCCGGTAACACCTCATATCACATTGCGGCCTCACGCACAGTATCCCCACAGGTGTCGTCGTACCATGGCCCAGGACCGTTTGCGCCTTTTGGCTCACGTATATGATAGTGTCGCTAGCATCCATATGACAGAGAACCCGGGCCGACATGGCTAGTCGTGAACCCAAAGTGGCACAGACCTATGGAGACAGGCATACATGAATCAGATCGAGCATGTCGATCATCAACATGTGAATCCGGGCTGTAGCACTGGGCTAACAGGACTCCGGAAGTCACCGCGTGACATTTCCCCGAAGGGACAGACATAGGAACGAAGTGAAACACATGCCGGCCAGTCAAGTGCCCTGAGCGGTAGTGCTGGGCTAGCAGGACTCCGGTGAACCGGGCTGTAGCGGACTACTATGGCTCAAGGAGCACTAGACTACATTTCCCCATAAGAGAGGCTGCCAAGGATAAACAACTAGATTGTCGGATCCCACACATACCAAGCATTTCAATCATACACACAATATGCTCGATATGTGCAAATACAACATGGCATCACAACAAAACTCTACAACTCAAGTACTTTATTTAAAGGCTCCAGAGAGCCATACATAACATGTTCATACAGGTAGGGGTCACATGACCCGACACTCAAGTCATACAAGCATACAAGCACATGCGGAAGCAATTAGTCTGAGTACCGACACTAGAAAGCAAGAAGGCTTCTCGAAGCCTGTCTATCTAAATAGGGCCCTCCATGGCCAGGATCACCACCTGGGTGGCAAGTCACTCATCAACGTCAAGATCTACATAAAACCCATCGGAGGGGGCGGTGTTGTCGTCTGAAAACAGTAATTAAGCAAACATGAGTACAAAGGTACTCAGCAAGTCTTACATCAGAACCTACTATACATGCTCATTCTCAAGAAGGTGGTGGAGTTATTCAGCAAGCCAACTTTGACTCTTGGCTAAGCTATCCTACGGGATACCACTAGTAAAATAGTTTTCGCACACGATTCCACTAATCACCAACACAATACTCCACCGGGGATCCTCCCTCGTCATCCTACGAGAGGGCCATCCTCGGTACTCACACTTATCTTGAGTCTTTTAGTGGTAACCATTAACTTGTCTATGAATTGTATAGGCAACCAAGTAGTCCTTTACCGCGGACGCGGCTATTCGAATAGTTTTATACCCTGCAGGGGTGTAATTCATCACACATGTTTCCACCACTTAGTGTCTGCACACGACATGTGCTCGGCAGACTTCAAGCGAAAACCGACGTGGGTGTAGACCATGACCTGACTAACCGCACAAGTCTCCAGTCCAGGTTTATCGCCTATTCAGGTTCCACCCGCAAGGAAATCCGGCCGGGGTGTCCTCAACGGACCCAAACGATGTGTACAGGGTCCCGAGACGCCAAACGGGCGCCCGGCATACCCGGCCACAGTGTATCTACCACATCATAGCCCACCCCTAGGGTCAGCGCTATGCACGGCCGCCAACACATAACCTACAAACACCAGAAACTAGTTGCAACTCCTGGACAGAGGACGAGAGGGGTCAGTAAGTCGAGCGGAGTCATATTTCAGGGCCCAATGTGTGGTAGTAGCTAAATCTTAAATCACGCATACAGATCTCAGTTCTTATGGACGGCCTCAATGAAGCAACCCACCATGTACTCCTACATGGCCTCTCATCGATACCTTTACCAAATCATGTTCAACACATCCCTCACCTTACCGACATAAACATTTCACTCTAGCCCATCACCTAGATGAACTAGACCTGACACAACTCTAAGCATAGCAGGCATAGCAAGGTAGGAAACACATACATGGCTCAATCAACTCCTACACATGCTAGTGGGTTTCATCTAGTTACTGTGGCAATGACAGGTCATGCAGAGGATAAGGGTTCAACTACCGTAGCACACAGCAGTTTGAAACGTTCTTGTCTTAATGTAGTAAGTGAGAGCAGAGGCGAGAACATGGGATTGTATCGATATGATCAATGGGGTTGCTTGCCTGATGGAGTGGTAGTAGGGTACTGCCCTTCAGTTGGATACTCGGAGATATCCTCGGAGGCAGGACCTACCACGAAGGACACGCAGAACATAATCAACACATGACAATATGCAACAATATGATGCATGCTATGACATGGCAAAATGATGTGTCCTGCCTAATGCAATGTGAAACAAGTTGAAATGGGTCCATTTGAACCAAAGATTCAAATGGAAGTTAAAGTTCCTATGCATAATAAGTGTGTTAGCTTGTTTCACCTAAACAGCAAGGTTAAAGTGGTTTGTCATGCATGAAACCACTACAGATGGATAGATTGAATTTTTCTGATCATTTTTCATATATAATTCGTTTGATTTGGAGCTATGGTTGATTTTCTATGATTTTTAGAAGTTTTGGCTATTTTCTGGAATTTCCTATATAAAAATAAATCCAGAAAATGAATAATTGCGTCAGCACTGCGTCACTGTGATGTCAGCGAGTCAAAGGCGCCAGGGCCAGTCAAACCTGACTGGTGGGCCCCATCTGTTAGTGTCTCAGCTAACTAACAGAATTAAGTTAGTACTAACTAACTGTTAGTGGGGCCTGGCCCACATGTCAGTGACCTAAACTAACTAAAATTAGTTAGCACTAATCCTAAACTAATTAACAGGCCGCCCCCACCTATCATAGGCTCAGGGGGGAAGTCAACCCGTGTCAGCAGAGTCAACCTCACCGGTCAGCGGGTCAAAGACTGCCGGCGAGGCCAGACGCGGCGGCGTGCGGCGGGATTTTCCCACAGGGCACCATTTGCTGCGCGGAGAGCAGCTACGGGTAGCTGGTGCTCGCCCGCATCCAGCCGTGGTGATGGCTTGGCTGGGGAGTGGCCGGAGCATCGCCGGCGACGAGCTTGGCGGAGGCCGAAGCTCGGGCAGCTCGTGCGCGTGGCTGCAGTGGCCTAGGCGGCATGGCGCTAGCACCGACAGCATCTACGCGATGTGGTGAGCACGCTGGACGTGCCAGCGGGACCGCTAAGCGGCCGGAGCTACGTCGGCGACGAGCTCAGGCGGCGGTGCGTTCGGACGAAAGAGGCATGGTGGCTACAGCGCTCTAGCAACGAAGCGGAGAGAAGGGGGAGGAGAAGTAGCTCACTAGGAAGCCGCAGAGACGGTCAGCGTGCTCGGGGAAGGCTCGGTGCGGTCGGAACAGCGATGGCGATCTCGGCGGCCCGAGGTTGAAGACGACGGCGGCGGGGATGATGCAGGGGCTCCGGCATCGTGCGGCTTGGCTAGTCGACGTAGTCGACGACGACGAACCGTCCGGACACGGTGAGCGGGCGCAGGGACGGCGTTGGACGTGGCTGCGGTGAGTGGCGGCGACGGTGACGTCTCGGGCGACGTCGGGGAGGGCGAGAGAGAGGAGCCAGAGGGGAGAGCGAGTGTTTGCGAGGTCGGCGGGAGAGACGGGGTTCGTCCCACGTCGACAGCTCGACGAGGGGAGCGGCGAGGCGGTGGGCAACTGCATGGCACGCATGCTGTGCTCGCCGTCGAGCAGCTACTTGCCTGCCTGGCCAAGCCAAGCAGCTCGCTGGAGCGGTGGCTGGGCTGGGCCGGCAGGTGGGCCTGCTAGGTGGCGCCAGGTAAGCCTTTCTCTTTTTCTATTTTTCTGTAACTTTAGGGCTTTATTAAAAATACTTAGGCACTTACTAAAATCCTGAAAATAATTGTGGGCTCTGTTGGGACTATTCCTAACAGCCCTCACTTAAATCCAGAATTATTTGGGCATTTAAAATATTTTATAGCATTTAAATGCCCAAATTCAAATGCTTATGATTTAATTCAAAGAATCCAGAATGTCCTAGAAAAGAGTGCACCATTTTTGCTAGGGGTTTTAACCCAATCCAGAAATGATGAACATTTTGTGAAGGGCATTTTGGGTTCATTGAAAATAATTTTAGTAAACCCTAGTTGTTTCCAGGGGGTGCTGGGGGTTCTGTCATCCCCATTTCAAGTTTCTGTATAAGTAGACATGATGCAACACTCTAATGCATGAACCAGCTAGGGTGTGACACGTCGCCACTCGGTTGGTCGCCTCGTCACCACTCGGCCACTCGCGTGCCTTCAGACAGCTAAGTAATTTTACATTCTGTTATTTCCATCTTCCGGAGTATCCCGGAATTCACACATCACATTCACTCAGAGGCCACGCCTCCGAGTGTACCTCTACGCTCGATTGCTTATTTTCACATACTTGCTTAGTACTGGTTATATGACTCCCGAGTCCAACTTCCATTTTCTCGCATACATCATTCACAAACACCATGTGTCATTCTTCATTTCGAGTTTGCATCGGTCCTCCGGAGCTGCAACTCAGTCGAAACACTACACTTCCGTTTTATTTGAGCCATTATTCCAATGAGTTCAATCGGATCTGTCACTTCGACAAGTTTGAACGGATCCTTCGCTCTTTCAAACTCTTGCTGGTTAACCAGCAAGCCCCTTGCACTCCCAGCGGGTGTCTATGGGTGTTATTCACACAAATCATTTCAGCACACATCAAATTTCCTCGAGAAATTATTTCGTTGGCTTGTGCCGTTTTTTACACAAGTTACACGATCACTCGACGGCCCTATGCGCCAACTTCATCGCTGCTCGGACTTGGTCACCATACCGGTCCCAGCGCACCACAACACCGACCTTGTCGCTCTGTTGACTTCAAACACATCCAGACAACCCCTCTGCGGAATCCTCTTCATCGTATCAATAATATAGACCTCGTCAGGCATGAGACAGATATGTCCCTTTTATAATCAAACTTCACACTTCACTCCTTTGCGAGTTTGCCTCTTTCGAGCATCACTCGGAAGCTTCTCCTCATCTTTACCCGAGTCCGACTCGATGAATTGCAAATCATCCATTCAAAACTATATTTCTCATATTCCGACATGTCCATTGTCGAAGCCTGTAGTACGCTCGGGGGCTACGCCGCACTTGGGTACTACATCTCATTTGGAATGACACTCTCGTGAGTGGTCGAGTACTTCATCACCAGTCAGATCCTTCACTTCAACAAGTGCATTCAATCCGCCACTTTGACAAGTTTTATAATCACCCAGACGCTCTGTGTGCCATCTTCATTCCTACTCAAACTCAGTTGTCACGCCGGTCTTGTTGCGTCGCAACCACACTACATCAACCTCATCACTACATTAGCTTCGAAAGCATCTGGCTAACTCATTCGAAGACAATTTTAACCACTTGGCTGGACACGCAATCTTTCACTCGGCTGCCCTGCGCATCGTCACTTGGCCACGCCGCGCGTCGTCCTACACGTCGCCACTCGGTTGTGCACATCTTCACCACTCGGTCGCCCCGTGCATTGCCACTCAGTTGTGCACATCTTCATCATTCAACCACCTCGCACATCATGAGTCGGCCGCTCCGCGCGTCGCCTCTTGGTTGTGCATGCCTTCACCACACGGCCGCCCCACGCGTCACCACTTGGTTGGACACGCATTCCTTCACTCAGCCACCCCGAGCATCCTCACTCGGCCGTCCCGCACGTCGCCACTCGGTTGTGCACGTCTTCACCACTTGGCCGCTCCGCGCGTCGCCTCTTGGTTATGCATGCCTTCACCACATGGCTGCCCCGCACGTCACCACTTGGCTGGACAGGTCGTCCTTCACTCGGCCACCTCGTGCATCCTCACTCGGCCGCCCCGCGCGTCGCCAGTCGGTTGTGCACATCTTCACCACTCGGCTGCTCCGTGCGTCGTCACTCGGTTGGTCACCTCATCACCACTCGGCCGCCCCGCGCGTCGCCATCGGTTGGTCACCTCATCACCACTCGCCCGCCCCACACGTCGCCATCTGTTGGTCACCTCATCACCATTCGGCCGCCCCACGCGTCGTCACTCGGTTGTGCACATCATCGCCCCTCAGCCACCTCGTGCGTCACCATCAGTTGGACATGTCTTTACCTCTACATCCCCAACATGGGAACGACTAAGTTACTCATATGATCAAACCTCATATCACACTCTGTAGCAAGCTTACCTCTTCCGAGCATCACTCGGGGGCTACGCTCAGCCATTGGCCATGCTGCCCTCAGGGGTTACGCCCATTCGATCAACCCATTAATCACATCAGGAGTATCTTTCTGACCATACATGCTCGTTCCGCTGAAAATTTATAAGGGTAGGTACCGTCCACTCGGACGATCGCCCAAATCATTTCTTGAAGTCATCTTCAGGACTGCAAAAGGGTGAAACGATGGTCCTCTACGGATACACTTGGCCTTTATCCTAGGCTCCAAGGCGTCAGTTTCACAAACTTGGACTCAGAGATGGCATGCACTGGTGTTCCCCCGGAATGATGAGTGGCATCTCTCCGGAGAGTCAGCCCACACACTAGCCTCGCCACTCGGGTTTCATGGCACGTCCATGTCAGACCACTAGTCTATCTCCTCCAGTAGACATACGAATGCCACCAAGTTTTTCCTTGCAGTCAACATACCTAGATCAGTTGGGAAGCACGTCCACTCGGACAAATACCCCTTTCACGCAAAATCTAACGGTCAATATAAGAAGTACTACTGGAACGACCACTCCCTGGAGTGTCCAGCTTTTTTCTACAGTCAGCAGTTTCAAAGCCGAGTTCATTCACCGTGCCAAGAGCATGAAGATTCACCTTCTTGACCAAGTTCCAGGCTGAATTTATTCTGTGCCGAGTGCACAAAGATTAGTCCGACTGACTCAGCTCCAGGCTGAGCTTATTTACCATGTCAAGTGTTTGAAGATGCATCCGATTCACTCAATTTCATCCTAAAAGATATTTACCATGTCGACTGCATGGAGGTTTACCAGGAGACTTAAACCCTCTGCCCGACTCATCTAGTCCGATAGAGGCTCGGGGACTACACCCAGTGGGTGCACTCAGCGTGCCCCCACTGGAAGAGAACTCAGAAAGAAACATTTTTGCTCGGTCAAGACCAGCTCCAGATCACTCAAGTATTACTCGACTTCCGAGTCGAGGAGAAACAAGCTAGACCAATACCATATCATCAAGTACTACTCGACCTCTGAGTCGGAGAGGAACAAGTTCAATCGGTACCAGCCAAGAAGATCTTTACTTTTCTCAGACCCCCGCCGACTGCCCGCAGTCGACGGCGGTCTCAGGGACTACACCCAGTGGGTGCACTCAGCGTGCCCCCACTGGAGTAATCTCCACTCGGTACGACCTGACCAGTCCGAGTGATGAACAACAAACAAGTTCTAAAGGCTCCCATCGGCTACCAAAAAAATTGCTATAAGGTGAGTTTAACGCTCCTCTGTGGACCTGTCTTGAGCCTTCTTCTAGGACTCAAAGCGTGAAACTCATAAGTTTGGATCAAGAACCGACTCGTATTAACGTTCCTCCGGGATAAGAATGGCATCTCTCCGAGAGAACAGTCCATGCATCAATCTTGTTGCCCGGATTTAATGACACATCCATACTCTGATCACAAGTTAACCTCTTCCGAGAGATGATCAAATGTCACCAAGTTGCTCCTCGCGGGCACTTACCCCAGATCAGTCGGGAAGCATAGTACCAGAATCCATTGAGATTTTGTTCAAACCTTGGTTGTCTGAAAGCACGATGACAAGTACCGAGTATTTCCATAATCACTCAGACCAAATTGTGTCTTTCACAAACTCGTTCTGCAAAATCGCAATCGATTCAGGGGCTAATGTTGGGGATACACATAATAGGTAGGCCCATGAAGGGTCGAAATATCATAAAGCATGGGGTCCACACAACATGTGGGTCTAGATAAATTTTATACAGGCATACTATCCACTCGGACAAGCAGCATACTATCCACTCGACCAAGCAGCATACCATCCACTCGGATGACAGTTCACCACTCGACCGTACGACTCACTCGGATATACGAAGACCAGCAGGCAGCAAAGCAGTCGACATCATTCTCATAGTGAGGGCCTGGTAGTGGGCTGGTATTATGGCATTCATGCCCCACTTTGTAACATAGGAGGTGAGGGGGTGGCGCACTCTATATAAGCCACCCCCACCACTAGACGAGGGGGCTCTTTTTCTTCCACCTCTCTCTATTTCTAACCATGAGTCTCAGGACATAGCTCAGGGATGAGATCCGCTCTCCTCTCTCTCTCTCAAACACACACTGTAATCTCCGGATACATACTCAGATAAAACAAAGCCTCTCCGGAGCACGAGACGTAGGGTTGTTATCTCCATCGTGAGAGGCCCAAACTCGCTAAAACCACCATGTCACCCATATGCATCTCGATAGATCATGCTCCTTTATCCTACCCCTCTCTTATTGTCGGAATCGTTACCACGACATGACTCGGCTGGCAAATTCAAGAATCCTGACTGGCTTCTCCTCATAGGTCAGATCACTGTCCAACTGAATCGCCTCCAAGGGCACCGTATCTCTTAGCGGTATATCGGCCATCTCAGCATGACACTTCTTCAACTGTGAAACATGAAACACATCATGAACTCCTGACAGTCCTTCAGGTACCTCCAACTTGTAGGCAACTTCTCCCATACGTTCCAAAATTTGGTACGGGCCTACAAATCTCGGGGCTAATTTTCCCGTAACTCCAAAACGTTTCACTCTGCGAGAGGTGACACTCGCAGATATGCTCTGTCTCCAATTTCATAGGTTACTTCCTTGCGTTTCGAATCTGCATAACTTTTCTGCCTGAACTAAGCTACATTCAGTCTATCTCTAATCAATTTAACCTTCTCTTCTCATTCCTTGATCAGATCTGGTCCAAACAACTGTCGGTCTCCAACTTCATCCCACATCAACGGTGTTCTGCACCTTCGTCCATAAAGGGCTTCAAACGGTGCCATCTTCAAACTGGCTTGATATCTATTGTTGTATGAGAACTCTGTGTAGGGCAAATTGTCATCCCAACTAGATCCATAATCTAGCGCACAGGCCCTCAACATATCCTCCAGAATCTGGTTCACTCTCTCGGACTGTCCATCTGTCTGCGGGTGGAATGTTGTACTGAACTCCAACCTCGTTCCCAAAGTCTGGTGTAGTTGATGCCAAAAGTTTGAGGTAAACTGTGTTCCTCTATCTGATACGATGGTTCTTGGAACTCCATGCAGACATACGATCCTAGTCATGTATATCTTGGCCAACTTCGCACTTGTATAGGTGGTTTTCACTGGGATAAAGTGAGCCACTTTGGTCAAGCGATCTACTACTACCCATATAGAATCATATTCTGATTTGGTCCTGGGCATCCGGTGATGAAATCCATGCCAGGTTTATCCCACTTCCATTCGGGTATCGTCATAGGCTGTAACAATCCTGCGGGCTTTTGATGCTCAGCCTTCACTCTCTGACATACATCATATACGGCTACATACTCGGCAATATCCTTCTTCATTCTAGTCCACCAGAAACATTCCTTCAAATCTAAATACATCTTGGTGTTTCAGGGGTCTATCGAGTATGGTGAGTCATGAGCCTCCTGAAGTATTAACTTCCTGATCTCTGTGTTATTGGGCACATAAACACGGTCCTCAAACCATAACGTGTCATGCTCATCTTCACGAAAACCTTTGGCCTTTCCTTTGCCCATTCTCTACTTTATCTCAGCAATCTCTTTGTCATCTTTCTGAGCTTCTCGAATCTTTCCCAACAATGTCGACTGAACTTCCATTATTGCAACAAAACCTCTAGGAACAATCTCCAATCGAATTTCCCTAAGATCCTCTGCTAACTCTTTTGGAAATCCTATGCCTATGAGGATGTTAGCATAACTCTTCCAGCTCAAAGCATCGGCTACGACATTGGCCTTGCCTGGATGATAGTGAAGTTTCATGTCAATCCTTTATTAGCTCTAACCATCTCCTCTGCCTAAGGTTCAGCTCCTTCTGTGTGAAAATGTACTTCAAACTCTTATGATCCGTGTACACATCACAACGGTTTCCAATAAGATAATGTCTCCAAGTCTTCAAGGCATGCACTACGGCAGCCAACTCCAAGTCATGCATGGCATAATTTAACTCATGCAGTTTCGGTTGTCCTGAGGCATACGAAACAACTCTTCCGTCCTGCATAAGCACACTTCCAATCCCTACGCGAGAGGCATCGCAATACACTTGAAACTCCTTACGTATATCTAGCAGAATCAACACTGGGGTTGTAGTCAAACGTTTCTTTAACTCCTAAAGACTCGCTTCACATTCTTCTGTCCATTTAAATTTGGCATCCTTCTTCAATAACTCCGTTATTGGCTTCACAATCTTGGAAAAATTCTCGATGAATCTCCGGTAGTATCCTGCGAGTCCAAGAAAACTATGGATCTCGCTAACTGAAGTGGGTGCCAACCATTCAGTGACTGACTGAACCTTGGTGGGATCTACTGCTACACCTTCTCCTGATATAACATGTCCAAGGAATCCGACTTCCTTCAACCAAAACTCACATTTGCTAAACTTGGCATACAACTGGTGCTCCCTGAGTTTCTCGAGAACTAAACGCAAATGCTCCTTGTGCTCCTCCTCGTTCTTTGAGTATACCATTATATCATCAATGAACACCACAACAAACTTATCCAAATATTCAATGAACACCTTGTTCATCATGCTCATGAAATAGGCAGGGGCATTAGTCAGTCCAAATGACATGACCGTATACTCATCTAACCCGTATCTTGTGGTAAATGCGGTTTTAGGTATATCCTTCTCCTAGATCTTCAGCTGGTGATATCCTGATCGTAGATCGATCTTTGAAAACACCTTAGCTCCTTGCAGCTGGTCAAACAAATCATTGATCATCGGCAGGGGGTATTCGTTCTTGATCATCACCTCATTTAACGCACGATAATCAACAATCATCCTTAGAGACTTATCCTTCTTATCAACCAAAAGCACTGGGGCTCCTCATGGTGATGAACTCCATCGAATGTAACCTTTCTCCAATAACACTTTGATATTCTTATTAATCTCCTCCAAATCGTTTGTGGGCATCCGGTAGGGTCTCTTTGATATTGGCCTTGTACCTGGAAATAGCTCTATCAAAAACTCGATGTCTCGATCCGGTGGCATGCCTGGTAACTCCTCTGGAAAAAAGTCTGGGTAATCCTTCACTACAGGCACTTCCTCCTGAACAACTCCCGTGAGGGTATTTACTTGGCTCCTCCCAGGCGCATGCCTAGATACATACTTAATCTTTTTTCCCTCAGGGGTGGTGAGATAAATCGACTTACTAGCATAGTCAATGCTTCCTCCATACTTTGACATCCAGTCCATGCCTAATATCACATCCAATCCTTGTGACTCCAAAATTATTAGGTCTGACGGGAAAACATGGCTACCAATGGTTAAGGGTATATGGTCGCACCATTGACTAGCCATATACTCTGCTCCAGGTGAACTTACTAACAGAGGGGTCCTAAGGGTTTGGCTTGGTAGTTTAAACTTATCCACGAATCCCCTTGATATGTATGAATGTGATGCACCAGTATCAAAAAGAACAAGAGCGGTAAAAGACTTAACCAAAAACTTACAAATAACCGCGTGTGGCTGCTCTTCAACCTCCTCCACGTTAACGTGGTTCACTTGTCCTTTATTGAATGGATTGGGCTTCTTCCCAGCGCTCCCATTACCGTTTCCATTCTTCGCCACCGTGCCCTAAAAGATAGAAGTGAAGCACTAGAGCAAAAACTATATAACTCAAAAGATATAAGTGAAGCACATAGAGTATTCTAACAATTTACGAATCATGTGTGTCTCTCTAAAAAGGTGTGTACAGCAAGGATGATTGTGGAAAACTAACAAATAAAGAATCAAATAATACAAGACTCTCCAAGCAAAACACATATCATGTGGTGAATAAAAACATAGCTCCAAGTAAAGTTACCGATGGAAGTAGATGAAAGAGGAGATGCCTTCCGGGGCATCCCCAAGCTTGGGCTTTTAGGTGTCCTTAGATTATCTTGGGGTGCCATGGGCATCCCCAAGCTTAGGCTCTTGCCACTCCTTGTTCCATAATCCATCAAATCTTTTACCCAAAACTTGAAAACTTCACAACACAAAACTTAAAGTAGAAAATCTTGTGAGCTCCGTTAGCAAAAGAAAACAAAACACCACTTCAAGGTACTGTAATTAACTCATTATTTATTTATATTGGTGTTAAACCTACTGTATTCCAACTTCTCTATGGTTTATAAACTATTTTACTAGCCATAGATTCATCAAGATAAGCAAACAACACATGAAAAACAGAATCTGTCAAAAAAAGAACAGTCTGTAGTAATCTGTAGCTAACGCAAGTTCTGGAACCCCAAAAATTCTAAAATAAATTTCTTTACGTGAGTAATTTAGCTATTAATCATCTTAAAAAAGAATTAACTAAATATCACTTTCCAAATAAAAATGGCAGCAATTCTCATGAGCGCTAAAGTTTCTGTTTTTTACAGCAAGATTAAAAAGACTTTCCCCAAGTCTTCCCAACGGTTCTACATGGCACAAACACTAATTAAACGCAAAAAACACAACAAAAACAGAGGCTAGATAAATTATTTATTACTAAACAGGAGCAAAAAGTAAGGAATAAAAATAAAATTGGGTTGCCTCCCAAAAAGCGCTATCGTTTCACGCCCCTAGCTAGGCATAAAAGCAAGGATAGATCTAGGTATTGCCATCTTTGGTAGGCAATCCATAAGTGGCTCTCATAATAGATTCATATGGTAATTTAATTTTCTTTCTAGGGAAGTGTTCCATGCCTTTCCTTAACGGAAATTGGAATCTAACATTCCCTTCCTTCATATCAATAATTGCACCAATCGTTCTAAGGAAAGGTCTACCAAGAATACATGAAGGTTTGCAATCTATGTCGAGAAAATAAAATCTACGGGCACATAATTCCTATTTGCAACAATAAGAACATCATTAATTCTTCCCATAGGTTTCTTAATAGTGGAATCCACAAGGTTCAATTTTAAAGAGCAATCATCAAAATCACGGAAACCTAGCAAATCACACAAAATTTGGAATCATGGAAACATTAGCACCCAAATCACACAAAGCATAGCATTCATGATCTTTAATTTTAATTTTAATAGTAGGTTCCCACTCATCATAAAGTTTTCTAGGGATAGAAACTTCCAACTCAAGTTTTTCTTCATAAGATTGCATCAAAGCATCAACGATATGTTTGGTAAAGGCTTTATTTTGACTATAAGCATGAGGAGAATTTAGCACGGATTGCAACAATGAAATACAATATATCAAAGAGAAATTATCATAATTAAATCCTTGAAATCCAAAATAGTGGGTTCATTGATATTTAAAGTTTTGACCTCTTCAATCCCACTTTTAACGATTTTAGCATCAAGATCTAAAGACTCCGAATTTTTGGAACGCCTTCTAGGTAAAGGTGGATCATATTCAGTCCCATCATTATCAAGATTCATATTGCAAAACAAAGATTTAATAGGGGACACATCAATAACTTTTAGATCTTCATCCTTATTATCATGGAAACTAGAAGAACACGCTTTCACAAAACAATCTTTCTTAGCACGCATCCTAGCGGTTCTTTCTTTGCACTCATCAATGGGAATTCCCATGGCTTTGAGAGACTCATTGATATCATTCTTAGGTAGAATAGATCTAAGTTTCAAAGAATCTACATCAAGAGAAATTATATCAACGTTCCTAGCCAATTCATCAATCTTAAGCAATTTTTCTTCAATCAAAGCATTGAAATTCTTTTGCAAAGTAATAAACTCTTTAATATTAGATTCAAAATCAGAGGGTATCTTATTAAAAATTCCATAATAATTGTTGTACGAATTACCATAATTATTAGAGGAATTACAAGGACACAGCCTAGGATTAAAGTTTCCTCTATACACGTTGTTACCAAAATTATTCCTACCAACAAAATTCACATCCATAGATTCATTATTATTCGCAATCAAAGTAGACAAAGGCATATCATTAGGATCAGAAGGAACAATTTTATTAGCAAATAATTTCATAATTTCATCCATCTTTCCACTCAAAACATTAATTTCTTCTATCGCATGCACTTTCTTATTAGTAGATCTTTCAGTGTGCCATTGAGAATAATTAACCATAATATTATCTAGGAGTTTAGTAGCTTATCCTAAAGTGATTTCCATAAAAGTGCCTCCCGCGGCCGAATCTAAAAGATTTCTAGGAGCAAAATTCAATCCGGCATAAAAAAATTTGTATAATCATCCATAAATTCAAACCATGTTTAGGGCAATTACGTATCATTAATTTCATCCTCTCCCAAGCTTGCGCAATATGTTCATGATCAAGTTGCTTAAAATTCATGATATCGTTTCTAAGAGAGATGATCTTAGCGGGAGGAAAATACTTAGAGATAAAAGCATCTTTGCACTTATTCCATGAATCAATACTATTTTTTAGGCAAAGACGAAAACCAAGCTTTAGCACGACCTCTAAGCGAAAAAGGAAATAGCTTCAATTTAACAATATCATTGTCCACATATTTCTTCTTTTGCATATCACACAAATCAACAAAGTTGTTTAGATGGGTAGCGGCATCTTCACTAGGAAGGCCAGAAAACGGATCTTTCATGACAAGATTCAACAAAGCAGCATGAATTTCACAAAATTCAGCATCGGTAAGAGGAGCAACCGGAGTGCTAATAAAATCATTGTTGTTGGTATTAGTAAAGTCACACAATTTGGTATTATCTTGGGCCATCGTGACAAGCAAGCAATCCAACACACAAGCAAACAAGAGACGGGCAAAAAGAGGCAAATAGAGAAAGAGAAGGGGGACGGAGAGAGAGGGCGAATAAAACGGCAAGGGTTAAGTGGGGGAGAGGAAAACGAGAGGCAAATGGCAAATAATGTAATGCGGGAGAAAGGGTTTGTGATGCATACTTGGTATGTTGACTTTCGTGTAGACTCCCCAGCAACGGCGCCAGAAATCCTTCTTGCTACCTCTTGAGCATTGCGTTGGTTTTCCCTTGAAGAGGAAAGGGTGATGCAGCAAAGTAGCGTAAGTATTTCCCTCAGTTTTGAGAACCAAGGTATCAATCTAGTAGGAGGCCACGCACGAGTCCCTCGCACCTACACAAACAAATAAACTCCTCGCAACCAATGCAATAAAGGGGTTGTCAATCCCTTCACGGTCACTTACGAGAGTGAGATATGATAGATATGATAAGATAATATTTTTGGTATTTTTATGATAAAGATGCAAAGTAAAATAAAAGGAAAAATAAATAACTAAGTATTGGAAGATTAATATGATGGAGAATAGACCCGGGGGCCATAGGTTTCACTAGTGGCTTCTCTGGAGAGCATAAGTATTACGGTGGGTGAACAAATTACTATTGAACAATTGACAAAATTGAGCATAGTTATGAGAATATCTAGGTATGATCATGTATATAGGCATCACGTCCGAAACAAGTAGACCGACTCCTGCCTACATCTACTTCTATTACTCCACACATCGACCGCTATCCAGCATGCATCTAGAGTATTAAGTTCAAGAGAACAGAGTAACGCTTTAAGCAAGATGACATGATGTAGAGGGATAAACTCATGCAATATGAAATAAACCCCATCTTGTTATCCTCAATGGCCACAATACAATATGTGCCTTGTTGCCCCTACTGTCACTGGGAAAGGACACCGCAAGATTGAACCCAAAGCTAAGCACTTCTCCCATTGCAAGAAAGATCAATCTAGTAGGCCAAACCAAACTGATAATTCAAAGAGACTTGCAAATATAACCAATCATACATAAAAGAATTCAGAGAAGATTCAAATATTGTTCATAGATAAACTTGATCATAAAGCCATAATTCATCGGTCTCAACAAACACACCGCAAAAGAAGATTACATCAAATAGATCTCCACAAGAGAGGGGGAGAACTTTGTATTGAGATCCAAAAAGAGAGAAGAAGCCATCTAGCTAATAACTATGGACCCGAAGGTCTGAAGTAAACTAGCCACACTTCATCGGAGAGGCTATGGTGTTGATGTAGAAGCCCTCCGTGATCGATGCCCCCTCCGGAGGAGCTCCGGAAAAGGCCCCAAGATGGATCTCACGGATACAGAAAGTTACGATGGTGGAATTAGGGTTTTGTCTCCGTATCTGGTAGTTTGGGGGTACGTAGGTATATATAGGAGGAAGAAGTACGTCGGTGGAGCAAGTGGGCCCCACGAGGGTAGAGGGCGCGCCTGGGGGGGTAGGCACGCCCCCCTACCTCGTGCCTTCCTGGTTGATGTCTTGACGTAGGGTCCAAGTCCTCTGGATCACGTTCGTTCCGAAAATCACGTTCCCGAAGGTTTCATTCCATTTGGACTCCGTTTGATATTCTTTTTCTGCGAAACTCTTAAATAGGAAAAAAACAACAATTCTGGGCTGGGCTCTGGTTAATAGGTTAGTCCCAAAAATAATATAAAAGTGTATAATAAAGCCCAATAATGTCCAAAACAGGATATAATATAGCATGGAACAATCAAAAATTATAGATACGTTGGAGACGTATCAATCGCTCGTCCCCCAATGGCCAATAGATGTTGTGTAGACAGAGCATATCACATACGTCTTATTAGAAGCAATCATCTGTGTTATTATCGGTCTTCGCACACATTTCTGATTACAAACATATTTGTCGTGTATCACACACATCTTGTTATATTGAACCGTTTTTGTTCTCTTGTCTCAATGCAAACAGTTCATCCGAGTGAACCGCATGCCGTATATCGCACACACCTTGATCTGGCAGACTATTTCTTTTGTGTTTCCTAATCACAAACAGTTCATCTGAGTGAACTGTATGTTGTATATCGCACACACCTTCATCTGGCTGCCCATTTGTTTTGTTCCTCCTCATCGCAAACAGTTAATTGAACTGAACCGTATGCCCTGTATCGCACACGCAACTCAAATCTGAACCGTGTTTGATGCATCCTCCATCACAAATGTTTTGCACCTTTTAAACCGTTTTTTACACCACCGTTTGCAATTATTGCATCGCACACAGTTTCGTCGAAGGGTCTCTGATCATAGTGTCGCGTTAGCAGCATCCTGCAGTAGTGTTGTCAATGCTTTGTCAAAATGTCGCATGCAAGGTTTAATCATTCGTTGTTCATGCATGCATTCCCGATATTAATACGTTGGTAAAGACATTTTTTGAGAAAAATGTGCCCATGAATTGAGCACAAAGGGGACCAATAAACTAGGACAAAGGGAGTATTAGTAGTGAACCGGAAGGAGGGAGTAGGTACATAACAATATGCAACAACAAAATTCTTCTATGTGCATCCTGTCTACGTGTCATGCAAGAAAATAGAGATAAGTACATGTGACACTCAGGAACGGTCATACACATAGGAGGGTACGTGCAGGGGCCAGGAGCAGTCAAATCACATAGTAAGTTAGTCGGATGAAGCAACCATCATTTCACTCTTCAATGACACGTATGCAGTATAAAAAGGTTGATATGGAGAGAAAAAGCAAACTAATCCACTCTATATACACTAGCCGGAGCCTAAGCAACAAGTCTGCTTGCTTTGGTTGATTTCTTCACAAGCATAGAACAACGATGGCCACACCGCTGGTCACAGATCCAGCCTGATCCTGTTACCGGGGGAAGCGAACGATGTTCTGCATAGATGCGGTCGACAGCGATGAGGAAGAAAACCCACTGTTGGTGCATGCCGATCAGGGGTCCCTGATGCGGCTTGAACTATGTTAGTATTTCCCCAAAGAGGAAGGGATGATGCAGCACAGCTACGGTAGGTATTTCCATCAGTGATGAGACCAAGGTTATCGAGCCAGTAGGAGAACCATGCAACACCACGTAAACAACTTCTGCACACAAAGAACAAATACTTGCAACCCGGCGTAAGACAGCGGTTGTCAATCCCTCACGGGTAAAAAGATAGGTAAAATGTAGTAGATTTGGATAAATAGATCTCGCGGGATCGCGAGATAAAATAAAAAAATACAGCAAGGTATTTTTGGATTTTTGGATTAATAGATCTGGAAATAAAAGCAAATAAAAATAGATTGCGAAGGCAAATATAATAAAGAAGAGACCCGGAGGCCGTAGATTTCACTAGTGGCTTCTCTCGAGAAAAATAGCATATGGTGGGTAAACAAATTACTGTTGGGCAATTGATAGAACTTCAAATAATCATGACGATATCCAGGCAATGATCATTATATAGGCATCACGTCCAAGATTAGTAGACCGACTCCTGCCTGCACCTACTACTATTACTCCACACGTCGACCGCTATCCAGCATGTATCTAGTGTATTAAGTTCATGGAGAAACGGAGTAATGCAATAAGAATGATGACATCATGTAGACAAGATCTATTTATGTAGAAATAGACCCCATCTTGTTATCCTTAATAGAAACGATACATACGTGTCAGTTCCCTTTCTGTCACTGGGATCAAGCACCGTAAGGTTGAACCCATCACAAAGCACCTCTTCCCATGGCAAGAAAAATCGATCTAGTTGGCCTAACTAAACCAAAGATTCGAAGAAGAAATACAAGGCTATAAGTAATCATGCATATAAGAGATCAAAGAACTCAAATAACTTTCATGGATAAAAACATAGATCTGATCATAAACTCAAAGTTCATTGGATCCCAACAAACACACCGCAAAAGGAGTTACATCAAATAGATCTCCAAGAGACCATTGTATTGAGAATCAAGAGAGAGAGAGAGGAAGCTATCTAGCTACTAACTACGGACCCGTAGGTCTACAAAGGACTACTCACGCATCATCGGAGAGGCACCAATGAGGATGATGAACCCCTCTGTGATGGTTTTTAGATTGGATCTATGGTTTCTAGAACTTGCGTCGGCTGAAATTGATTTTCGTAGACTCCCCTAGGATTTCTAGAATATCGGGGTATTTATAGAGCAAAGAGGCGGTGCGAGCGGCCACCCAGGTGGGCACAACCAACCAGGGCGCGCCTGGGTCCCTGGTTGGTTGTGCCCCCCTCGGGGCACCGCCTAGGTGCTTCTCCGGCCTATTGGGTGTCTTCTTGTCCATAAAAATTCCACAAAAAGTTTTGCTGCATTTGGACATCGTTTGATATTGATTTTTCTGCGATGTAAAAAACAAGCAAAAAACAGCAACTGGCACTGGGCACTATGTCAATAGGTTAGTCCCAAAAAAATGATGTAAAATGATTATAAAACATCCAAGAATGAAAATATAAAAACATGGAGCAATCAAAAATTATAGATACATTGGAGACGTATCAGTCCCCGCGGTATGGGCTGATGCTGCCTCCCACCGGCCTTCTAGCTACACCCCGAGGTCCCAGGTACAACTTCCTTTTGGAGCTGGCTTGCTCCACTGCCGCAGCTCCCCACGTAGCTCCATCTCCATGTGGATCTTTCTCTACTTCTATCGTCTTCTTTTTGTGATGAGTTTATGTCTCATGAACTAGTGTCACTACTATTATTTTGATCACACTTCTTCAATAATTTTGTCAGCAGAGATGCTCAGCTTGATTTTAGTGGAACTGCACAGAAGCATCATATGATCCGAGGGTGCCAGGCTTCTTTCCTTCGGCAGGTTCTACCTAGCCAGGAAATTAAATCTTGTTTAGGGTTGAGGGTTTAAGGCATAGAGACCCAATCAGTTTTTTTTGTACACACTCTCACAACTTCTTTCTATAGTTGTGATGTAAATATTGACTATGATCTATGAATCATTGAGATGCATTAGCATCTGTGTTAGTTTTCCTTTGTACTTGATGGAATGTTGTAACAGGGCAACCTTGGAGTCAGGATACATACATGAAACTATCGGTGTTCTGGGATTGTGGGTACCCAGATTTGCCTGCCTGCGGCCCATGGCATGGCTCCCTCGTTGGACTGGTACGGCCCAGCTACAGGATCTCCCAAGACAAGACCCTCACGAGGGCCCCGGCCTCGCGGGGAGAACGACATCAAGGCCTCCCGAGGGGCAACTCTGCGAGCCTGGCTCCCGAGGAGCGGAGATTTCTATGCAGGTACCCAGCCTAACGAGGCTCTCAATGACGTAAGCCATGATGACCAAGGCCAGGCGGGTGCTAGTGGGCCCAGAGGGGACAATTTCCTCTTTGGTGCTAAGGAGGCGAGGACGAACGCGGGTTCCCAAGGAATCCCCCGAAGGTTTCCATTCTGGTGCAACAAGACCAAGACCACGAGCTCGGCAGGATGGATGTCACCGCTGAGCCCACCTCTGCATCATGACCAAAAGCTTTGCAGGTGAAGACCACCTTTCATCGGGATAAGATGTACTCCTTGTCCCCTTTCAAAATTGGCCGTTGTGGGATCCCTTCCCGCCATTTATGAGGGAAGAGGACCAAGGCCACTATAAATATAGATTAGTCTCCATCGTAGAAGGGATCCGACCCCGAGAGGATCCATCCCACCTTCACTACCCGAGCCCTCGCGAAGCTACTCATCCACTGTACTAGTTCATCCTATGCCTCCTCGTGAGGCCAATCCACCACAAATCGGGAGTAGGGTTTTGCACCGCAAGGTGGCCCGAACCTAGGTAAACTATTGTGTTCATCTTCTTCCCTGCTCACACAAACTCAACAAGGCTAGGCTGTGGGGCAGTGAGCTTGAGGCTTGAGCTGGTTGGGATCTTTGCACGTGCCCCAGAGTTTGAACCTTCTTGGGTCTGTAGAGCCTTGAATATGACATTTTGCGTGCCAGGTAGGAGCGTGTCGAAACCCTCCTCCCAGCTCCGCCCTGTCTCCGCTTCGTCGCTCCCATGGCCGACGCACGCCGAGTCCACGCCGAGCGTCGGGCTGCTCATGTCGCCCAGACGGCACCTGTAGACCGCGGCGTCCTGCGCCGCTCTGCCTCTCCCGCAGCTAACACTGCCACCGACCATGCTGCTCACGAGCAGCAGGATTCATCGCTGCCACCTTCCGTGAGGCGCGATGGCCGAACCGCCACTCCGTCTCTCACTCCCACCATGGCGTCATCCTCCCACGCTCGCCGCAGGACAGCGAACGCACAGGCTGCACT
>NC_041380.1:343883056-343933695 GCF_002162155.2 Triticum dicoccoides
TCGCTACGACGACTGGCTTGGTCGCATTGCCGAGCTCGTCAACGCCGTCGGCGAGGCGCCGACACCCTTCCACTCACTCCGTCACCAGTCCTCCCAGGCGGGTGATGTGGCTCACGGGTTTCCTCCTCCTCTGCACGACACCGACCCCGGGCCAAGACATGATGCGCACCCGTGCGACCCACCACGTGGGGCGCTGACACGGGATGAAGCAAGTTGCCAGGTGGTGCAGTGATGCGCATGCGCTCCCCACACCACCACACCAGCATCAAGACCGTGCACCACCATAGGCTGCAACGCATGGGCGTCAAGACCAAGCTCCCCTCTCGTGTGTTGCACCTGTGAGTGCAACGGACTGCCGTGCCTTCACCCCTGAGCTACGCCGCATCATCTGGCCCGGCAAGTTCAAGCCAAACCTGCCTCCATGTTACGATGGCACCCACGAACCCGCGGAGTTCCTCCAGCTCTACTCGCTGAGCATCGAGGCGGCGAACGGTGACGAAAAGGTCATGGCGAACTGGTTCCCCATGGACCTCAAGGACGGCGCACGCTCCTGACTTCTACCTCTCTCGGAGGGGTCGATCTCCTCCTGGGATGAGCTTCACGAGCGCTTCATCGCCAACTTCCAGGGCACCCGTGACCGTGCCCCTGGAGTGAATGACCTGTGATGCGTGAAGCAGAAGCCGGGTGAGACTCTACACAAGTACATAAAATGCTTCACGAATGTTCGCCTCAAGATCCCGAAGGCGTCAGACGAGGCCATCATCTCGGCATTCACCGATGGCATCCGGGCGTCAAGATGAAAGAGGAGCTCACCATCCATGACGATTTGTGCTTGACTCTGGAGATGTTCAACCTGGCAAACAAGTGCGCAAGGGCCGCCTCTCCCTCCTGAAGCTTTCGGAGGCCGGCCTGAAGACAAGAAGGCTAAGGCAAAGGAGGCGAAGCACAAGGGCCCCGCCGTGCTGGCAGCAGAGCCCAAGATGAAGCATGATTGTGACCACAATGAGCCTCCCAGGGGCAAACGTCCATTCTGCGTCTTCCACAACGTACACAACCACAACACTAACGACTGTCGGGAGCTCAGAGTGCTTCGTGACGGACTTCTTGGCTGCCGCCCTGAGCACGGCGACCGCGGCTACGGTCATGGAGGAGGCCGTGGCGGAGGCCGCTGGGACAACCGCGACCCTTGCCAGGACTGGCGCGACTAGCCTCCCGAGGACCGCTCACGGGATCAGCCTCGCGATGGCCCCTGGTGTTACCAGCCTCATGAGGACCGTTCTCAGGGCAATGTCGGCCTCCCGCCGCTGCCACTGCCAAGGAGAAATTACAACAACCGACAGGATGATGGGGCTGGGGGCTTCTAGGAACCCCGTGCGATCGCCTGCATCCTGGGTGGTGCTCAAGCCCCTGCCTCGAACCGCAACTTCAAGCAGTTCTCTCGTGAGGTGAACGCAGTCCTCCCGGGGCTTGAGGCCATGCTTCCCTTCAAGTGGTCGCACTACGCCATCACCTTCGACTCCAAGGACCACCTCAAGTGCTCGGTCGCCGCAGACACACTCCCCATTCTCTGTACGCCCACCATCAGCAATGTCCTCGTCACCAAGACTCTCATCAATGGTGGTGCGGGGCTTAATGTTCTCTCGTTTGAGACATTCGAGATGCTTCAGGTGCCCTATGATCAACTCATGCCAATTAAGCTGTTCTATGGAGTAACCGATGGGTCCACCATCCCCCTGGGCCAAGTGTGCCTCCCAGTCACCTTCAGAGAGCGCAACAACTACCACACCGAGCTTATCAACTTCGATGTCGCCCACATAGGCCTGCCGTACAATGCCATCCTCGGGTATACGGCCCTCGCCAAGTTCATGGCGGCAACCCACCATGGCTACAACGTCCTCAAGATGCTAGGGTGCAGCTGCATCATCACGGTTGCCTGTGATGCGAAGGATGCAGTCTGCTCTCTTGAGCGCGCCTATCAGGCTGTAGTGGCTGAAAACTCTGACGACGAGGGTGGCATCCTGCCTCCCGAGGCCACCCCAAGAAGAAGAAGCATCTCCTCCCCAAGAGCCGTCAGGAGGCCGAGATGCCCGTTGGTGGTGCCTCAGGCTTCGCGCCCGCTGCTGGGGCGCCCTTTCCTTTCGTATAGGAAGCCGTGCCCGACGCCTCCCTCAGGACAGGCTCGGGGGCTTCATCTGGAAAGCCTCTAACCTAACTAGTCAACGAGGGAGATGCTTGGGCACCACTTGAAGGCGTGCTTTGATGCGCACCACCATGAGCAAGGAGTGAGGCGCCAGGCGCGCGAGAATTCATCACCAAGGCGATCGAGGAGCTTCAGGAGGCGTAGGCCATCCGCGGCGAGCATCGCCCCAGACGGCCTACCAGTGCAGCTGCCGCCCCTGACGTGGGTGGCGACCTGTGCGTCTGTGTCAACATCTGGGCCTCAATAGGGCTACATCATAGGACCTCTTCTGGCCGTTGTGCGTCGGCCGGAGCGGGGGCTACCCCTGCAGCTACGTCCGCATGCCGTTTTGGCTGCTAAACGTGGGCGCCTCGTGCTAGCGCCTCGTGTAGCATGCTATGGCATGTCACGAGGCCAGGCGATTAGTGGTCGCGTCTCAGGAGGTCTCGGACCCTCGCGAGCCCCCCAGGCCTCCAGAGCCGCCCTGCTCGTGAGGAGCAATCTCCATGACACACATTTCTTCAACTACCTCGACGCTTCTCCAACATCAGTGCCAGGTGACTTTTTGGTTTGTTTAGTTGAGGGCGCCCCATGGGTGGCATTATCCTAAAGCTGTCAGGGCCCACCCCTGCAGTTGTGTTATTTCGTCTGTGTGCCTTGAACCTGTTATGCCCCCGCAAGCTACTGAGTTCATTAACCCTATGCACGTTGATGTATCGCTTCTGGAATAACCCCTGCAAACACCGCGCATTGCCAACTCTCCTCCCGAGCGTCCCATGCGAGGGGGCTGCCGGCA
The DNA here is from genome assembly GCF_002162155.2 of Triticum dicoccoides. NCBI lineage: Eukaryota > Viridiplantae > Streptophyta > Magnoliopsida > Poales > Poaceae > Triticum > Triticum dicoccoides. The sequence goes on from NC_041380.1 coordinate 343,886,032, forward strand.
TGGGCCTGTGCTCGGGTCTGTCCCTGCAGCGCCGATAAACCTAAGAGACTGAGCTCTGACCCTCGGGTGGGCCCCATGCGTGTCACCTCACCAGGTCCTTAGTGCCTTCATCTTCTCGTGGAACTATCATGAGCAGACCAGCAAGCACACGTCGCTTCTTGTATTGTGCAGTTGTCTAGTCTGTAGGAACCTCAGGAGCCAAACATTCAAGCGATACTCTACCCCTCATAAGGGATGGCTTCGGTCGAGAGGTTGTTCGATCCGCAAAGGCTAAGTGTATCAATCTGCTTGCCCTGGCCACTGGCCAAGGCCCACTTTCCTAGCAACCCCTGCAAGGTAAAGCCATTCCTCATCCGTGCAAACCGCTTGCACCTTAAAAGGGAGGCTCTTAAGCATTGTGCTTCAGGATCCTACTGGCTCTCGAGCCCTCACCCCTGGCCTTGCACATGGCATCACGACCTAGCATACCGGCGACGGCTGAGCTCCGCTCGAGAGCCGGGTCCTGAAGACGTAGAGCATCAAGGTGGGCGAAAAAGGGGTGGTGCGCCCTGCGGGGGGACACGGAGAAAGGGGTGTGGTCTGGTGGCGTGAGTGATTCTTTCAAAATATCATGGATGTAAAATTTCTTATGCACCCCTAGCGGGACTTGTGCTGGTTCATTTCAGAACAGGAGACATGCATAGGATCAGAAATCCACGGAGATGTGCGCCCCCATGAACCAAGAGCCACAAGGAGTTGCGAGTGCACTAAGCTAGGTTACCCTGCTTGCGTCGAGCGTGAACTTTACCACTGACACCTTATTTTCTGGCGACCTTGCTCGGGCAAGGAACCCCCCTTTAATATCTTGGGAGACGCTTGTGTGCCAAAGGGGACCTCTTGAGCATCGCGCCTCAGGAGCTCTTACCGGACCTCAGGCCGCTCACCTCTTGGCCTTGCACACGGCATCGCGAACTGGCATACCGGCGATGACTGAAGCTCATCTGGGGATTGGGTCCTGTTGACGCAGAGCAACACGCTACCATAAGACCAAAAAGGGACCTATGCCCAAGAGAGGGACGCAAGCAAAGCCAAAACATGAGCTGGACGCATTAGAGGTAAAGGCACAAGCGTCGTAGTCCTTACACACCCCCACAAGGCCTTTCATGACTTCAACGCACGAAAAGGAACTAAAGAGGCGGCCTCCCGAGGGCCGCGGCTCCAGGAGGCACCAGCTCCAGCGTCGCGGCACCTAGTCGGTGTCCTCCTCCTCCTTGCCCCAGGTGCAGTGACGCGGCGGCTCATCGTAGTCATCATCGCTTGATCTCCCCCCGGGGGAGGCATCACCGCTGCTAGAGGCGTCGCCAAGGGAGAGTTCACCACCGAGGGCCTCGCCGCCCTATTGGCCGCCGTCGTCAGAAGGATGGTCGCCGCCGCTGCTGCCACCAGCCGGGCAGCACTACTGGCACCCGTCGTCTTCCCTGAAGACCTTGAAGAAGAGTGTCGCCTCCCCATCATACGTGAAGTGGAGGGCGTGCCTCCCTGTCAAGCTGCAGGTGCGAGTGATCGCTCCCCATCCCCGGGTCATATAGACGTGGCTAGATAGCATGGCCTCGACCTCCGCCTGTGAGGGCGGGTTGCAGCAGCCGTCGTGCTGTAGCCATAGCTCGATGGGCCCCCTCGCTGGCAGGTCCTCTGCCAAGGAGTCCGGGAGCTAGATCTAGGTGTGTGGAGACCTCACCACCCACACCACGAACTCATGTGTCGTGGGCTCCGCATTCTGAGCAATGATGGCTCTGTGGCATGTGCCATCCCTTTGTCAGCCTGGGCAGTTGCCAAGGCGGCGCGGAGAAGTGGAGGCATCCGCGTACCATCAAGCACCACGTGTCAAGTCTGGCCCACAGACGATTGGGGGCCGCGCCACTTCTACCTCCTCTCCTTGGCTTCGCCTAGAAGCCAGCCCGAGCGCGCCTTGGGCCCGGGGACTATTGTCGGCATTCTGGGATTGGGGGTACCCTGATCTGCCTGCCTACGGCCCATGGCGCGGCTCCCTCGTCGGCCTTGAACAGCCTGGCTGCAGGACCCCCCAAGACAAGACCCTCGCGAGGGCCCCGGCCTCGCGAGGAGAACGACATCAAGGCCTCCCGAGGGGCAATTCTCCAAGCATGCCTCCCTGAGGAGCGAAGATTTCTATGTAGGTACCCAGCCTCACGAGGCTCTCGATGACGTAAGCCATGACGACCAAGGCCAGGCGGATGCAAAGGGGACAGTTTCCTCTTTGGTGCTAAGGAGGCAAGGACGAATGCGGGTTCCCAAGGAATCCCCCAAAGGTTTCCATTCCGGTGCAACAAGACCAAGGCCACAAGCTCGGTAGGACGGTGTCATTGCCGAGCCCACCTCTGCATCATGACCAGAAGCTTTGTAGGCGAAGACCACCTTTCGTCAGGATAAGATGTACTCCTTGTCCCCTTTCAAAATTGGCCATTGTGGGATCCCTTCCCACCAGTTATGAGGGAAGAGGACCAAGGCCACTATAAATATAGGTTAGTCTCCATCGTAGAAGGGATCTGACCCCGAGAGGATCCATCCCACCTTAACTACCCGAGCCCTCGCGAGGCTGCTCATCCAATGTACTAGTTCATCCTCAGCCTCCTCGTGAGGCCAATCCACCACAAAGTAGGAGTAGGGTTTTACACCGCAAGGTGGCCCGAATCTGGGTAAACTGTTGTGTTCATCTTCTTCCCCGATCACGCGAACTCGACGAGGCTAGGCTGTGGGGCGGTGATCTTGAGGCTTGAGCTGGTTGAGATCGTCGCACACGCCCCAGAGTTTGAACCTTCTTGGGTCTGCAGAGCCCTAAATCCGATAGAAACAAAATCTGAAAGCTTCGTACTCCCTCCGGTCCTTTTTTGTTTGTGTATAAGGCTACTCATAGTGGGGAGTATCATATACTAGTATCATGCATAAATTACATAGGGGACTAATAAACCAGGATGGAGGTAGTATGTGAGAGTGTATGGTGGGTCATGTGGTAAAATGTAGTAGTACTTTCTTGTAGCCCATTACTATACATGTTGACTATTACATTGGCTATAGATGACATGGCAGCATGTTAGCCATCAACTGGCTATATTATTAACCATGCTTAAGGCATGCTTGCACAGAGAGAGGGAGAGAGAGAGTCACATTGCATCACATGCAAAACCGGAGAGAGAAAGCTACATGCAGATAGATCTAGTGAGCCTACATCCAGGGAGATGGAGAGAGGAGTACTTTGCACGCACGTAACTTACCCAACATTTCCTCAAAAGCAAATCTAGGGCAAAATAGTCTATACACTCTGGTGTATAGTAATTTTTCTTGGCATGCGGGCTGTCCAAGGAATATGGTGATAGTGGGAGGTGGGCCATGTAGTCACTAGGCTACCGTGTTTCGTACTCCTCCGGTGTAAGAGTGGAGAAAGTTAGTTTTATCACCGAATCTCTACTCTTATTAAAAAACCGAGTTGGTGATGATGGTGTGCCTACCATCTTGCAATACAGACCTTCCGATCTATATCTAATGGATAGAAAGCAAACTATGACAATTTTGCAAAAGGATACCTACACCTCTCTCGCTCATCCTTATCTCCCACAACTTCATTATTGAGTAATTCAAATAGGAAGCCTCTAGAACAATCTAGCATGGTGGCCATTGCCGGCGTCATCCATCCCCATGCCTCTGCTAAGTCTGACCACCAATCACCACCGCGCCTCACTCCTCCTCACCTTATCTGTCATCTTTCTCGAGATACCATTTTTCGATGAAATTCTCGAGATACCATTTTTTCAATGAAATTCTTGAGATATCATTAGTTTTTACACATGGGATTACTCCTGCATTGGTTAATCACAACAGGTGTTTTGTAAAAAAATGCATCTTGATGTTTCGTGCAATGCACGGGCATCTTGCTAGTAAATAAATAAGAGTGCAGACGCTCTACGACGCTCTACTGCTGCAGTAATAGTGACCAATGAGCCGTCAAATCACATAGACCCGGTAGTTAGTTGGACGAAAGAAGCAAACCATCACTCTTTGTTGAATCCGCTTCGAGCAAGTATAATAAGCTGACATGGGCGTGCTATAAGACTTAAATAATATATTGTTGCTGAGTTGGCGAAGAGAAAAGAGGAGAGAGAAGTCGGCTACTAACTAACAGCTGGCTGTAACACATGCTCCTAGACACTTTGTGAGAGAGGGAGGTGGGCCATGTATCAATGAAGTAGTACTTATTTGTATCTGACTATTATACTTGCCGGCTATAAGCTTGACTATAGATGATGTGGCAACATCTTATAACTAGCAGATGGTTATACTATTAACCATGTTATTCTCCCTCATGCAGTGTTGTATTCTTTTGGAAACCAACGTTTTGTTTCGCCGGATCGCGCCATCGAGCAAAACCAATGTTTAAATCACATCTGTCGCATTCGTGTCTCACCCTCCTCCACCCCACACGATCGCTCGACATGCCACTCACCGCAAACCGAGTATACGCAAACTTTCTCGCCTGCTTGTCGATGGATCACGCCATGGAGTACTAGCACTACTGGAAGAAGGAGGGGGAGGATAGCTAGCTGTAGCACGGACTCCCAAGAACTTTTTTACATGCATGTCGCGGCTGGCCGTGGTGATGTTTGAACGCGGAGCAGTTGCGTGCATCGGGAAGCGGCATGGGCGGCGCTCTCTTGTCCGGTGCACTACTTCAATGCCGGCACCAGTGAGAGGTCGCGTCCGCTCTGGCCGAGCATGAATGCGGCACTGACCGTTTCGGGCGGGCAGCGCGCGAGTGATGAAGAGGGTTCGGGTTGGCCACGACGGTCAGGAGCAGGCGTGGCAGCGGTCCGGATGCCCGCAAACGAGAGATGTTGGACGTACGTAAATATTCCTGCATAATTAATAACGTAAATAATGTGCCGGTTGGAAAAATATGATTGTAAGTGGAGATGAAGATGGAGATGGATATGAAAGTAAGAATTTTACACACACATAGTAACGACTCCCGCGACTACTGGTACACATCATCGATGTCTCTTTCTCCCTACACACACCCAAACTTAGTAAGGCCTCATTTTGTTCTTAGGACAGGAATATCATAGGAGTGGGAAACAATATGAAGTGAGATAAATGGAGTACTACGTACAAGAATAAATGTACACGCACTCGCTCTGCCTCCGACATACCCGCGAGTACACGATGGAGCGCATTTGTACACAAAGAGGCAAGTTACGTACATAATAATTTGACCCTTTAATTTATTCACTTAATAATTTAGGGTCGAGACCACACGTGAGCGATACAAACTGCAACCTAGAAGCGGGGGCGTGTTATTGATTGAGTTTTCTTTCTTGGTACATTAAAAAAATATCTGTCCGCCAGTTTTCGTTTCTTTTTTCCGGGAACGCGCGTATTCTATTTAAAACCACTGCTATGGAGAGATTTTTTTACTCACGTCTCGCTCTCTCACCCTCTTCATATCTAAATAAGATGACAGTGTCCACTCTATCTCTCTCCTCACTGGTGCTCACAGATCCGGCCGGATCCCGTCTACTGCGGGAGGTGAGGAGGTCCAACGTTGACATTGTCGCCATCGGTGATGAAGAAAGCCGATGTGCACCATCCTCTCTGAGCCGGTGCCGGCACGGATGAAGGCCCTCCGCGCCCTTGTTCACTGTCGTCGTGTGGGCAGATCCCGCTGGCCCGCCTAAGCCACATCTCGCCCACCATCTACTTCCTCCAACCTACACCTGCTACTGTTCATCCATCATCGACTTCCTCCAGCCTCCACCAGCTATTGTTCATCCACGGGGTCCTATTCATCCAGCCTCCATCAGCTATTGTTCATCCACGGGGTCCTGTTCATCTAGCCTCCACCAGCTACTATTCAACCAGCCCTCCATGGGGTCCTGTTCATCCAGCCTTCACCGGCTACTGTTCAACCAGCCATCCACGGGGTCCTGTTCATCCACCCCTAACCGGCTCGGGTGTGTGGCAGCCTCCTCGATCGGGGTCCTGTTCATCCAGCGGCAACGGCCTCTACTACCACGGGGTCCTATTCATCCAACCCCCAAAAATGGTCATTGTTCATCAAGAGGCAGTAGGTTCGATCGGCTTCAGTTAGCAGCAGTAGCGAAGGAATCGCTCGGGTTCAGTTAACAGCCAAGGGATTGATCGCTCGGGTTCAGTAACGTAGCTAGTGCAATTTCTCGGGTTCAGTAAGCGAACGCCTCACTCGAGTTCAGTTAGAGCCCAATGCCTCACACACACACACGTACGTGTATGAGAGAAACGCGCAAACCTCCCGTGCATCGCTTCGCCCTGACCACCCACTGTAACTGAGAACTCCGTGAAATTTTCCTCGCCCTCGCTTCTACCACGATTCTTTCCGTCATGGACGGCCCAAAGAATGTCATGTAGGTGCGTCCCTGGCCCGCCCAGGACGAAAAGCCCATTTTCTATCATGATTTTTTGTCATAGAAGTAGGATCACACCACATCTATGATGATACGTGCTTTTGTCACAATTACCGTCATAGAAGTGTCATAAGCATGACAGAAAAAAATTGTTCGGGCCAAAGTGTCACGGATGTGTTTTTTTATAGTGTAATGTGTATGCCCTTGTGATCATAGTGAAAAAGTTGAATTCATTGATTGGTTCTCTCATATACATATGCCAAATGATGTTAATTGGATTATTATGGGTGACTTTGACTTTATCAGGGATCCCTTTGATAGAAATAGACCTAGGGGAGATGTAAATGAAATGTTGCTCTTTAATGAGGCTATTAGCAACCTGGGCTTGATAGAAATCTCTCTGAAGGGGAGACAATATAGTTGGAGTAATATGCAGGAAACACCTTTGCTTGAGAAATTAGACTGGTTCTTCACTTTTGCTACTTGGATGACAACTTTTCCTGACATAATGGCCCTGCCCCTTTCTAGACCTATCTCTGACCACATTCCCTGCATGATCAAAATTGGGACTATGATTCCCAAAGCTCAAATCTTCAGATTTGAAAACTACTGGTTACAACACAGTGACTTTAGAGAGATTGTGACTAATGCTTGGAATATCCTAGTGGGTCATTCTGATTCTACTAAAATTATTAATGCCAAGCTCAAGAACTTGAGGAGGGCTATAAATATTTGGTTAAAAGTATTTCTTGTCTTAAGAGGAAAACTGAAGCTATTAATCAAGGAATCTTTCTTCTGGACCTTTTTGAGGAGTATAGATCCCTTAGTACTTTAGAATGAAACTACAGAAATATTCTTAAAGAGGAATTATTGGTGTTGCTCCAAAACCAGAGGATTTATTGGAAGCAAAGGGAAAAATTAAGGGGGTCAAATTTGGAGATGAGAACACTAAATTGTTCCATACTAAGGCTAACATTAATCACATGCATAATTATATTGTTGTTCTGCAGAATGATGAGCAAGTGGAATTCTAAGATCATGAAAGTGAAGCTGCTATCCTCTGGGAGGCTTTTAAGAAGAAGAAAATGCAGTTCTCAGCATGCCACCATGCACTTTGACCTGCCTTTTATTTATGGTAACAATGTTGACCAAAGTCTATTTGTAGAGCTGGAGAAACCTTTTACTGATGAGGAAATCAATCAAGTGGTGAAAGATCTACCTTCTGATAAGTCTCCAGAGCCAGATGGTTTAAATAATAACTTCTTCAAAGCATGCTAGGACATTATTGGGCGTGATGTTAGAAAGTTGGTTCATGATTTCTTTGAAGGGACTGTTAATTTGGAGAGCATTAATACTTCCTTCATTACTTTAATTCCAAAAGTGTCAAGCCCAATCACTGCAAATGACTTCAGACCTATTTCACTGCTTAATAGTTGTCTCAAGATCATTACAAAACTTCTAGCTAATAGACTATGAAAGATTATTTTACAGTTGGTGAACATCAATCAATATGGATTTCTTCAAAATAGATCAATTCAAGACTGTTTGGGTTGGGCATATGAATAAAATGACGGGATTTAATCTTATTGCCAAATTTCTTTCTATCTACATTATGTCATCTTTCCTATAGTGGTACTCTGTTTCTTGCAAAACTTAATACTTTGAGATGCATGCTGGATAGTGGTCTTGGGGTAGAGTAATAGTAGTAGATGCAGTTGAATTAACAGTCTACTTATCGCAGAGACGCAGACATAATGCCTATGTGAGATTATGCCATGAATGATCATAGTTATAAATTGCTACTTTTCTATCAATTGCCCAACATTAATTTTTCTACCATGCCACTACCTTCTTTCCAGAGAGATCCCATTAGTGAACCTATAATTTGGTCTTTTATTTTCCTTTACTTTTTGCCATTTTACCTGTACGGTTATCTATTTGTTTTTAATCTTGTAACTTGCAAGACAAGGGGACTGGTAACCCCCTTGCCAAGTTGGGTGCAAGCAATTTTTATCTGATTGTGTGCAGGTGTTGTTTACATCATTAGCTTGGTGACTCCTACTGGTTCGATAATCCTTCGTTCTTAACTAAGGGAAATACTTTCTACTACTATGCTACATCACCTTTCCTCTTCGGGGAATCCAACAACTCCTAAGGGAGTAGCACACCACATGCAAGGAAGTTCCAGACCTTGACTCCCACCGCCTAGGAGCCCAAATATCCAAACAAATCCTCAATGAAATCAACGTGGAATCCAAATTGGCTTGGTGGAAGTGTAGATCGGGTGATCCTCGCTTTTCCCTCTAAGGATTACATTGTTTTGGCGGAGGAAAGTGGGGTAGATCGGTATTTTGAAGTTACAAAAATGGAGTAAGAGACAGAAAGAGCCCAACTCAATAGAGTGGGGAAGGATATACCCCTTGGGGAATATGAAGTGGGCCTTTTATAGCACGCTTGAAAACCTGCATGTTTGAGTGTCCTGCCACATCTTGGTATGTCCTCTTGGAGGGTCCGGAGGCTACCATCGGGTGGTCCCGGATTCAGGACTACTCCGGGCATTGCGTCTAACTGACACGACAACCATCTGATGTCAATCGGAACCACAGTCGAGATGCCGAATGCCAGAGAAAACACTAGAAGTCTCGGATTTTGATGCAACCCCCAACACATACTCCAGTTGGGCAACAGAAGCCTCTACTGCCAGCTGGAGTTGGAGCCTGATTTAGGTAGTTCTTCCGGAACCTCCGGCAGCTACCACCAAAAAGTGTATAGTGATGTTTTGCAAGTGCACCAGGCTTAGTTGTAACCTTTTCAAAGTAGGAATATCCATCCCACATGGAGGACATGAAATGGTTGTCAGGATGTGCTCAAGTTAGTTGCGGTCCAAAGCAAAAACGAAAGTTGAAATATTGCAAGGTGTTGTGACTAAAAACTAAGTGCACAAGAATAAGGTAAAAATAACAAGAAAGTAATGGAAATGATGAAATAAACAATACGACTAAGGCGTTGTCATGGTATTTGGATTCACCACTAGTAAGTATGTTATGTAATCATGCGAATGCATAATTCTAGGTTTGGATAACTAATCCACCTGGTATGTTTGTAAGTGAGCGAACCCAAGCACAGATATGTGCATATACGCAGCAACCACGCATCACACGCCACCATCGTTCCTTCCGACATTCAGGTTACGACAACGACCACTAATGGTCTCCCATGTACGTGGCTAATGGGTGGTCTCTATTATTATTCTATCCAAGGTCAGCGGTGTCTCAAGGAGGGAGATAGCTTCTATCACCATTGTACCTTCGCTCCCTACTTCACTCTGATAGTAATATCCTTCATTACCATCAAGGAAAATGTTGTGCGGGCGACTAACACACAACATCAAGAAGAATATTGACATAAATCATATATACCTAAGAGATTCATCCTCACTACCTTAGTTATCTCAACATGCAAGCATGCCACCTCACCGTACAATTATGAATCGGACCCCACCTCAACATGCAATCATGCATGGAAAAAGTTCCACCACAACATTGAACCATGCATGGGGAAATGTTTTCATTCAATTATTCTTCCTTATTTCAACAAATTGTATACAACTATACATAATCAAATATAATAAGTCTCTATTTTAAATTTCGGTTCACATGTTATCAACCTAAAGTTTCATCAACCAATTCCCGCAACAACATGCGAAGTATCCTCTAGTATACAAAGAGAACTGTGTATCTTATCAGCTCATACACACATCAGGGTTCCTTCATGTCATATAGAACTAGGAAGTTTACTTGGACAAGGAGACTGCTACTCCCGTAGGAGTTGTTGGATTTTCCCGAAGAGGAAGGGTGATATAGCACAACAACAAAAAGTATTTCACTCAGTTAAGAACCAAAGTTTAATCAAACCAGTAGGTCTCAACAAGCTAACATGATAAGCAGCACATGCACACAAATAAAATAAAAGCTTGCACCCAACTTGGCAAGGGGGTTGTCAATCCGCTCATCTCGCTAGTTACAAGATTAAAAGCAAATAGTGGATGGATAATGATATAGTGGAATAGCAAAATAATGAAAGTAAATAAAAGAGCAATTGTGTAAATGCAAGTATAAATAGAGAATGGATCCATGGGCCATAGGTTCACTAGTGGCATCTCTCTCGAAAGCAGGTAATGGCATGGTAGATAAATTATTGTTGGGCAACTGATATCAAAACATCATTCATAATTATGATCATTCATGGCATAATCTTGTATAGGCATTACATATGTGATAAGTAGACCGTTATCCAACTGCATCTAATACTATTACTCCATCCCAAAACCACTATCCAACATGCATCTTAAGGTATTAAGTTTAATGGAAAATAGAGCAATGCAATAAGCAACATGACATAATATAGACGGGAAAATAATCTAGCAATAAGATTAAACCCCATCATTTTACCTTATAGGAAACAATACAAATACGTGTCTTGTCCCTTTCTGTCACCGGGATATAAAACACCGTAAGATTGAACCTAATAATATGCGCCACTCCCTCTGAAGAATTACCCATCTATCTTGGCCAGAGAAGACAAGTAACTCGGAAAGCATACATAGCTACTCAATTACACATCAAAGAAACTTCAAAAGATTCAAATATATTCAATGAACAATCTGATCACAAATCCACAATTCATCAGATCCCAACAAACACATCATAAGAATTACATCGGATTGATCTCGGAGGAGAACATGGTATTGAAGATCAGAGAGAGAGAGAGAGAGAGAGAGAGAGAGAGAGAGAGAGAGAGAGAGACTACTATGGACCTGTAGGTCCTAAGGAACTGCTCAGACATCATCATATAGGCAACAAGGTTGATAAAGAAGCTCCCTCCAATGGCTTTCCCCTTCAGCAGAACTCCGGAACAGGGCTCCAGAAGGGATCGCTTCGGAACAGAGGCTTGCGGCGGCGATAAAATTCTTTCGGGTCTCCCTCTGAAGGTTTCAAGAATTATGGAATTTATAAGCGGGGGAATTAGGTCAAGACGTGGCTTAGGGGGGCACAAGTCTAGGTGGCGAGGCCACCCCCTAGCCGCGCCACCTGCCCTTGTGGCTAGCTCATGGCCCCTCTCGATGTCTCCCGAAGCTTCTAGGGTCCTTCTGGTCTAGAAAAAATCATCAAAAATTGGCATCATGTTTGGACCTTCCTAAATATGGATTTCCTGTGAAACAAAAAACAAGCAGAGAATAGGAAATGACACCGGGCACTAAATTAATATGTTAGTCAAGAAAAATAATATTAAATGATGTAAAATGATAATATAAGTATATATAAGTGATAATATAGCAGCATGAAACAATCAAAAATTATATAATCATTTGAGACGTATCGGAGACAACAAGCATCATCAAAGTGGTCATGGCAATAATAGATAAATGATCAATGTAACACTTGTAGGAATCCATGCTATGTATTGGTATTATACAAAGAGATGAGTGGAGTGTTGGTGATGGCGATGATGATGATGATCAACGCGATGCCAGAGTCTCCTTGACCGAGTTGATGGCGTGGTGATGCCCTTCCAAAGGTGAGGTCTCTTGGTTCTAGAGCATGGTTATAATATCTCTGTTCATCTACTGCGAGATAAACTTCCGGGTCGTTGGCAAACTGACGCCTTTCCCCTTGTTGAACTAGGGGGCCATGTCCGTACAAGCACCGAGACCAATGTCGTGAGGTAAACTTGATAAACAAGATTAGTCCTCACTAAGCCCATATTATATCAACACCAAAATACCATTAGGGATACATGCACTTCGAGTTCTATGCAAAGACTCGCGTTTAAGAAGGATGTTGTAAAATGTGAACCTTGATAAAATATTACCGAAGGAAAATGGATAACCAAGCATTTAACTACCACTTTACTTAATATTGTTATTCCTCATGAATTGTTCCAGAGGTATACTTTCTTTACAAATGATTTCTACGATATCTGTTTTTTTGTTCAGGGAGTTTCTACCATATCTTCAGGTCCAATCGTGACTTCATATTTTCTCCAATTTTGCTTTTGTTAGACAATGATTAGGTTCCTAAGTCTCAAATTTTGGGTCATGCAGATATTGATGACCCTTCATGTATGGATTTTTTTTCCTTCGCCGAATCTCCATGTACACAACTCCACAATTATGTGTTTGAAATTGAAAAGTGTGTGTTAATGGCAATGGAAGGAGATTTTGACCCGATGAGCCATTGACGTAGGTGATAAGATTGGATTGGGATTATGAGGGCAGACATAGTAGGTGAGCCACTCAATAAGAGTTGAACCAATAAAATATGCATGCCCCGTTGCAACTCACCGGCAATTAGCTAGTCCTGAGAAAAAGGATACTCAGATGCTCAGAAAATACTTCTAGCACAATACTCTACTACGAAACTGTTATTTATTTTGCTGGAACTGAAAGTTAGCGCCACAGATAGCATGTTGATATGAGCAATATTCGCTCGGAAATGTGATTAACCAGGTCGCTTTAATATCAGAACTTCAGAAATGTAAACTATCACATCTTCCAAAGATGACAATTTATACATTTAAGCCACTGCACTCAAAGATATAGCAGGCACAAGGATCAAGTGATACAGCTGAGAGATACCAAAAGGGTGGTGAGAAAACAGTGTGGTTATTCCAGCAGTACTGCGTTGATCAGAACCTTGGACTGAGGGTTGTTCTTTCTACCTGCCTTCCTCAGTCCGCTTCCACTGTCCAGCTCCTCAAAAGCCGCTTTCTGCACCTCAACGATGCGAGCCAACGATGGCCAGGCCTCACTTGGCTGCTCATGAGCCCAGCATGTCATGAAGAACAGCTTCCTACCCGCGGCATGGAGCTTTTTGAAGCTCCGTGCCTTTTCCGTCTCGCCCATTTTGTCTTCCTTGAGGATGCTCTCACCAGCTTGGAAGAGCCTGTGGAAGTCACACAATGCACAAACCACTGCATTGCCTCCTAAGGAGAGGATTGTGATGATATCATCCACAAGTCCAATAGCAAACCTGAAACCTCCGGTGTGCCTGTAAGCTGGGGAGCATGTCTCCTCTATGCACGTCGTGAGCGCTTCAGATACTGTCTCAGGTTTAGCGCCGTCCCCCATGACTTTCGACATAGACAAGGCAACAGTTGAAGCACCCAAAGGATCAGACTGCCAATCACCATTGTAGAGGCGAAGTGTGAAGCAGTAACTGTAGAGAATATCAACTAAGTGAACAGTGAGCAAAGGAGATGGCTCTGCCCTGGTTAGCTGTTTGAGTGATGGGAGAGGAGATTCTGGCCCTTCTGGTATTTCATGGATGATAGATTCTGACGCGGTCATTGGATCTGATAAAGTAGTATCGTCTGTACTTATTTGTCTGATAAGCTGGGTCCCATCATGACTAAGAGAGATCGACTGAGCAGAAGGATTTTTCCACCATGGAGTCCATGGTTCAATCATCTTGCTGAGTTCACCAGAGGCCAGAGCTTGACGAAATCGTTTGATTTCATCATCAGAGAGGTCCTCAAGCTTGATTTCGTCACCTATTTAGTAGAAAGAACAAATAAGAACTCAACGCAGAACCTGACGGACAATGCGGAAATCTGCTGGTTCAACAATACATCCAATGTAGAACGGCAAAGGCTTAATAAAATACAAATGTGCAGGAAAAGGGAGGTGCTACAAAATGATTGGCTAATGCCATTTACATCTAAGCTACACTTAAACATCACACAACAAAACTGCAACATGAACAAGTTAGTTAAAGAACCTACCATAGTGTTACAAGATGCTACTGAGTTATCACAATTATAAAGGTCAGGAGTAAATGTAGCATACCAGAGATGGCTTTCTGAATAAGCTCCTCTGACAACATTGACTCTGCAGGGTAAAAAAAATGTTCAGCATTGCGAAAGTGAAATCACTGATGGCATAAAAGAACAGATAAATTATCTACAAGATAGTTCAGTGTCTATCAATAATCACCCGAAGGACGCATACAATGATTTCACAAAAGGCAGTTCCAACTAACTGTGTCGAACTAAATTGTAAATTGTAATGTTCACCTTTTGCCCGTAACCTTAATTTCAACCATTTTTATGCAATTGCAACCTGTAAGCAATACTTTCTACAACGGTAACTATTACAACTAGATATAAGCACCAAGAAGAAATCGTACCATATGTCAACTATCTTGTTTGTTATCTATCATCTAGTTTGCTACTTGTACACCTATAGACGAACAGAGAATAAAAAGAGCTCAGCTGAGCATCTCAAAGCAATGAGACTGCAATTAGAAATCTTAACTGAAAACACAGGGATCCACTTTTATAGTGCCTTCTACAGTATAAGCCTCCATGCCAATTACTAACAGTTTTGAGAGGAAATGGTACACAAACAGAAATCATACTTTTGCAGGACTGAAAAACCAGAAGATAATTCCTAAAACAACACTTCAAGAAAGCTCAATATGACTACAGAGATAATCAGACACATTGAAGCAATAGTTGACAGCTATGAAAGCCTCAATAAGAATGCATACACATCTGAAGTGCAGAAGACTGCAGGAGCGCCTGTGCGTAAACCAAGGGATACACTATGCTCTATGGTTGTCAAGCATACGTGCATATAACAAACAAAATCTTGTTAAACCAACATACCATCTTCACCATCGGACTCCATTTCTTCTTCCAAGTGGAACCGTCTGAGTATATCAAGCATCTTCCTTTTTGATTCATCTTCAGGCTGAATTTGCTTAAGCTCCTCCGTAACATTCTCACGCATAAATGACTCAGTGCATTGCACACTATGCCCCTATTAAACAAGAATGAAACAAAATATTACATTATATACCTAGCAATAAAACCCTTTGATGTAAAGCTAACTGCAAACACTGAAAATAGTCAAATACCAATCTTCCACAGTACCTACACGCGTACTGAAGAAGACACACAATTCCACAGCTTATCGACGGAAAAATCACGGTAACGAAAATTACGGCATTCAGCAGTGAACAAAACAACGCAATATAACCCCACAGAACCAGTCTTCCACAGTACCAACATGCACATATTTTTCCTCATACTAACTGGTGAATGTACTTATATAGATCCATCCCTGTTCAGAGTAGCAAGCAGATGTGAACTATGGTACCTAATTGCATGTGACCCAAATCCCAGCCTCCTCCAAATTTCTACACCTTAATGTCAGTGGCGGAGCCTGCTCATTAAAGAGCCAGGGCAAGACATATGTGCAGCGAAAGTTGATAAGATTTTGCCCGGATTAACTCTTAACTGAACTTACTTTCTCTAATAGAGTATGAAGGAGATGCACTGTGGGAACCCAGGCTCGCCAGGTGCTGGCTCCACCACTGCATCCCATCGAAATGTTAACAGATCCGAACTATGTTTCCATGTATCTCAAATAACCTATGACACAAAAACAGGGAAAGTGCATAGTTACTTCCGTCCTTTCAATTGGTTTGCTCTAGTAATCTTATAAATACATGCACGTTACTAAAATCCAGCATGGCGCCATTATTATTGGTGTAGCATGACGCATTGCGACCTTTTTCAGAAATTCACATCAGACTGACGCAAAGAGGCAATTCCTAGATAAACACTCAAAAGCTAACTATGTCCCCACATTTTCGTTTTAGCCTGTTTTGCAACGAAACAGCTGCATGCAGTATGAAAAGCAACAAGGAAGTTGTCAGAAAAGTGTATACTCTGAATACCGTTTCCGACAAAAGTTTACAGCTCCACTGCGGCAATTCGACGAACACCGCGTGGGCATAACCAAATGAGAGATCGTTAAACTTCCAGCGCTGTGCCACAAACTTTCAGGCAGATAACGCGCAGAGAGAAACAAGGAAGGGGGAGAAGGACACACCTTGTAGCACGTAAGCGAGCAGTAGCGGGAGTTGCAGCGTGGACAAGTGTACTGCGCGAACTGCTTCTGACATCTGCACAAACACCAGACGCGCGAATGTCAATCATCAGGATTAGACAAGCCAGAGGAGAGAAAAACGTAGGGAGGGAGCGGGGGGCGGTGAGGACGCACACGCGGCAGATGACCCTGGTTTCCGCGAAGGAGGAGGACGGGCCGGAGGAGACCGAGGCGGCGGCGTCCTCGGAGACCACCACGACCCTCTCCATCGCCGGCGAGTGGTGGCTGCTCCCGCTTCTCGTGCGCTGACCCTCCGGTGCGCGCGGGCTTTTTGGGGCGATTCCTTCCCGGCGTGGCGGCGAGCGGCGAGCTTTCTCGAAGCTGAAACTGGAAGAGACGCTCGAAGCTGGACGCGGAGGATGAGAAGAGAGAAAAGTCCATATTACCCTCGACAGAGGGAGTAAAAACTGGCTATCGAATATTTTCGTTTGCTACTTCCTCCGTACACGCTTTTATATTTCTTTACAGAGGAAGTAACATTTACAGCTACAAAATTTATTGGTTTTTAGTAAATTTTAAACTGTGTATAAGTTCATTCTGCACAACATCGTATATCACTTCGTCCATTCATATCATCCAAGTACAGTGGACGGTTGGATTTGCCGTCGTTTGGTTGTCGTGCAGACTGAATCGTCTGCTCAGCAGTTTCGATAAGTTAAACGGGTGATAATCTTTTCTTTTTAGATTATTAGAAAAAGGATTGGTGATCACAGATTTTAAGCTGTAAAGGAGCACGCCCACTTCCAGTCGTGCTTTATAGCATCTCCAGCCGCGGCTTTAATCGACCCTCCTCAGGCGTTTTTTTCACGCTGACGCTCAAAAATCGGCTTAATCGCGCCTCCAGGAACCCCTTCTTCGTTGGTTTGGGCCGAAACTGGCGCCGGCGGTCCCAGGCCGAACCCGACGCGCTGGGGGACGCCCGGGGCGCCAGGGCGAGCGGTTTTGCGCGAAAGAGACGCGGGTCCGCCGAGTCAGCGACACGCGCCTCATCTTCCCCAAAACACCTCGGTTTCCTGCGAAGAATCAATGGCAGAGCTGCCGCCGGTCAGCCTTGCCATTGATTCTTCATGGCGGCGCGTCACGGGCGGGCGGGCGCGGCGACGCCTCCCCTTCCCACACGCGTACACACGATGTGGGGCGATAAAACCCGCGGCTCCCCCTCACCGCTGGCCACATCAGCCCGAGTCCAAAACAGTCGCCGAGCTCTGCCTCTTTCCCGTCCGTCGCCGAGCCCAGCCTATCTCCCCTTCCCTTCCTTCTCAGTGATGGTCGAACGCTTCCCCGGCGACGCGGCGGCGGCCAACGACTTCGGCCGCCGCTCGCTCCACGAGTGGGAGGTGCACCTCCTGTTCGAGGCCAACATCCCGGCGCCGCGGGACATGCGCGCCGGGCCGACGAGGTGGAGGCTCAGCAACGGGGGCGTCCCCATCCCGTCGGTGCCTGAACTCGACGCGCGCCCCGGCATCTTCGCCGCGGAGGTCGATCGTGTGAGGGCGTCCCTGCCGAAGGAGCAGCGCGCCCTTCCCGAATACGCCGCTGACAACCACGCATCGTGGGCGTCGTACTTCCAGCGCCGGCAGGCGTAATAGTTGGCGTCCACCAACGGGGCGCCGATGGTGGGCAGTGAAGGTGCAATTATCCCTGGGTGGTTTTGGTAATTCCTAACAACATATAGCTTATTGATCTAATGCTATTTCAAGATAAATATTTCAGGAAAGCTCAATGATTGACATGGCATGGATTAGAAAGTGGACCCCTCACAATGCTAAGGATAAAAGGATTGGGTCAAGCTCAAAGCACAAGACTCTACATTTCTCATTTTAGTGATCCAAGATCACATTGACTCCATAGGAAAAGCCAATACTATCAAAAGGGGGTGAGGTATTGCTTAATGAGTTTCTTGCTCAAAATGCTTAGTGATATGCTCCAAAGCCTTCAACTACTTTCTCATATCCACATATGTCCCAAACCAAAAGTTAAACTCGGCCCCACCAAAATTCTCTATCCGGTGCCACCGAGTTCTCTTGACATAGCCACTGCCAGAAACCCTAGTCTTTTCGGTCTCACCGATAGGGACCTCGGTCTCACCGAGATGGGATTGTAATCTCTCGGTATCCCTTCGTAACGTTTCGGTCCAACCGAGATGAGCGATCGGTCCCACCGAGATTGCAGTGCAAACTCTTTGTTTTCCTTTCGTAACGTTTCGGTCCTACCGAAAGAGCGAATCGGTCCCACCGAGATTGCCTGACCAACTCTCTGTTTGTCTATTACCAAAATCGGTCCAACCGAGTTTGTGTAATCGGTCTCACCGAGATTACGTTATGCACTAACCCTAATGACATCGGCCCACCGAGTTGACGTGTCGGTCCTACCGAAAATCCTAACGTTCATATTTTGAACTAAATTGGTCCGACCAAGTTTCATGATTCGGTCCCACCGAGTTTGGTAAATTGTGTGTAACGGTTAGATTTTGTGTGGAGGCTATATATCCTTCTTATCCGCCAAATACTTGGGGCAGTTCCGCTTCCAGTGATCAGTCCCTTTGCAGTAGAAGCACTTAGTCTCAGGCTTAGGACCAGACTTGGGCTTCTTCACTTGAGCAGCAATTTGCTTGCCGTTCTTCTTGAAGTTCCCCTTCTTTTCTTTGCCCTTTTCTTGAAACTAGTGGTCTTGTCTACCATCAACACTTGATATTTTTCTTGATTTCTACCGTCGTCGATTTCAGCATCACGAAGAGCTTGGGAATCGTTTCCGTAATCCCTTGCATATCATAGTTCATCACGAAGTTCTACTACCTTGGTGGTGGTGACTAGAGAATTCTGTCAATCACTATTTTATCTGGAAGACTAACTCCCACTTGATTCAAGCGATTGTAGTACCCAGACAATCTGAGCACATGCTCACTGCTTGAGCTATTCTCCTCCATCTTTTAGCTATAGAACTTGTTGGAGACTTCATATCTCTCAACTCGGGTATTCGCTTGAAATATTAACTTCAACTCCTGGAACATCCATACGATCCATGACGTTCAAAACGTCTTTGAAGTCCCGATTCTAAGTTGTTAAGCATGGTGCACTAAACTATCAAGTAGTCATCATATTGAGCTAGCCAAACGTTCATGACGTCTGCATCTGCTCCTGCAATAGGTCTGCCACCTAGCGGTGCATTAAGAACATAATTCTTCTGTGCAACAATGAGGATAAACCTCAGATCACGGATCCAATCCGCATCATTGCTACTAACATCTTTCAACTTAGTTTTCTCTAGGAACATATCAAAAATAAAACAGGGGAGCTAAACGCGAGCTATTGATCTACAACATATATATGCTAATACTACCAGGACTAAGTTCATGATAAATTAAAGTTCAATTAATCATATTACTTAAGAACTCCCACTTAGAAAGACATCCCTCTAATCTTCTAAGTGATCACGTGATCCAAATCAACTAAACCATAACCGATCATCACGTGAAATGGAGTAGCTTTCAATGGTGAACATCAATATGTTGATCATATCTACTATATGATTCACGCTCGACCTTTCGGTCTCAGTGTTCCCAGGCCATATCTGCATATGCTAGGCTCGTCAAGTTTAACCTAAGTATTCTGCGTGTGCAAAAACTGGCATGCACCCGTTGTAGATGGATGTAGAGCTTATCACACCCGATCATCACGTGGTGTCTGGGCACGACGAACTTTGGCAATGGTGCATACTCAGGGAGAACACTTTTATCTTGAAATTTAGTGAGAGATCATCTTATAATGCTACCGTCAATCAAAGCAAGATAAGATGCATAAAAGATAAACATCACATGCAATCAATATAAGTGATATGATATGGCCATCATCATCTTGTGCTTGTGATCTCCATCTCCGAAGCACCGTCATGATCACCATCGTCACCGGCGCGACACCTTGATCTCCATCGTAGCATCGTTGTCGTCTCACCAATCTTATGCTTCCACGACTATCGCTACCGCTTAGTGATAAAGTAAAGCATTACAGCGCAATTGCATTGCATACAATAAAGCAACAACCATATGGCTCCTGCCAGTTGCCGATAACTCGGTTACAAAACATGATCATATCATACAATAAAATTTAGCATCATGTCTTGACCATATCACATCACAACATGCCCTGCAAAAACAATTTAGACGTCCTCTACTTTGTTGTTGCAAGTTTTACGTGGCTGCTACGGGCTTAGCAAGAACCGTTCTTACCTACGCATCAAAACCACAACGATAGTTTGTCAAGTTGGTGCTATTTTAACCTTCGCAAGGACCGGGCGTAGCCACACTTGGTTCAACTAAAGTTAGAGAAACTGACACCCGCCAGCCACCTGTGTGCAAAGCACGTCGGTAGAACCAGTCTCGCGTAAGCGTACGCGTAATGTCGGTCCGGGCCGCTTCATCCAACAATACCGCCAAACCAAAGTATGACATGCTGGTAAGCAGTATGACTTATATCGCCCACAACTCACTTGTGTTCTACTCGTGCATATAACATCAACACATAAAACCTAGGCTCGGATGCCACTGTTGGGGAACATAGTAATTTCAAAAAAATCCTACGCACACGCAAGATCATGGTGATGCATAGCAACGAGAGGGGAGAGTGTTGTCTACGTACCCTCGTAGACCGGAAGCGGAAGCGTTAGCACAACGCGGTTGATGTAGTCGTACGTCTTCACGGCCCGACCGATCAAGCACCGAAACTACGGCACCTCTGAGTTTTAGCACACGTTCAGCTCGATGACGATCCCCGGACTCCGATCCTGCAGAATGTCGGGGAAGAGTTCCGTCAGCACGACAGCGTGGTGACGATCTTGATCTTCTACCGTCGCAGGGCTTCGCCTAAGCACCGCTATAATATTATCGAGGTTTATGTTGGAGGAGGGCACCGCACACGGCTAATAGATCTCAAGGATCAATTGTTGTCTTTGGGGTGCCCCCTGCACCCGTATATAAAGGAGAAAGGGAGGAGGAGGCCGGCCCTAGGAGGGGGCGCGCCAAGTGTGGAGTCCTACTAGGACTCCCTAGTCCTAGTAGGATTCCACCTCCCATATGGAATAGGAAAAGAGGAAGAGAAAAGGAGAAGGAAGGAAGGGGGCGCCCCCTTCCCTAGTCCAATTCGGACCAGACCAAGGGGAGGGGTGCGGCCACCCTTCAGGCCCTTTTCCTTCTTTCCCGTATGGCCCAATAAGGCCCAATACGTATTCACGTAACTCTCCGGTACTCCGAAAAATCCCCGAATCACTCGGAACCTTTCCGATGTCCGAATATAGTCGTCCAATATATCAATCTTTACGTCTCGACCATTTCGAGACTCCTCGTCATGTCCCCGATCTCATCTGGGACTCCGAACTCCTTCGGTACATCAAAACTCATAAACTCATAATATAACTGTCATCGAAACCTTAAGCGTGCGGACCCTACGGGTTCGAGAACAATGTAGACATGACCGAGACACGTCTTCGGTCAATAACCAATAGCGGAACCTGGATGCTCATATTGGCTCCCACATATTCTACGAAGATCTTTATCGGTTAGACCGCATAACAACATACGTTGTTCCCTTTGTCATCGGTATGTTACTTGCCTGAGATTTGATCGTCGGTATCTCAATACCTAGTTCAATCTCGTTACCGGCAAGTCTCTTTACTCGTTCCGTAATACATCATCCCGCAACTAACTTATTAGTTGCAATGCTTGCAAGGCTTATGTGATGTGCATTACCGAGAGGGCCCAGAGATACCTCTCCGACAATCGGAGTGATAAATCCTAATCTCGAAATACGCCAACCCAACAAGTACCTTCGGAGACACCTGTAGAGCACCTTTATAATCACCCAGTTACGTTGTGACGTTTGGTAGCACACAAAGTGTTCCTCCGGTAAACAGGAGTTGCATAATCTCATAGTCATAGGAACATGTATAAGTCATGAAGAAAGCAATAGCAACAAACTAAACGATCAAGTGTTATGCTAACGGAATGGGTCAACTCAATCACATCATTCTCCTAATGATGTGATCTCGTTAATTAAATGACAACTCATGTCTATGGTTAGGAAACATAACCATCTTTAATCAACAAGCTAGTCAAGTAGAGGCATACTAGTGACACTCTGTTTGTCTATGTATTCACACATGTATTATGTTTCCGGTTAATACAATTCTAGCATGAATAATAAACATTTATCATGATATAAGGAAATATATAATAACTTTATTATTGTCTCTAGGGCATATTTCCTTCAGTCTCCCACTTGCACTAGAGTCAATAATCTAGTTCACATCGCCATGTGATTTAACATCAATAGTTCACATCACCATGTGATTAACACCCATAGTTCACATCGACATGTGACCAACACCCAAAGGGTTTACTAGAGTCAATAATATAGTTCACATCGCTATGTGATTAACACCCAAAGAGTACTGAGGTGTGATCATGTTTTAGTCAACGGGTCTGCCACATTCAGATCCGTAAGTATTTTGCAAATATCTATGTCAACAATGCTCTGCACCGAGCTACTCTAGCTAATTGCTCCCACTTTCAATATGTATCCAGATTGAGAATTAGAGTCATCTGGATCAGTGTCAAAATTTGCATCGACGTAACCCTTTACGACGAACCTTTTGTCACTTCCATAATCGAGAAACATATCCTTATTCCACTAAGGATAATTTTGACCAATGTCTAGTGATCTACTCCTAGATCACTATTGTACTCCTTTGCCAAACTCAGGGCAGGGTATACAATAGGTCTGGTACATAGCATGGCATATTTTATAGAACCTATGGCTGAGGCATAGGGAATGACTTTCATTCTCTCTCTATCTTCTGCCATGGTCGGGTTTTGAGTCTTACTCAACTTCACACCTTTGTAACACAGGCAAGAACTCCTTCTTTGACTGTTCCATTTTGAACTACTTCAAAATCCTGTCAAGGTATGTACTCATTGAAAAACTTATCAAGCGTCTTGATCTATCTCTATAGATCTTGATGCTCAATATGTAAGCAGCTTCACTAAGGTCTTTCTTTGAAAAACTCCTTTCAAACATTCCTTTATGCTTTGCAGAATAATTCTACATTATCTCCGATCAACAATATGTCTTTCACATATACTTATCAGAAATGTTGTAGTGCTCCCACTCACTTTCTTGTAAATACAGGCTTCACCGCAAGTCTGTATAAAACTATATGCTTTGATCAACTTATCAAAGCGTATATTCCAACTCCGAGATGCTTGCACCAGTCCATAGATGGATCGCTGGATCTTGCATATTTTGTTAGTACCTTTAGGATTGACAAAACCTTCTGGTTGCATCATATACAACTCTTCTTTAATAAATCCATTAAGGAATGCAGTTTTGTTTATCCATTTGCCAGATTTCATAAAATGCGGCAATTGCTAACATGATTCGGACAGACTTAAGCATAGATACGAGTGAGAAATTCTCATCGTAGTCAACACTTTGAACTTGTCGAAAACCTTTTTGCGACAATTTTAGCTTTGTAGATAGTAACACTACTATCAGCGTCCGTCTTCCTCTTGGAGATCCATTTAATCTCAATGGCTCGCCGATCATTGGGCAAGTCAATCAAAGTCCATACTTTGTTCTCATACATGGATCTCATCTCAGATTTCATGGCCTCAAGCCATTTCGCGGAATCTGGGCTCATCATCGCTTCCTCATAGTTCGTAGGCTCGTCATGGTCAAGTAACATGACCTCCAGAACAGGATTATCGTACAACTCTGGTGCGGATCTCACTCTGGTTTACCTACGAGATTCGGTAGTAACTTGATCTGAAGTTACATGATCATCATCATTAGCTTCCTCACTAATCGGTGTAGTAGTCACAGGAACAGATTTTTGTGATGAACTACTTTCCAATAAGGGAGCAGGTATCCTCATCAAGTTCTACTTTCCTCCCACTCACTTCTTTCGAGAAAAACTCCTTTTCTAGAAATGATCCATTCAAAGCAACGAATATATTGCCTTTGGATCTGTGATAGAAGGTGTACCCAACATTTTCTTTTGGGTATCCTATGAAGACACACTTCTCCGATTTGGGTTAGAGCTTATCAGGTTGAAACTTTTTCACATAAGTATTGCAACCTCAAACTTTAAGAAACGACAGCTTAGGTTTCTTGCCAAACCATAGTTCATACGGTGTCGTCTCAACGGATTAGATGGTGCCCTATTTAACGTGAATGCAGTTGTCTCTAATGCATAACCCCAAAACGATAGTGGTAGATCGGTAAGAGACATCATAGATCGCACCATATCTAATAAAGTACGGTTATGACGTTCGGACACACCATTACATTGTGGTGTTCCAGGTGGCGTGAGTAGTGAAACTATTTCACATTGTTTTAACTGAAGGCCAAACTCTTAACTCAAATATTTTACCTCTGTGATCATATTGTAGAAACTTTTATTTTCTTGTTACGATGATTCTCCACTTCACTCTGAAATTCTTTGAACTTTTCAAATGTTTCAGACTTGTGTTTCATTAAGTAGATATACCCATATCCGCTCAAATCATCTGTGAAGGTCAGAAAATAACAATACTTGCCGTGAGCCTTAACACTCATCGGACCGCATACATCAGTATGTATTATTTCCAATAAGTCAGTTGCTCGCTCCATTGTTCCGGAGAACGGAGTCTTAGTCATCTTGCCCATGAGGCATGGTTCGCAAGCATCAACTGATTTATAATCAAAGTGATTCCAAAAGCCCATCAGCATGGATTTTCTTCATGCGCTTTACACCAATATGACCTAAACGGCAGTGCCACAAATAAATTGCACCATCATTATTAACTTTGCATCTTTTGGTTTCAATATTATGAATATGTGTATCACTACGATCGAGATCCAACGAACCATTTTCATTGGGTGTGTAACCATATAAGGTTTTATTCATGTAAATAGAACGACAATTTATTCTCTTACTTAAATGAATAACCGTATTGCAATAAACATGATCAAATCATATTCATGCTCAACGCAAACACCAAATAACACTTATTTAGGTTCAACACTAATCCCAAAAGTATAGGGAGTGTGCGATGATGATCATATCAATCTTGGAACCACTTCCAACACACATCGTCACTTCACCCTTAACTAGTCTATGTTCATTCTGCAACTCCCGTTTCTAGTTACTACTCTTAGCAACTGAACCAGTATCAAATACCGAGGGGTTGCTATGAACACTAGTAAAATACACATCAATAATCTGTATATCAAATATACCTTTGTTCACTTTGCCATCCTTCTTATCCGCCAAATACTTGGGGTAGTTCCGCTTCCAGTGACCAGTCCCTTTGCAGTAGAAGCACTTAGTCTCAGGCTTAGGACCAGACTTGGGCTTCTTCACTTGAGCAGCAACTTGTTTGCCGTTCTTCTTGAAGTTCCCCTTCTTCCCTTTGCCCTTTTCTTGAAACTAGTGGTCTTGTCTACCATCAACACTTGATATTTTTCTTGATTTCTACCTTCGTCGATTTCAGCATTACGAAGAGCTTGGGAATCATTTCTGTAATCCCTTGCATATCATAGTTCATCACGAAGTTCTACTAACTTGGTGATGGTGACTAGAGAATTCTGTCAATCACTATTTTATCTGGAAGATTAACTCCCACTTGATTCAAGCGATTGTAGTACCCAGACAATCTGAGCACATGCTCACTGCTTGAGCTATTCTCCTCCATCTTTTAGCAATAGAACTTGTTGGAGACTTCATATCTCTCAACTCGGGTATTTGCTTGAAATATTAACTTCAACTCTTGGAACATCCATATGATCCATGACGTTCAAAACGTCTTTGAAGTCCCGATTCTAAGTTGTTAAGCATGGTGCACTAAACTATCAAGTAGTCATCATATTGAGCTAGCCAAACGTTCATGACGTCTGCATCTGCTCCTGCAATAGGTCTGCCACCTAGCGGTGCATTAAGGACATAATTCTTCTGTGCAGCAATGAGGATAAACCTCAGATCACGGATCCAATCTGCATCATTGCTACTAACATCTTTCAACTTAGTTTTCTCTAGGAACATATCAAAAATAAAATAGGGGAGCTAAACGCGAGCTATTGATCTACAACATAGATATGCTAATACTACCAGGACTAAGTTCATGATAAATTAAAGTTCAATTAATCATATTACTTAAGAACTCCCACCTAGAAAGACATCCCTCTAATCTTCTAAGTGATCACGTGATCCAAATCAACTAAACCATAACCGATCATAACGTGAAATGGAGTAGCTTTCAATGATGAACATCAATATGTTGATCATATCTACTATATGATTCACGCTCGACCTTTCGGTCTCAGTGTTCCGAGGCCATATCTGCATATGCTAGGCTCGTCAAGTTTAACCTGAGTATTCTGCATGTGCAAAAATTGTCTTGCACCCATTGTAGATGGACGTAGAGCTTATCACACCCGATCATCACGTGGTGTCTAGGCACGACGAACTTTGGCAACGGTGCATACTCAGGGAGAACACTTTTATCTTGAAATTTAGTGAGAGATCATCTTATAATCTACCGTCAATCAAAGCAAGATAAGACGCATAAAAGATAAACATCACATGCAATCAATATAAGTGATATGATATGGCCATCATCATCTCGTGCTTGTGATCTCCGTCTCCGAAGCACCGTCATGATCACCATCATCACTTGCGCGACACCTTGATCTCCATCGTAGCATCATTGTCGTCTCTCCAATCTTATGCTTCCACGACTATCGCTACCGCTTAGTGATAAAGTAAAGCATTACAGCGCAATTGCATCGCATACAATAAAGCAACAACCATATGGCTCTTGCCAGTTGCCGATAACTCGGTTACAAAACATGATCATCTCATACAATAAAATTTAGCATCATGTCTTGACCATATCACATCACAACATGCCCTGCAAAAACAAGTTAGACGTCCTCTACTTTGTTGTTGCAAGTTTTACGTGGCTGCTACGGGCTTAGCAAGAACCGTTCTTACCTACGCATCAAAACCACAACGATAGTTTGTCAAGTTGGTGTTGTTTTAACCTTCGCAAGGACCGGACGTAGCCACACTTGGTTCAACTAAAGTTGGAGAAACTCACACCCGCCAGCCACCTGTGTGCAAAGCACATCGGTAGAACCAGTCTCGCGTAAGCGTACGCGTAATGTCGATCCGGGCCGCTTCATCCAACAATACCGCCAAACCAAAGTATGACATGCTGGTAAGCAGTATGACTTATATCGCCCACAACTCACTTGTGTTCTACTCGTGCATATAACATCAACGCATAAAACCTAGGCTCGGATGCCACTGTTGGGGAACATAGTAATTTCAAAAAAATTCCTACGCACACGCAAGATCATGGTGATGCATAGCAACGAGAGGGGAGAGTGTTGTCTACGTACCCTCGTAGACCGGAAGCGGAAGCGTTAGCACAACGCGGTTGATGTAGTCGTACGTCTTCATGGCCCGACCGATCAAGCACCGAAACTACGGCACCTCCGAGTTCTAGCACACGTTCAGCTCGATGACGATCCCCGGACTCCGATCCAGCAGAATGTCGGGGAAGAGTTCCGTCAGCACGACGGCGTGGTGACGATCTTGATGTTCTACCGTCACAGGGCTTCGCCTAAGCACCGCTACAAAGGATTATGGTGGAGGAGGGCACTGCACACGGCTAATAGATCTCAAGGATCAATTGTTGTCTTTGGGGTGCCCCCTACACTCATATATAAAGGAGCAAGGGAGGAGGAGGCCGGCCCTAGGAGGGGGCGCGCCAAGTGTGGAGTCCTACTAGGACTCCCTAGTCCTAGTAGGATTCCACCTCCCATATGGAATAGGAAAAGAGGAAGGGAAAAGGAGAAGGAAGGAAGGGGGCGCGCCCTTCCCTAGTCCAATTCGGACCAGACCAAGGGGAGGGGTGCGGCCACCCTTGAGGCCCTTTTCCTTCTTTCCCGTATGGCCCAATAAGGCCCAATACGTATTCCCGTAACTCTCCGGTACTCCGAAAAATACCCGAATCACTCGGAACCTTTCCGATGTCCGAATATAGTTGTCCAATATATTGATCTTTACGTCTCGACCATTTCGAGACTCTTCGTCATGTCCCCAATCTCATCCGGGACTCCCAACTCCTTCGGTACATCAAAACTCATAAACTCATAATATAATTATCATCGAAACCTTAAGCGTGCGAACCCTACGGGTTCGAGAACAATGTAGACATGACCGAGACACGTCTTCGGTCAATAACAAATAGTGGAACCTGGATGCTCATATTGGCTCCCACATATTCTACGAAGATCTTTATCGGTCAGACCGCATAACAACATACGTTGCTCCCTTTGTCATCGGTATGTTACTTGCCCGAGATTTGATCGTCGGTATCTCAATACTTAGTTCAATCTTGTTACCGGCAAGTCTCTTTACTCATTCCGTAATACATCATCCCGCAACTAACTTATTAGTTGCAATGCTTGCAAGGCTTATGTGATGTGCATTACCGAGAGGGCCCAGAGATACCTCTCCGACAATCGGAGTGATAAATCCTAATCTCGAAATACGCTAACCCAACAAGTACCTTCAGAGACACCAGTAGAGCACCTTTATAATCACCCAGTTACGTTGTGACGTTTGGTAGCACACAAAGTGTTTCTCCGGTAAACGGGAGTTGCATAATCTCATAGTCATAGGAACATGTATAAGCCATGAAGAAAGCAATAGCAACAAACTAAACGATCAAGTGCTATGTTGACGGAATGGGTCAAGTCAATCACATCATTCTCCTAATGATGTGATCTCGTTAATCAAATGACAACTCATGTCTATGGTTAGGAAACATAACCATCTTTAATCAACGAGCTAGTCAAGTAGAGGCATATTAGTGACACTCTGTTTGTCTATGTATTCACACATGTATTATGTTTCCGGTTAATACAATTCTAGCATGAATAATAAACATTTATCATGATATAAGGAAATATATAATAACTTTATTATTGCCTCTAGAGCATATTTCCTTCAGCTTCTTTGTGGACCCTTCGTGGGTGGAGCCCTCCGTGGATTCGCGCAACGGTTACCCTTCATGGGTTGAAGTCTTCATCAACGTGGATGTACGATAGCACCACCTATCGGAACCATGCCAAAAATCTCCGTGTCTACATTGCGTTTTCTCCTTCCAAAGTCCTCCCTTTACCTTCATATGCATTTGTTTTCCTTTCCACTGCTATACTCTTAGAATTGCATGTGTAGGTTGATTGCTTGACTTGTGCAAAATTGCTAAAAATCTGCCAAGAACTAAAATTGAGAAAAATTGGTCAAGTAGTCTAATCACCCCCCTATGGACATACTTTCGATCCTACAAGTGGTATCAGAGCATTGGTCTCCATTTGATTTGATTTCCATAGCTTTTGGTGGTCATAGCCTTGGTTTCACAACCTAGGAGAGTATGGCGTCTAGCGAGGGAAATTACCACCATAGAGGTCCTTACTTTGATGGTACAAATTTTGCTAGTTGGAAGCATAAGATGAAAATGCATATTTTTGGACATAACCCCGCCGTTTGGGCTATTGTGTGTATTGGCTTGCAAGGTGAATTCTTTGATGGGAGAGAACCGAATCGTGAAGCTACCGCGGAAGAGTTGAAGATGATGCAATACAATGCTCAAGCTTGTGATATTCTCTTCAACGGATTGTGCCCCGAAGAATTCAACAAAATCAGTCGTCTTGAGAATGCAAAAGAAATTTGGGATACTTTGATTGATATGCACTAAGGTACCGACTCTGTTAAGGAATCCAAATTGGATGTGCTTCAAAGTCAACTTGATAAGTTCAAAATGAAGGATGGTGAAGGTGTCGCTGAAATGTACTCTAGGCTTGCTCTCATCACAAATGAGATTTCCGGCTTAGGAAGTGAAGAGATGACCGATAGATTCATCATCAAGAAGATCCTAAGAGCCTTGAATGAAAAATATGATACCGTGTGCACATCGATCCAAATGATGCCCAACTACAAAGATCTCAAGCCAACGAAAGTCATTGGAAGAATTGTTGCTCATGAGATGTCACTTAGGGATAAGGAAGAGCTTCACAGCAAGTCAAGTGGTGCTTACAAAGCCTCATGTGATGCCCCCACATCATCAAATGAGAAGCGAACCTTCAATGAAGAATTGAGCCTAATGGTGAAGAAATTCAACAAGTTCTACAAGAGTAAAAGTAAGGAAAGAAGTTCCAAGTCAAGGTCCTACAATGACAAAAGATCTTCTAGTCGTGAGCGTAACTGCTACAATTGTGGAAGACCCGGACACTTTTCCAATGAGTGTATGGCTCCCTACAAAAGAAGAGAAGATTCTCCCAAGAGAAGAAGTAGGAGAGAAGAATCACCATCAAGAGAAAGGAGGAGTAGAGATGACCATTATGAACGAAGAACATCACAGAGAAGCAAGGATTCAGAAAAGAAGGACAGATCATCAAGGGGCTACACAAAACGAAGACATCAAGCTCACGTTGGTGAATGGGTATCTGACTCAACCAACTCTGTAGGATCGAAAGTATGTCTAGAGGGGGGGTGATTAGACTACTTGACCAAATAAAAATCTAGCCTTTTCCCAATTTTAATTCTTGGCAGATTTTAGCAACTTAG
This sequence comes from Triticum dicoccoides, assembly GCF_002162155.2. NCBI lineage: Eukaryota > Viridiplantae > Streptophyta > Magnoliopsida > Poales > Poaceae > Triticum > Triticum dicoccoides. Next base: position 343,917,082 of record NC_041380.1, read on the forward strand.
CACAAGTCAAGCAATCAACCTACACATGCAATTCTAAGAGTATAGCAGCGGAAAGTAAAACAATTGCATATGAAGGTAAAGGGAGGAGTTTGGAGGGAGCAAACGCAATGTAGACACGGAGATTTTTGGCGTGATTCCGATAGGTGGTGCTACCGTACATCCACGTTGATGGAGACTTCAAGTCACGAAGGGTAACGGCTGCGCGAGTCCACGGAGGGCTCCACCCACGAAGGGTCCATGAAGAAGCAACCTTGTCTATCCCACCATGGTCGTCGCCCACGAAGGACATGCCTCACTAGGGTAGATCTTCACGAAGTACACGATCTCCTTGCCCTTACAAACTCCTTGGTTCAACTCCACAATCTTGACGGAGGCTCCCAAGTGACACCTAGCCAATCTAGGAGACACCACTCTTCAAGACGTAACAAATGGTGTGTTGATGATGAAGTCCTTGCTCTTGTGCTTCAAATGATAGTCTCCCCAACACTCAACTCTCTCTCATAGGATAGGATTTGGTGAAAAAATGATTTGAGTGGAAAGCAACTTGGGGAAGGCTAGAGATTAAGATTTATGTGGTTGGAATGGAATATCTTGACCTCAACACAAGTGTGGGTGGTTCTCTCTCAGAAAATGTATGTTGGAAGTGTAGGCCTGTTCTCATGGCTCTCTCCACAAATGAAGAGTGGGTGGAGGGGTATATATAGCCTCCACACAAAATCTAACCATTACACACAATTTACCAAACTCGGTGGGACCGAATCGTGAAACTCGGTCAGACCGATTTAGTTCATAATGTGACCGTTAGGATTTTCGGTGGGACCGACATGTCAACTTGGTGAGACCGATTTCGTTAGGGTTAGGGCATAACATAATCTCGGTGAGACCGATTACACAAACTCAGTGGGATCGATTTTGGTAATAGACAAATAGAGAGTTGGTCAGGCAAACTCGATGGGACCGATTTGCTCATCTCGGTTGTACCGAAACATTACGAAAGGGAAACAGAGAGTTTGCATTGCAATCTCGGTGGGACCGATCGCTCATCTCGGTTTGACCGAAACATTACAAAGGGAAATAGAGAGATTACAATCCCATCTTGGTGAGACCGAGATCCCTATCGGTAAGACCGAAAAGACTAGGGTTTCTAGCAGTGGCTATGTCAACTGAACTCGGTGGCGCCGGATAGACAAATTCGGTGGGCCCGAGTTTGACTTTTGTTTTGGGACATATGTGGATGTGAGAAAGTAGTTGAGGGTTTTTGGAGCATATCACTAAGAACTTTGAGCAAGAAACTCATTAAGCAACACCTCACCCCCTCTTGATAGTATTAGCTTTTCCTATGGACTCAATGTCATCTTGGATCACTTAAAATGAAAAAATGTAGAGTCCTGAGCTTTGAGCTTGAGCCAATCCTTTGTCCTTAGCATTTTGAGGGGTCCACATTTCTCATCCATGCCATGCCAATCATTGAGCTTTCCTGAAATGTTTATCTTGAAGTAGCATTAGCTCAATGAGCTACATGTTGTTAGGAATTACCAAAACCACCCAAGGATAGTTGCACTTTCAATCTCCCCCTTTTTGGTAATTGATGACAACATATAGATCAAAGCTTCGACAAATGATAATAAGATTGAAAAACATCGTCGCTTTGAGAAGTATGTCATAAGCAAGAGCTCCCCCTAAATTTGTGCATTATTTAAAATTTGCTTTTGAATGCAAATGCACAATCGATTAGGATCATGGGTTACTCTTCCATGTCACATACATCTTGGTGGAGCGCTCAAAATGATAGAAGTTAAAAACATGCACTCATCACCAAGCAAGTGAATGATCATATAGGGATATAAGAGATAATATCATCAAACAAGCATTAAGGGTAGCATATGATCAAACACATGATCAAACAAGTATCTCACAAGGACATAAAGTATCTCACACAAGGACATAATAAAGTAGTTCAACCAAAATAGCAAGAGAGATAAAAAGCAACACTCTCTCTCGAAGCCTATGATCTATACATTTTTCTCCCCCTTTGGCAACAAGTTACCAAAAAGTTTGAAAATGCATAGTGTTATACATATCTCAGGCTTGATCTTCGTGAGGTGGTGTATAGAGAAATCCAAGGACGAAGGCTTCTGATGAAGTAGTTGGAGCTGATGGAGTGGGTGCTGGAGGTGGCACTACAGCTATAGCTGCTGGTGCTGACACTAAAACTCTAGTATCTGAGACTGGCACTGCAGCAGACCTTAGACCTCGTGGCACTCGCTTGAAAGCATCAGTGGTTGCTTTTCCTCTCCTCTCCTCTGCTTCCTCCTGAAGCTGCTCAACTGCAGTCTAAATCTCAGTCACTTTGACATCAAGATCATAGAATTTCTGCTCAACGATCCTCTCGAAGCTCTCCTGTTTTTGAGTCGGGGTGGCCAAGCCCTTCTCAATCCTCAAGGTGGATTGGATCAGATATCCAAGCTGATCTTTCTTGGTCTTCAAGAATACTTGAGATGCCTCTTTAACAGTTGGCATATTTGCAGCTTTCTCTGCCCTTGCCTTCTCTCTCTTCTCATGTGCTTGAGCTGATGATGGTTCATTTTCATTCATGACAATAGTGTTGTCTTCGAATTCAGGGTAGATGGGCAGGTGCTCCTTATCCAATAGATATTTGCATGTGCCCATCTTGGAGTTGATGAGCTCCTGAATTTGTGGGGCATACCCACAACTTCTCTTCTGATCAGCTGCTGTCCTTTTGACTGTCTCCACAATCAGACTCATGACTTTGAACTTTTGAGGCACATCAAACAAATGGAGCAAATTGATAGCATGTCCTCTAATCATCTTATGATCACCTGACTTGGGTAGCAATGTGTGCCTTAGGATCCAATTGATGGTAAGCAGACCAGACAACAAGAAGTGGACAGATCCGAACTTATGAGTATCCAATGCATCATCTGGGATCTCTTTGTACATGTTGGCCATAGAGTTATGGTCTTTCTTCTTTTCAGCATAAACATCCAAGTCATCCTCACTTTCTTCTGGAGCATTAATCAACTGAGCCCATTCTTTAATGGTAGATTGGTACCTTGTACCTTCAGACATCCAAATGATCTTCCCATCTAGGTAGAAGTGGGCAGTGGAGTAAAACTGCATGATCAGGTCACCATTCCACTTGGTGAGCTTCTGGGCAACAAATGTATCGACTCCACATGCTTTGAAGCTATCATATACACCTGGATAGTGATCTTCATTCTCCTTGATGTACTCCCGGTCAACCCATCTCATGTCACACACTATGGGCTTCTTGTCAAGCAGAATTGTCTCATAGAAGTCTTGTTGTTCCTTAGTGTGAAACTTGTAATCCACAACAGTTCTCCTCCTGACAGCATATGGATCAGACTGTGTCCATAATCTCAGTCCTGAATCCTTCCTAATTTTCATGTTTTCTTCAACAGGATGTGCATCATTGTGGTCAGGGATCTTGGGCTTGAGCTTCCTTAGCACTTGGGCTTCATCATCTTCTTCATCAACAGTCTCAGGCACTAGGGCCTTGTTCTTTTCTGCAGCTGAAATCTTTCTAGTGCCTTTCTTTGGAGGAGACTTATGAGCTGGAGCTTTGGGGACAGACTTAGGCTTTGATGGAGCAGCCCCTGACTTGATTGCATCTCCCATAAGCTTTTGAGCCTTAGGAGCTGGTGCAGCATCCTCTTCCTCTTCATCTGAACCTCTCATTATGGATGCTCTGCCAAGCACTCTGGCAGTGGTCTTCTTGACCCTTTCCTTCCTTTTCTTCCCTTCTCCAACTTCCTCTTTAGTTGGCTTGGAGGTTTCAGCAGTGGATGCTCTGGCCTTAGACATAGGAACTCTCTTTGCTGGTGCCTTCTTATGCATCCCTGGCTTAACTGTAGCAGTTGTGCCAAACTCCTTTTTCAGCACCTTTTTCCTTGAAGTGGCCTCATCCTCAATGGCCACATAATCCTCATCCTCAGATTCTCAGGTTTTCTTCTTCCTGGATCTGGTTGCTGCCTTAGGTAAGTTGCTTGGAGTGCTCCTGCTTCCATCATCAGAAGAGCTGGAAGGACTAGTGCCCTCACTCATCTGAACCTGTTCTTCAGATTTGTTTTGGCTGTCACTTTGATCAGACATCTTGCAGGAAAACTATCAACAGACCCTGTGAATAGGTTGTAGATGAGGTAGAGTAGATGAGCATCACAAAGTACAGAGGTTTTGCAAAATAATTGAGTCAAAAAGCTTAGTTTTAGTTCTCTACAAAAGTGATCTTGGAGCTACCGAATTGACAAACTCGGTAATACCGAAGCAACACTTGGAACCTAAACTAGTGAACTCGGTAGCACCGAGTCACCGTTCGGTGGCACCGAGATTGCTAGGGTTTCACAGAATTTTGAACTCGGTCACACCAATTTGCATGTTTCGGTCAGACCAAAAAGCGCATGTGCAATGGCCAAGGCCAAATCGGTGAGACCGATTTCTATAGTTCGGTCGGTCCGAGATGAGTTCTGCGGAGAGCTAACCCTAAAATTTTCGAATCAATCTAGACCTAAGTGAGTTTTAGCTGGATGGATCAATATCAATGGTGGCAAGAAACATGGCATTGTCCTTGTGCTAGGAATCGGAGTGAAAAAGACAGCACAAGGGGTCGAACACTTACCCTAGAGCGGCGAGTGTTTGCTAGGCGGCAATGGCAGAGCAGATTACCGTTGACGGTGGCGGAGACTAGCGGTGGGAGGTCGCTGGCGGCGAGAGGACGATCCGGAGACCCGAAGAGGCAGAGCAGGTTACGCGTGGGTGAAGGGTTTCGGAAAAATTTCTAAAATTTGACCCGGCAGTATATATAACCTGACCCTGTCGGTGTGACCGAGTGGAACAACTCGGTGGCACCGAGATGCAGAACTGCAAGCGGTTACTGTAACTCGGTGTGACCGAAACGTTCTAATCGGTTGCACCAAGATTGAAAACCTAGATCAACTTAGTGGTCTCGGTGTGAACGAAATGGATGACTCGGTCATACCGAAATGCACAAAGAGGTTTTGGAAGTTTAAGTCTATGACGAATCGGGGACTCCGAGTGCTCCTCACATAGAGTGGTTTGAATCTGACTTGATCAAACTTTGTGATGTAGCATGAATAGAGTTTGAGATGAGGAAAGCATAGATAGATAGAGGGAGTTCTTAGGCATTCTTGTCCATCCATTTGGCAAAACAGAAAAAGCCAAACAATCAAAGCAACAGATAGATGTCCTCGAATGAGTAAAATATGCATCCAACATGCTCACACAGTAAGATGACAAATGAAATATGTGACAAAGCATGCACAATCACTCTAGCATCTATCAAGCAATTTGGCGATGACTAGGTCATCTATATGTGAGTATATTGACTTAGGAGTCAAATGAGAACATTTGATCGTAGGTCATACTCATCGGTTAAGCACAAGTGGGGTTGCCACTTTTACATAAAGCATTGTTGTGTTCACACCATTAGAGTTGCTTTAGCTCAGTTGATTGGAGTAAAGCTCCCCCTAGATGTGATATCCCCCCTAAGAGGGATGAACTAACCTTGGGTTTTGTCGATGATGACTTCATGTAGGTGTTGAAGATGTAGATGCCCAATGTTGATGTAGATCTTTTGGAGCAATCCTTTGGAGTGAGTTGCACTTTCAATACCTACACGGGTTAGTCCCACAAGGAACAAACAAGGATATCCATAGACATAGAGTGATGTTCACATAGGATGATTTCCATGAAAGCATTAGGTTACCTTGTCCCTTGTCTTACCAACAAGAGGGTTTGTGACTCCTTGAACTAGTGCAAGATATGGAAGTTGTTTGCACTTGTCCTCGCCAAAATGATATGAGTGAAGTATGTTGGCGGAGTCACCCTCAAGAATTCTCTAGTTCTTCTTCTTCGAGATCCACACCATCTTGATGGGAATCCTTGGAGTTGTAGTCGTACTTGATGAAGTAGAACTTGATGTAGTCTTGGGAACCCACTTGACCAAGGCCTTAGGTGCTTCTTCAAATGCATCAATCTCCTCTTGAAGCATGTCCTTGCCTTTTAGCTTGTGGTCTTGTGGTGGAAGATCATCTTGAGCTTGTGTTCCTTGGAAAGAAGTAGGATCATACTTCTCTTGTTGAGGAAAAAACTTCGTCTTGGGGTATTGATCTTCTTCCCACTCAACTCCATTGGCATTGAACTTTCGTTCAAAACCTACACCTTGATTCTTCCGGTGTCTTCCTTGCTTGCGTACAATTTCCTCGAATTGCTTACTCCCAGCAAGGCTCTTGTAAACACCTTTCTCTATAATTCCCTTCAATAAGTTGTTTTCTTGCTCAAGTGTAACTTGGCTAAGAGAATCATTAGTGGAATCAAGAGAACTACTAGAAGCAACAATATTGGATTTAGCATGATTGTTGTTACTACTAGAAGAAGAATCTTTCTTACTCTTGTTGCTAGTTTTAACTTGTGGCATGTAAGTAGACAAGAGTAAACGCTTGGCAATGTAAGAAGATCTTTTCTTGCGAAGATCATCATTGATTGCTTTTAAGAACTCATGCTCTTACTCAAGGTTGAGTTTTTCAAAGCGTAGCTTCTCATGAGTCTTTAAAAGTTCTCAATGATCTTCCAAGGTAGTTTCATGAGCTAACTTAAGAGTGTTTAGTTCTTTAGTTATATGCCCAATCTTCTTCTTATCATCGTCATTCATTTTATCTTGATTATTATGATTAATAGAAATTTCATCATAGTTTTCAAAACTAGAGTTGTCAACAAGTAAATCATCATCTCCTAGCAAATCATCTTCATCACTATTGAAATCAACATACTCGGGGTGTGTTACCTTTGGACCTTTAGCCATGAAGCATCTTCCAATTCCTTCATTTGGTGAGTCAAATATGTCGTAGGAGTCGGTTGACACAAGTGCTAGACTGGAAACACCTTCATCTTGAGTATATTCGGAGTCGGAGTGATAGCTTCTTTCGGAGTGATTGTCGGAGTCGGAGCCGGATACCCATTCACCAACATGAGATTGATGTCTTCTTTTTGTGTAGCTCTTTGATGATTTGTCCTTCCTCTCCGAATCCTTGCTTCTCCGAGAGGGTCTTCGTTCATAACGATCATCTTGACTCCTTCTCTCTCTTGGCGATGATTCTTCTCTCCTACTTCTTCTTTTGGGAGAATCTTCTCTTCTTTTGTAAGGAGACGTACACTCATTTGAATAGTGTCCGGGTCTTCCACAATTGTAGCAGTTATACTCACGACTAGAAGATCTTTTGTCATTGTAGGACCTTGACTTGGAACTTCTTTCCTTGCTTCTACTCTTGTAGAACTTGTTGAAGTTCTTCACCATTAGGCTCAATCCTTCATTGAAGGTGTGCGTCTCATTTGATGATATGGGGGCATCACATGAGGCTTTGTAGGCACCACTTGACTTGTTGTGGAGCTCTTCCTTATCCTTGAGTGACATCTCATGAGCAACAATTCTTCCAATGACTTCCGTTGCCTTGAGATCTTTGTAGTTGGGCATCATTTGGATCAATGTGCACACGGTATCATATTTTCCATCCAAGGCTCTTAGGATCTTCTTGATGATGAATCTATCGGTCATCTCTTCACTTCCTAAGCCGGCAATCTCATTTGTAATGAGAGCAAGCCTAGAGTACATTTCAGCGACACCTTCATCATCCTTCATTTTGAACTTGTCAAGTTGACTTTGAAGCACACCCAATTTGGATTCCTTGACGAAGTCGGTACCTTCATGCATATCAATCAAAGTATCCCAAATTTCCTTTGCATTCTCAAGACGGCTAATTTTGTTGAATTCTTCGGGGAACAATCCGTTGAAGAGAATATCACAAGCTTAAGCATTGTATTGCAACATCTTCAACTCTTCCGCGGTAGCTTCATGGTTCGGTTCTCTCCCATCAAAGAATTCACCTTGCAAGCCAATACACACAATAGCCCAAATGGTGGGGTTATGTCCAAGAATATGCATTTTCATCTTATGCTTCCAACTAAAAAAATTAGTACCATCAAAGTAAGGACCTCTGTGGTGGTAATTCCCCTCGCTAGACGCCATACTCTTCTATGTTGTGAAACCAAGGCTATGACCACCAAAAGCTATGGAAATCAAATCAAATGGAGACCAATGCTCTGATACCACTTGTATGATCGAAAGTATGTCTAGAGGGGGGTGATTAAACTACTTGACCAAATAAAAATCTAGCCTTTTCTCAATTTTAATTCTTGGAAGATTTTAGCAACTTAGCACAAGTGAAGCAATCAACCTACACATGCAATTCTAAGAGTATAGCAGCGGAAAGTAAAACAATTGCATATGAAGGTAAAGGGAGGAGTTTGGAGGGAGAAAACACAATGTAGACACGGAGATTTTTGGCGCGGTTCCGATAGGTGGTGCTATCGTACATCCACGTTGATGGAGACTTCAACCCATGAAGGGTAACGGTTGAGCGAGTCCACGGAGGGCTCCACCCATGAAGGGTCCACGAAGAAGCAACCTTGTCCATCCCACCATGGTCGTCGCCCACGAAGTACTTGCCTCACTAGGGTAGATCTTCACGAAGTAGGCGATCTCCTTGCCCTTACAAACTCCTTGGCTCAACTCCACAATCTTGACGGAGGCTCCCAAGTGACACCTAGCCAATCTAAGAGACACCACTCTCCAAGAGGTAACAAATGGTGTGTTGATGATGAACTCCTTGCTCTTGTGCTTCAAATGATAGTCTCCCCAACACTCAACTCTCTCTCATAGGATTGAATTTGGTGAAAAGAATATTTGAGTGGAAAGGAACTTGGGGAAGGCTAGAGATCAAGATTTATGTGGTTGGAATGGAATATTTTGACCTCAACACAAGTGTAGGTGGTTCTCTCTTCGAAAATGTATGTTGGAAGTGTAGGCATGTTCTGATGGCTCTCTCCACAAATGAAGAGTGGGTGGAGGGGTATATATAGCCTCCACACAAAATCTAACCGCTACACACAATTTACCAAACTTGGTGGGACCGAATCGTGAAACTCGGTCAGACTAATTTAGTTCATAATGTGACCGTTAGGATTTTCGGTGGGACCGACATGTCAACTCGGTGAGACCGATTTCGTTAGGGTTAGGGCATAACGTAATCTCGGTGAGACCGATTACACAAACTTGGTGGGATCAATTTTGGTAATAGACAAACAGAGAGTTGGTCAGGCAAACTCGGTGGGACCGATTCGCTCATCTCGGTTGTACCGAAATGTTACGAAAGATAGCTCATCTCGGTTTGACCAAAATGTTATGAAGGGAAACAGAGAGATTACAATCCCATCTCGGTGAGACCGAGATCCCTATCGGTAAGACCGGAAAGCCTAGGGTTTCTAGCAGTGGCTATGTCAACTGAACTCGGTGGCGTCGAGTTTGACTTTTGTTTTGGGACATATGTGGATGTGAGAAAGTTGTTGAGGGTTTTTGGATCATATCACTAAGCACTTTGAGCAAGAAACTCATTAAGCAACACCTCACCCCCTCTTGATAGTATTGGCTTTTCCTATGGACTCAATGTGATCTTGGATCACTTAAGATGAAAAAATGTAGAGTCTTGAGCTTTGAGCTTGAGCCAATCCTTTGTCCTTAGCATTTTGAGGGGTCCACATTTCTCATCCATGCCATGCCAATCATTGAGCTTTTCTGAAATGTTTATCTTGAAGTAGCATTAGCTCAATGAGCTATATGTTGTTAGGAATTACCAAAACCACCCAGGGATAGTTGCACTTTCAAACTCCTACGACATATTTGAGTCACCAAATGAAGGAATTGGAAGATGCTTCATGGCAAAAAGTCCAAAGGTATCACACCCCGAGTATGTTGATTTCAATAGTGATGAAAACTATGATGAACTTGCTATTAATCATGCTAATCAAGACAAAATGAATGATGATGATAAGAAGGAGATTGAGCGTCTAAATAAAGAGCTAAACACTCTTAAGTTAGCTCATGAAACTACCTTGGAAAATCATCGAGAGTTTTTAAAGACTCATGAGAAGTTACGCTTCGAAAAGCTCAACCTTGAGCAAGAGCATGGGTTCCTAAAAGCGATCAATGATGATCTTCGCAAGAAGAGTTCTTCTTACATTGCCAAGCGTTTACTCTTGCTTACTTACATGCCACAAGTTAAATCTAGCAACAAGAGTAAGAAAGATTATTCTTCTAGTAGTAACAGCAATCATGCTAAACCCAATGATGTTGCTTCTAGTAGTTCTCTTGATTCCACTAATGATTCTCTTAGCCAAGTTACACTTGAGCAAGAAATAGCTTATTGAAGGGAATTATAGAGAAAGGTGTTTACAAGAGCCTTGCTGGAAGTAAGAAATTTGAGGAAATTGTACGCAAGCAAGGGAGACACCGGAAGAATCAAGGTGTTGGTTTTGAACGAAAGTTCAATGCCAATTGATTTGACTGGGAAGAAGATCAATACCCCAAGACGAAGTTTGTTCCTCAACAAGAGAAGTATGATCCTACTTATTTCCAAGGAACACAAGCTCAAGATGATCTTCCACCTCAAGACCACAAGCAAAAAAGGCAAGGACAAGCTTCAAGAGGAGATTGATGCATTTGAAGAAGCTCCTAAGGCCTTGGTCAAGTGGGTTCCCAAGACTACATCAAGTTCTAGCTCATCAAGTACGACTACAACTCCAAGGATTCCCATCAATATGGTGTGGATCCCGAAGAAGAAGAAGAACTAGAGAGTTCTTGAGGGTGACTCTGCCAACATACATCACTCTTATCATTTGGCAATAACAAGTGCAAACAACTTCCATATCTTGCACTAGTTCAAGGAGTCACAAACCCTCTTGTTGGTAAGACAAGGGACAATGTAACCTAATGCTTCCATGGACATCATCTTGTGTATACATCACTCTATGTCTATGGATATCCTTACTTGTTCCTTGTGGGACTAATCCGTGTAGGTGTTGAAAGTGCAACTCACTCCAAAGGATTGCTCCAAATTATCTACATTAACATTGAGCATCCTCATCTTCATTACCTATATGAAGTCATCATCGAAAAAACCCAAGATTAGTTCATCCCTCTTAGGGGGTATACCACATCTAGGGGGAGCTTTACTCTAAAATTGAGATAAAGCAACTCTAATGGTGTGAGCACAACAATGCTTTATGTAAAAGTGGTAACCCCACTCGTGCTTAAACGATGAGTATGACCTATGATCAAATGTTCTCATTTGACTCCTATGGCAATATACTCATATATAGATGACCTAGTCATCGCCAATTGCTTGATGGATGCTAGAGTGTCTGTGCATGCTTTGTCACATATTTTATTTGCCATTTTATTGTGTGAGCATGTTGGATGCATATTTCTATCATTCGAGGACATCCATTTGTTGCTTTGATTGTTTGGCTCTTTCTCTTTTGCCAAATGGATGGACAAGAATGCCTAAGAACTCTCTCTATCTATCTATGCTTTCCTCGTCTCAAACTCTATTCATGCTACATCACAAAGTTTGATCAAGTCAGATTCGAACCACTCTGTGTGAGGAGCACTCGGAATCCCCGATTCGTCACTCTTTGTGCATTTTAGTCTGACCGATTCATCCTTTTCGGTCCTACCGAGATCACTTAGTTGATCTAGGTTTTCAATCTCGATGCAACCGATTAGAACCTTTCGGTCACACCGAGTTGCAGTAACTGCCTACAGTTTTGCATCTCGGTGCCACCGAGTTGTTCCACTCGGTCACACTGACAGGGTCAGGTTATATATACTGACGGGTCAAATTTTGGAAATTTTTCCAAAACCCTTCACCCGCTGTAACCTGATCTGCCTCTTTGGGTCTCCGGATCATCCTCTCGCCGCTGGTCTTCGCCGCCGTCAACGGCAAACTGCTCCGCCATTGCCGCCGTAGCGAACACTCCCCGCTCTAGGGTAAGTGTTCGACCCCTTGTGCTGTCTTTTTCACTCTGATTCCTAACACAAGGACAATGCCATGTTTCTTGCCACGATTGAGATTGATCCATCCAGCTAAAACTTCCTTAGGTCTATATTGATTCGAAAATTTTAGGGTTAGCTCTCCGCAGAACTCAGCTCAGACCGACCGAAATGTAGAAATCGGTCTCATCGATTCGGCCTTGGCCATTGCACATGCGCTTTTCGGTCCAACCGAACGTGCAAATCGGTGTGACCGAGTTCAAGATTCTGTGAAACCCTAGCAATCTCAGTGCCACCAAACTGTGACTCGGCCCAACCGAGTTCACTAGTTTCGGTTCCAACTGTTGCTTCGGTATCACCGAGTTTGTCAATTCGGTAGCTCAAAGATCACTTCTATAGAGAACTAAAACTAAGCTTTTTGACTCAATTGTTTTGCAAAACCTCTATACTTTATGATGCTCATCTACTCTACCTCATCTACAACCTATTCACAGGGTCTGCTGACAGTTTGCCTGAAGATGTCTGATCAAAGTGATAGTCAGAACAAGTCTGAAGAGCAGGTTCAGTTGAGTGAGGGCACTAGTCCCTCCAGCAGCTATGATGAGGGCAGCAGGAGCACACCTAGTAACTTGCCAAAAGCAGCTACCAGGACAAGGAAGAAGAAAACCTCAGATTCTGAAAATGAGGATTATGTGACCGTTGAGGATGAAGCCACTTCAAGGAACAAGGTGCTCAATAAAGAGTATGGCTCAACTGCTACAACAAAAGCCATGGATGCACAAGAAGGCTCCAGCAAAGATGATTCCCATGTCAAAGGCCAGAGCCTCAACTGCTGAAACCTCCAAGCCAACTAAAGAGGCAGTTGGAGAAGGAAAGAAAAGGAAGAAAAGGGTCAAGAATACCACTGCCAGAGTACTTGGTAGATCCTCCATGATGAGAGATGAAGAAGAAGAAGAAGAGGAGGAGGATGCTGCACCAACACCCAAAGCTCATAAGCTTATGGGAGATGCAATCGGATCAGGGGCTGCTCCATCAAAGCCTAAGTCTACTCCCAAAGCTCCAGCTCAGAAGTTTGCTCCAAAGAGAAGCACTGGAAACATTCCAGCTGCAGAAAAGAACAAGGCCCCTGTGCCTGAGACTATTGATGAAGAAGATGATGAAGCCCAAGTGCTGAGGAATCTCAAGCCCAAGATCCCTGACTATAATGATGCACATCCTGTTGCAAAAAATATGAACATCAGGAAATATTCAGGACTACGATTGTGGAGACAGTCTGATCCATATGCTGTTAGAAGGAGAACTGTTGTGGACTACAGGTTCCACACAAAGGAACAACAAGACTTTTATGAGACTATTTTGCTTGACAAGAAGCCCATAGTGTGTGACATGAGATGGGTTGACTGGGAGTACATCAAGGAAAATGAAGATCACTATCCAGGAGTCTATGATTGCTTCAAGGCTTGTGGAGTAGATACATTTGTTGCCCAGAAGCTCACCAAGTGGAATGATGAGCTCATCATGCAGTTTTACTCCACATCCCACTTCTATCCAGATGAAAGGATAGTTTGGATGTCTGAAGGTACTAGGTACCAATCCACTATTGAAGAATGGGCTCAGTTGATCAATGCCCCTGAGGAACATGAAGATGACTTGGATGTTTATGCCGAGAAGAAGAAAGACCACAACACTATGGCACACATGTACAGAGAGATCCCAGATGATACTTTAGAGACTCATAAGTTTGGATCTGTCCACTTCTTGTTGTTTGGTCTGCCTACCATCAACTGGATCCTAAGGCACACATTGCTACCCAAGTCAGGTGATCACAAGATGATCAGAGGACATGCTATCAATTTGCTACATTTGTTTGATGTGCCTCAAAAGTTCAAAGTCATGAGTCTGATTGTAGAGACAATCATAAGGACATCAGCTGATCAGAAGAGAAGTTGTGGGTATGCCCCACAAATTCAGGAGCTCATCAACTCCAAGATGGGCACATGAAAATATTTATTGGATAAGGAACACCTGGCCATATACCTTGAATTTGAAAACAACATTGTTGTGATGAATGAGGAAGACCCCACATCTGTGCAAGCACATAAGAAGAGAGAGAAGGCAAGGGCAGAGAAAGCTGCAAGAATGCCAACTGTTGAAGAGGCATCTCGAGTGTTCTTGAAATCCAAGCAAGATCAGCTTGGATATCTAATCCAATCCACCTTGAGGATTGAGAAGGGCTTGGCCACCCTGACTCAAAACCAGGAGAGCTTGGAGAGGATCGTTGAGCAAAAATTCTATGATCTTGATGTCAAAGTAACTGAGATTCAGTCAGCAGTTTGAGCAGCTTCAAGAGGAAGTGGAGGAGAAGAAGGGCAAGTCAACTACTGATACTTTTGCTAGAGTGCTCCGAAGCCAGAGGTCTGCTGCAGTACCAGTCACAGATACTAGAGCTACAGCGTCAGCTCCACCAACTACAGCTCCAGTGCCACCTCCAGCAGCCACTCCACCAGCTCCAGCTACATCAACATAAGCTTTCGTCCTTGGAGTCATCTCTACACCACCTCCCGAAGATCAAGCCTGAGAGACGTTTAGCACTATGCATTTTTGAATTTTTTGGTAACTTGTTGCCAAAGGGGGAGAAAAATGTATAGATCATAGGCTTCAAGAGAGAGTGTTGCTTTTTATCTCTCTTATTTTGGTTTGGTTGAACTTCTTTATTGTGTGCTTGTGTGAGATATTTTATGTCCTTGTGAGATACTTGTTTGATCATATGCTACCCTTAATGCTTGCTGGATGGTATTATCTCTTATATCCTTATATGATCATTCACTTGCTTGTGATGAGTGCATGCTTTTAATTTCTATTATTTTGAGCGCTCCATCAAGATGTATGTGACATGGAAGAGTAACCCATGATAGTAATCGATTGTGCATCTGCACTCAAAAGCAAATTTTAAATAATGCACAAATTTAAGGGGAGCTCTTGCTTATCACATACTTCTCAAAGCGACGATGTTTTTCAATCTTATTATCATTTGTCGAAGCTTTGATCTATATGTTGCCATCAATTACCAAAAAGGGGAAGATTGAAAGTACAACTATCCTTGGGTGGTTTTGGTAATTCCTAACAACATATAGCTCATTGAGCTAATACTATTTCAAGATAAATATTTCAGGAAAGCTCAATGATTGGCATGGCATGGATTAGAAAGTGGACCAGGAAAAAAGGATTGGCTCAAGCTCAAAGCACAATACTCTACATTTCTCATTTTAGTGATCCAAGATCACATTGAGTCCATAGGAAAAGCCAATACTATCAAGAGGGGGTGAGGTGTTGCTTAATGACTTTCTTGCTCAAAATGCTTAGTGATATGCTCCAAAGCCTTCAACTACTTTCTCATATCCACATATGTCCCAAACCAAAAGTTAAACTCGGCCCCACCGAAATTCTCTACCCGGCACCACCGAGTTCTCTTGACATAGCCACCGCCAGAAACTCTAGTCTTTTCGGTCTCACCGATAGGGACCTCGGTCTCACCGAGATGGGATTGTAATCTCTCTGTTTCCCTTCATAACGTTTCGTCGAACCAAGATGAGCGATCGGTCCCACCGAGATTGCAATGCAAACTGTCTATTTCTTTTTCGTAACGTTTCGGTCCTACCGAAAGAGCGAATCGGTCCCACCGAGATTGCCTGACCAACTCTCCGTTTGTCTATTACCAAAATCGGTCCCACCGAGTTGACGTGTCGGTCCCACCGAAAATCCTAACGTTCATATTTTGAACTAAATCGGTCCGACCGAGTTTCATGATTCGGTCCCACCGAGTTTGGTAAATTGTGTGTAATGGTTAGATTTTGTGTGGAGGCTATATATACCCCTCCACCCACTCTTCATTCATGGAGAGAGCCATCAGAACATGCCTCCACTTCCAACATACATTTTCTGAGAGAGAACCACCTACACTTGTGTTGAGGTCAAGATATTCCATTCCTACTACATAAATCTTGATCTCTAGCCTTCCCCAAGTTCCTTTCCACTCAAATATTCTTTCCACCAAATTCAATCCTATGAGAGAGAGTTGAGTGTTGGGGAGACTATCATTTGAAGCACAAGAGCAAGGAGTTCATCATCAACACACCATTTGTTACCTCTTGGAGAGTGGTGTCTCTTAGATTGGCTAGGTGTCACTTGGGAGCCTCCGTCAAGATTGTGGAGTTGAACCAAGGAGTTTGTAAAGGCAAGGAGATCGCCTACTTCATGAAGATCTACCCGAGTGAGACAAGTCCTTCGTGGGCGATGGCCATGGTGGGATAGACAAGGTTGCTTCTTCGTGGACCCTTCCTGGGTGGAGCCCTCCGTGGACTCGCGCAACCGTTACCCTTCGTGGGTTGAAGTCTCCATCAACGTGGATGTACGATAGCACCACCTATCGGAACCACGCCAAAAATCTCCGTGCCTACATTGCGTTTGCTCCCTCCAAACTTCTCCCTTTACCTTCATATGCAATTGTTTTACTTTCCGCTGCTATACTCTTAGAATTGCATGTGTAGGTTGATTGCTTGACTTTGTGCAAAGTTGCTAAAAATCTGCCAAGAACTAAAATTGGGAAAAGGCTAGATTTTTATTTAGTCAAGTAGTCTAATCACCCCCCCCCCCCTCTAGACATACTTTCGATC
>NC_041380.1:343933998-344007421 GCF_002162155.2 Triticum dicoccoides
GAGGTTCGGCCTCCTCCTCGTCCTCCTCTCAGTCCTCCTCCCGCTCCTCCTCCCATTCCTCCAGCTCGTCGGCGCTGCTCGACGTCAAGGCCGAGCCCGCCGCAGAGACGCCGCTCGGCCGACACACGCGCAGTGCCGGCATCATCATCAACGAGGGCGGCCGGCGCGCCTCCTCCTCGGCTCCCCCGCGCTCCGTCAAGCCAAAGACGAAGTCGGGCCTCGCCGTCGTCAAGACGGAGCCGGGGCTCGCCGGCGGCGAGGAGGTCGACGACGCGGCGGCCCTCAAATGGGCGCGTGAAGACCGGGCACACACGGAGCTGGAGCGCCAGCGCCTCGCCTACGAGCGCTTCGAAACGGCACCGTGGCCGGGACGAGGGAGGCGTCGTCGTCCTCGACGACAGCAACGACGACGCGCCGCCGCCACCGGTCCGCCAGGGCGACGCCGGGCAGGGCCCAACAGGGGCGGCCACGTCAAGGAGAAGGCCGCCGACGACGACGAGGATGGCGGCGACGTCGGCAACTTCGCCGTGCTCAGCGACTTCTTCGCCCCTTAGTTAGGTTTTTTTTAATAACTTATGTAAAACGTCAAACATGTCGAATATATGTCAAGTTTACCGAACTTTAGCCGAATGTTTTTGCTGAATTCCATTTCTTTTTAAATAAGCCCGCGTCTGGGGGCGTCCCTGGGGCCAGCGGTTGGGAACCGGCTCGCCCCCACGCCGATTTTAGCGCCGGCACGCCCCCAGGCGGCGATTTTACGCGCCCCTTGGGGGGCCAACGGCTAGAGATGCTCTTATATCAAGCCAGATTGCTTGGAGGCGGGGAAGGCTATCAACCCTAAACCTCCAGAGTTTCTAACCACAATCAGATAATAAGTTGCTTGATGTGTAGGAGAAGAAAAAGCAATCGCATCAATTTCATCTGATCATGTATAAGATATTCACGCAAGTTCAATCATAAAAATAGGATGTTATGAATGTTCGTCTTTCTGGTATTGAGAATTTGAGACGAGCTTTGCTGACTAGCTCTGTTACAGTGGAAGAAGCAAAACCTTTCAAAAACAAATACTGATGAAACAAAATTTAGCACTGACAGAAGCACCAGCAACACCACATTCTACTTTCGCCGAGCGAGTCCACTGCTGAACAGACTGGGAGCCCCCTAAAATGTGGCTACAACCAAGCTTGGAGAATCTGTAGCCTAAAATGGCCAAAGGTCACCCCAAAGCGACTTCCGGGCCTGAAGATGCAAAGCAGGGTTCTTGCTTTGTGTGACCACCACACGCTCGAACGCGCCTTCAGACGCATCCCGTTTGGTGGCACGGCAAACATCCATCTGTACTTGTCTTCCTCTTCGAATGGGGCTGTATATAATCCGGCCCCAGCCTCCTCCAAGATCAGCACGGATGGGTTCCTCTTCCTCCTCTCCACTCTCATGGAATAGACTTAGTTCTTGTGTATCAGAAGCATATGGGACCAAACTGTCCTCGTCGCTGCCAGGAGCTTCTTCATCTTCCTCACTTGGAAATTGATCGTCTAAGCAAAAAGGAAGAACAATAGTAAACATAATTTTCAAAATATTCATATAAGGAAGGATTAGACAAGTGATTAATGATCGATGATCACCATAGTCAATGATAAGATCTTCTGGGTTTCTCTTGGCATGACGTTCTTTAAGAGTATCAAATTTCATTCCATCAAGTGGCCAAGCTTCCCTAGTTCAGAGATAAGGAGGAATTGTTATTAAGTCCAGCATGTACTTGCAGGAGCATATGATGATCTAAACAAGGTGCACATATTAGTAGTGAACTAGTGATTGCATAAAGCTGGCTTCAGAATCACAAGCACTTACTCTGGTCGCTTGCCCCTTCTTAAAGCAACATAACAGAATTTCTCATCCTCAAAACCACGCAAAGGCACACCTTTTGACCTCTGCATTAAACATTTAAAACAGGGTTTAAAAGCCTAATAATTACGAAGTTTGTTTATTTGTTAAAAATGTGTATACAATTTTGCAGATCTTACACAGAAATTGAAAAAGGAATTATTTCAGTGTGCTCCTCAAAAGTGAAAAGCATAGTGTTCAAAAGCATATTAAGATTTGTTGTGATCCTCTACTGCTAAAAGTACTGGTTTGAGATCAGCACGATTTTGGAGAGCTTGATGCCTATCCTAGATGCATAAACTGCTAATCAATCATGCAACTCATATTCCGGATAGCATTTTTCAATCCGAGATTAATAGATGATTGTGATATCAATATCTCTTAGTGATTCAGATGCATGGTATGTAAATTTTCGCTACTAACTGACAAGAATGCATCCTAAGAAAGACATAGTAGCATACAACATGAAAGGAAAGTAATAGAGCAGGTGAAAAGGAAAACGAACCTTGTAGATACGCTGTGATGACGTCCTCTCCAATCTCTGAACAAAGTGGCAGTATTTGTCTGAATTCTCCAATGGACACCGACCATCATGAGGACACTGATATGATAGAACGAAATTAGCTTTACTTGGAAACACACACTAAGACTGGAGCATTTGCAGTTTCAACTCACGGGGGCAACCACAAAGGCACCATCTTTCAGCAAATCTTCTTGAAGAACCATACTCTTCATTTTACTTGGAGCAGCAGCTGTAGATTTTCCGCTCTTGCGGCACTTCTGGGAGAACAAATATTATGCAATTAAATGCTACACTGTCAGGGAATATGTCAAATATCTGAATACTTAATCATGAACTGAGTACATACTCTCTTTTCCATCCAAAGGATATATGAGCGCATTTGGCTTATAATCTTTGACCCTTGAGGAGTTCCAGGCTCTAACAAAACCTTAAAATGAATCATGTTTATCAGATACAAAAGTAAAAAGATATCCCCCATAAGCACGCACAAACATGAGAGAGAAGGGGTAATTATACCAAAACATCTCTTGTTAGGTCCCAAAGTTGCCTCACAATTGTTATACGGTCATTCAATGAAGGAATCTCCCCAAGTGCGTAGGACTACAGATTGAGGAAAAATATTCAGTTCAGGTTGAAACATAAGCAACTATAATAGAAACAATTCAATACAGCATGATGTGTAGTAATTCCTCAATTGCGCTGCCTGTTGAACCACCATCACATGAAACATTACAGAGGAAAGAGGTAAAAACTTACTGATATTACAAGGTCGTGACGTCGCTCATGTTTCTCGATGCTGCGGTTCAACTCTTGGATGCTATCATAGCTGTGGATAAGTGGCAATCCCTTCAAATCTGAAAATATTTGCAGATTAGACAGTGCCGATAAATTTATCAGCAACATTTGTAGACAGTGGCAAGCCCCTCAAATATATAAACATTTGCACAGCAAACAGTATAACCCAAAATCTATCAGCAAATTCACAGATGTAAATTAGCAAGGCACTAACAAAGCAATCAGATACTTTCAGTGCTTGCCATTAAAAGCACCACCATGGAATTGGTAAGTGAAGACCACTAAATAGTAATCCAAGTTACGCAGACAAAAGACAAACAATGCGATTTACGTTTCAAAGTTCAAAATAACTTTGCTGCAATGTGGCTATGGTATTGGTTTCCATGATAAAAATCGTTATACTGAACCAAATTCCGACATACTAGTAATCAATCACATTACTGAGATATGAATTGTACTACCTCCGTATCAAAATATAAGATGTTTTTGCAGTTCATTGAATTGAACTGCAAAAACGTCTTATATTTTGGTACAGAGGAGTATCATTTAAGCAAGAAAGAGCCTAGCTTACTATCAAGAAGGGTCTGTCCCGCTCTCTGCATTTCTTTGGAGGGCTCGATCAAATTAACCCTCTCTATGGACTTTGGCCACACTGCCCTCATTGCCCTGCATTCTTGTAGCGACATTAGGTTGTGCGAAGAGAAAACTTAATAAAAAAATTGTCAAATAGGTCATACGCACCAAAGTGCTGAGCTTGGCCCCGCTCCAAAGTCCAACACGTTCTTAGGTGCAAAACCTGGAGACCGACGACGAACCTGCAGCGAAGCCACGCTTCAGTCCATGAAAACATCCCAGTGGGCAGATTTAACTCACTGAGGACGGAAACAACAAAAAGGGGGCCTGGTGGCTCTCGGACCTCACGGAGCACGCGGTGGCATGCGGCGTAGATTGCAGGCATGCGGGAGGCGACATACGCGACCGTCTCATCCTCACGGTACAGAAGGCCGGTATCTCCGTAGGAGGACTGAACCTTCCACCGTGCAGTCCGCTGCTCGGCGCTCGCAGGCGCGTGGGGGTCGTCGAGGAGTGCGCTACGGGTTGACGCCGCAGCCAGCTCCGCACCGGTGCCCTTTGCGCGCTCGAAGGAGGACGAAAGCAGCAGCACCTTTCGGTGCATGTGCGTCTTGTCCTGGTCTGCGCGAGCACGGCGGCAGCCGTGAAGTGTTAGCGCTGAGCAATTTGTCGAGCAGGTGGTGGGCGGGAGGGAGGGGTGGGTAGGGGAGTTACCGCGGAGGTAGCGCTTGATGGCGCGGCGGAGGGAGATGGGGACACGGTGGATGCCCTGAGACTGCTTGGCCGCCGTTCGGAGGGTCTCCGGAGTCAGCAGCCGCGACGCCGTCTCCGGCAGCAGTGCGGCCGCCATGCCTCTCTCTCGCGCGCGCGCGGCGGCGTTCAGAGACTGACCGACTCCTGGGGCGAAGGGCACAGATGGAGCGGTGTCTATACGGTTCATTTATACTCCCACCGTCCCAAAATTTAGTACTCCATTCGTCCCATAATATAAGAATACTTTTTATACAAATGTACTAGAAGAACCTCCGTGCGTTGCAACAAGGCCACGTTAACTTTAAAAGTTCAATATCAATTATGTTAATATTACATTTAATATTCCCATACATATTAAGTGACATTGACGATCTTTTTTACCATCAAATTCTCACACACGATCTCTAAATCATTGCTAACCCCCACTTTAGCTAAAACATGAGCAGCTAGATTAGCTGTACGCCGAGGGAGGAGATGGCGGGCGACGTACGTTGGAGGGTTCGCTACGCGGCGGACCTAGCGACCGCACGTCACGTCACGTTCGACGACAGCGAGCTCTGGCTGCGCGGGGAGGCTCTCCTCATCGTGCTGCTCGACACCAGGGGGCACATGGTAGATGCACGCTACCTTCAGCCTAGTGAGTGGATCGATATTGGGGATATCGTCGTGTTCCCTTGTCATTTTGCCAGAGTTTGTGACAGATCTCCGGCGAACGGAAGATTTTCTGGCGAGAATGCGTCGTCGCGTGGCCCACCGCGCGGGCACACGGTACACGGGAGCGTTCGTGCGGATCGGGACGTGCACCGCCGAGCGCCACGTATGACAGACGGACCCGGGGTCCTGGGGCGTGGACCGGTCTGCCATGGGGCGGATGCGCGACACGTAGGCGAGGGGAGATCCAACCGCCATGAGAGCGATGGAGCTAGGGTTTCTGGGGGCGCCGCGGGTATAAAGCGTACGGCAGCCACCCCTTCCCCCATTTTGGATCTCGACGAGGGGCTCGCCCACTTCTGGAGCGCTTCATCTCTCGCCAGATCTAGGGTTCATCCTAGCTTTGCTTGGTGGGAGGGCAAAATCCATGGCGACCTGCGTTCTTTTGCTCAAGTAGTTGCCTCTCAATCCCCCACAAATCACCGTGCTAGATCCAAAGAGAAGCCACCTGTTAGATCTCTCACGAATCCTGCTGCTAGATCCAAAGAGAAGCCGCCTGTTGAGATGAGAGGAGATGGATTTGGTGCGGGCCGCCAGGGGCGCGGCGCTGGGCGTTTCGATCGTGGCCGCGGCCGCGGCTTCGATTCCCACGTCTGGAAGCGCAAGACGGAGATGGGGAGCTCCTCCACCACCAACGACAAGTGGGAAGAGGCGGCCGGCGGCCTGCAGGCGAACCGAACCCGGCAGTCCCGATGGGATGGGGATGGCGGTGACCTGCAGGACTCTCAGGAGCCGGCGGCGACCGAGGGGCAGCTGGCGCCTCATCTCCACCGTCAAGAGATGCGTGGCGGTGACGCCGGAGACAAGGCTCACCACGCCTTCGACAAGAACAACACCACTGCTGCTAACCGCGAGTACTCCTCTTCTGGTACTGTCGTTCCCCCTTGTGATACTTGTCAGATATGCCATCTGCCTGGGCATTTCACTATTAGATGTCCTCAGGCTTTCTGCGAGAGATGTAAGAAGAGAGGTCACCTGTATTTTGTCTACAATGAGTTCTTCCCTTGGGATTACACTCCTGTGATGTGTGCCTTTCAAACTAAGGGTCAGGGTTTCTTTTACATTCCTGATTACAGCGTGGACAAGCAGAATAGGGATAATATTTTCAACATTGTGGTCACCATTACTCATGGCTCTACTCAAACAAAAGACATTGAGCATGAGTTGAGTGTGTACGTTGGCCAGGGATGGCGTTGCTCTGCTAGATTCTTTGCTCCACAAAAGTTTGTCATGAGGATGCCGAACCCTAGAGAGGTTGACAGAGCTCTTTTTGTTGAAAATATTAAATTGAGAAAGTGTGGGGTTAGTGTCAAATTTTCTCCTTGGTCTGAAGATATTGATTCTGAGGGACTGTTAGAGATTGCCTGGGTTAAGATTGGAAAAATTCCACCCAACAAAAGATGCGATAAAACTGTAGCTTATGTGGGAGGGCTAGTTGGGATTACCCTGGAAGTTGATATGTCAACTATAAATCGGCCATCTTCTGTCAGAGCTAAAATCGGCTGTAGATCGATAGCTCAACTTCCTGCCACCGCTGAAGGGGTGCTTGCATGACACTTCTACAGATTTACTTATGAGGTTGAGGAAGTTTTGGTTAAAAATTATGTGGATGCAGAAACTGTTGATCCTATTCCTGATGAAAGGACCAAGCCAGATCAAACTCCTAAGAGGAAACATACTGAGCAAGAGAAGGGGATGCTGCAGCCTGAGTCTGCTGGGCATGGCAATATTGGGGGTTCCTACCGTGGTGGCAAGGCCTGTCGCCTACTATACGATGATAAAGAGCGATCTCCTTCTACTGAAAGTGATGGGGATAATTCTCTGCTTATCGAAACATTACAGAGAGAAATTGAGGAGAATATGAAGGAAGGTGACGTAGAGTCTTCTAACTGGATTGTTCCCAGGAATCCTGTTGTCATGGAGAATACTACTCAAGATATTCAGGTGAAGAAAGTCATACATAATAAATTTGCTTCACCCTGTCAGACTGCTTCTAACCCTTCTCAGATTGTGGAGGTAACTGCTGAGGTGGACCCTGGGCTAAAGACTTCATGCAGCTATGTGGTACAACTTCCATCCTCTAGAAGCATTGAAGAGATCATTCTCACTCCTCCGCTAGCACCTGAAGCCCCGCTGAGATTCAGCAAGCGTAACATCTCTGGAATGCAGGACAAGGTGGAGGACAAGGCCAAGAAAATGGCTAGTAAGAAAAATCTGGAAGGTAATAATACTCCTGCCTTCAAAAATTCATTTGATGTGCTTTCTTATAATGAGCTGATTAGCAGAGCTAATAAGATAGGGATAGATATACCCAATGATGATTTCATTGTTGTTGACATTATTAGAGAGCTTGAATGTGCCCGAAAAGAATTAGAAGATAAAAAAGAGGATAATAACACTGAAAAAGAGCAGGATAACCTGATTGTGACAGATGGCTTGGGCAGGGATACCCCTGTGAATTTAGAATGGTTAGACCAGGAAGAACATATTTATGAGTGTGTTTCTTCTGTTAAGCCTAAAAAGAAAAAGCATAATAAATCTAATGTCAAAATTCCTAGGCCTGTGACTAGGAGTCAGAAAAGGAAAAATTCTGAGGGAGATTTGTTATGTAACCCTGCCCTGTCTCCTGGTAGGGTTACTTGGGCCAAATTCCACAAAAAACGTTCCAAATGAGAGGCCTCATTTGGAACTGTTGAGGGGTGGGCAAGAAAGGGATGCCCACCTGCCTCTCAGACATGATTAGTGACCATTCCCTTGACTTCCTGGGTCTACAAGAAACTATAAAGAAAGAGTTCACACCTAAGTGTTTGAGAAGAATTGACCCCTTTGACATATTCCAATGGAATTGGGTGCCCTCTGTGGGCAAATCTGGGGGCATTTTATGTGGTGCGAGGAGAGATACTTTTGATATAGTATCCTGTGCTAAGGGCAGATATGTGTTACAACTAGTGTTGTATGACAAAAAGAAGAAAATACAGTGGGGTTTACTGGTAGTTTATGGATTGGCACATGATGAGTTCAAAAATGAATTCCTGGTTGAGCTAGCATCCTTTTGTAGTGGCATGACCGTGCCCTACATAGTGGGGGGAGACTTTAATATCCTGAGACATTCGGGAGAGAAGAATAAGAAGATGGTGAACAGCAAAGCCACTGACCTATTTAACTCCATTATCAATACATTAGCTCTTAGGGAAATTCATATCAGTGGGGGAAATATACCTGGACCAACAACCAGACTCATCCCACGCTAGAAAAACTAGACCGAATCCTTATGTCTGAGTGCTGGGAAGATATCTTCCCACTGGTCTCTGTGAGGAAATTAGTTCGGGGGATCTCTGATCATAATCCACTTCTGTTGTCCTCCGGGGAAGAGGGGCGCGAAGCCCCAAAACCCCGTGAATTTCGCTTTAATCTGTCCTGGATTAATGATGACAAGTTTCTGCCCACTGTGTGGAGGATTTGGGCTAGGAAGGTTGCTTCGTCAGATCCAATCGATGTCCTGGATATCAAGCTAAAAAGATTCAAAACTTATTTCAAAGGTTGGGGTTCGGATAAGTATGGTCACGATAAGAAGAGGAAAGAGGACTTACGTATGGAACTAGCTATGCTTGAGGGACTGGAAGAAGAACATATGTTGCCTCCTGACTTATATAGTAGGAAAATGGATATCAACACTGAGCTCTATGAGATCCTGGTAAATAAGGAAATATTTTGGCTTCAACAGTCTCATGAGCGCTGGTTGCTCAAAGGAGACCTAAATACTGACTATTATCACAAAATTGCTAATGGGCGGAAACGTAAAAATACAATCCAATCACTTAAAATGGGAGAGACATTGATTGAAGGCACGGACAATTTGATTGCACATGCCACTGAGTTCTACAAAGAACTGTTTGGACCAGCACCTGGTAACCAGATCCATCTTGATCCGGGGACTTGGTCGCTTGAAGAGAAATTAGACGAAAAAGATAATAAAGATCTTTGCCGAGAATTTACAGAACAGGAGGTCAAGGAGGCTCTATTTGACATGGCCCCTAATAGAGCCCCTGGACCCGATAATATCCCTACTGAGTTCTATCAGGTGTGATGGGATATAGTTAAAGATAACATTATGGCCCTTTTTAAAGCTTTCCACCAAGGGACTCTGGATGTTTAGCGACTTAATTATGGAATTATTACTCTGCTCCCTAAAGTTTCTGGAGCCGAAAAAATCCAACAATTCAGGCCTATTTGCTTGTTGAGATGCCCATATAAGTTGATCACCAAAGTCCTTGACCAAAGAGTTGCCATATATGCAAACAAACTCATTAGCCCTACTCAGAACGCCTTTGTAAAAGGGAGAAATATCATGGACGGTGTCCTGTCCCTCCATGAAATCCTTAACTACACTTATGTTAAGAAGAAAGTGGGAATTGTCCTTAAGTTGGACTTTGAAAAAGCCTATGATAAGGTGAATTGGGACTTTCTCCTAGAATGCCACAAGATGCGGGGCTTTGATAAAACTTGGTGTGGATGTATTGAACAGATACTGCATAATGGGACAGTTAGCATCAAGCTTAACGGTAGTGTTGGGCCGTATTTTCAAAGCAAAAAGGGGTGAGGCAGGGGGACCCACACTCTCCTTTCTTGTTCAATCTAGCAGTTGAATGCCTCACTAAAATGATCAAAAATGCCCAAAAAACAAACTTATTAGGGGTTTGGCTGCCGACCTTATTCCTGATGGGGTGGCGGTCCTGCAATATGCGGATGATACAATCATTTGTATTGAAGATGATGTTGATAAGGCTGTCAGCCTGAAGTTGCTGCTATATATGTTTGAAATGATGTCTGGCCTGAAAGTTAACTTTCAGAAAAGTGAGATTCTCACTGTGGGTGGAGATGAAAGTGTGGTGAATAAATACGCAGAAATCTTTAATTGTGAGGTTGGCAGCTTCCCACTCAAATACCTGGGATGCCTGTGAGTTATGCTAATCTAAAAACTTATGATTGGGAGTTTATTGTTGGTAAATACCTAAAGAGGTTCGAGGCCTGGATCAGCAACGCTGCCTCAATGGGGGGGGAGACATACTCTGCTCGATTATGTCGTCACACAGATCCCTCTCTACCACATGTCTATGTGGCTCATGAACAAAACCTTCATTGTGAGGCTAGATAAACACAGACGCAGGTTCTTTTGGCAAGGTTGCAACAAAAAAAGGAGATACTATCTTGTTAAGTGGAGCAAGATATGTAGATCCAAAGACAAAGGGGGGTTAGGTATAAAAGATCTTAGAAAGCAAAATATTAGCCTCATGGTTAAATGGTGGTGGAAGTTAGAGACACAAAACGGGCTATGGCAGGATATAGTCCGGGCCAGGTATCTTCGCAACACCTCTGTTATTGAAGTTTCTCCCAAATTCTCCGACTCGCCCTGTTGGAAAGCCTTGCTCAAGATTAAAAACATATATATGATGGGCAGAAAGATTGAAACTGGTGCTGGGAACTTGATTAGACTGTGGAAAGATCCAATAAATGGGCTGATCCCATTTCAGGATCAATATCCGCGCTTGTTTGAGATCTGCAATTACCCAACGAGTACCCTGGACAAATAGAGATAGACTTGATGACGCCTCTATGTTCAGACGTAGGCTTACCCCTGAGCTGTCCAAACTATGAGAAGATATGCGTGCTGTAGTTAATAGAATTCCCCTTGATGAGAGGGGTGATCGTATTTTTTGGGGACTCAACCAGAATGGCTAGTTCACCACTAAGTCAGTGTATAAGATGTTGGAGAAACCTCTAAGTGGGTGCCATTATAGATGGATTTGGAAAGCCAAGATCCCTCTTAAGATCAAAAAATTTCTGTGGCAAATGTCGCAACACGCAGTCCTTACTAGGCAAGTGATGAGCAAACGGAAATGGACATGAAATCCCTGTTGCTCTTTCTGCAAACAGATAGAAATGGTGCAACATCTGTTCTTTACCTGTCCTGTGGCCAGAATTGTTTGGCGATCTATTGGAGTAGTTCTTGGCACTGATAGATGTCCGTCGAACTATTGGCAATACTTTGTGTGGTGTCACAAATTCCTTCCTGGGAAGCAAAAGTTTTATACAGTAGGCTTAGCAACCGTATGTTGGGCCATTTGGCTGGCACGTAATCGAGCTACTTTTGAAAAGAAACAAATTAAGACTCCCTTTGAGATTGTGTTTTCTCTCTGCTCTTTTCTACTCTACTGGACAGGGCTACAACAAGGAGAGGACGCCAAGGAGCTTCGCACTGGAGCTGAGATGATCAGGACTGGCACAATGCAACTGATGAAGATGTGTGGTACTGTTAAGCAACCAATCCAAGGTGCCTGATGTCCTCTAGAGATGCGCTGGATGAGGAGATGACAGGCGCGCGATTTTCGATACTGCTTCCCCCCGGAGAAGATTGTTTTCTGTCTTCTTGGAGTACAACTATGTTTGATACTTGATCCGATCTTTTGAGGATGTAATAGGATAGATGTTATGTCGTGCTATCCAGGTTTTCGCCCCATGATACTCGTTTCGACGGCGAGCGAGTATGGTGGGTTTCCTGGTAGTGCTAGAACTCGCTATACCTCTTTCCCTCCTCCTGTCCTTCTCGCTTGAACTGGTTGTATTTCCATTCTCTGCAATGGAAAGGGGTAAATCCAGGTTCTAAAAAAAATCAAATTCTCATACACACACCCTCTCCCTCCCTCTTCCTCACTCTCTCTCCCCCTCTCCCTCACTCGGGAGGTGGGGCGAAAATAAACCCGAAACGGAGACTACCAACTGAGACATTAGGAGTAGAGATCATTTAGTTGATAAGAATAAATAGAAAACGGTGTTAAAAAGGAGAAACAGATTAGAATACATTGAAAAACCAAAAGGACGATATAAAAGGGGATTCGCCCTGCCCCCGGGCCTTGCCAACGAACAGGCTCAACGGTCCAGTCCCCGCGCGGTCGTCTTCTCTTGTTCCCCGAGCCGCGTCGCTACAGAGCCGGGCTCCCGCCCGACCACCTCGCTGGCATCGAAGGGGAATTGATAAGGGTGACGCCCTTCCTTCCCTGCCCCCGTGGCCTCACTCCTCGACGCCCCCTCCCAAATCCACTTCACCTGCTCGCTCGCTTGATCCCATCGATCTGGACGAAGTCAGACGCCACGACCACCATGACCGACCCCGTCCACATGGCCACTGCCCTCCCTGCGGGCTAGGAGCTTGTCGAGAGCTCTGAACGCCTTCGCTACTTCGTCTGCACTAACGAGATCAAGTCCAGCACCCCTGCATCGATGTCTCTGCCGTCTTCCTCAACCTTGGGCCACCACGACATTGCCGTTCGATCCGCGCCGCCCCGAGCTCCCATGTCTTCCCCTAGGGCGCCATTGACACCGCCATGATCTCCTCTTGCCTTTCCCCTGTTTCCCCTCTCGTTTGCTCTCGTTAGATATTTCGCCGTGGCCGAGAACCGCTATCCGCCATGGCCATTGCAGGGGTAGCCACCGAGCTTCTCGGATTGACCCCGTGGCACATGCCCGCTCCTATGCACACCCATGCCCGAGCCTGCCGCTCTTCTTCCGCGCCCGTGGGGCCACTCCCTCTCCATGCCCACGTCCGTGCTACACCGTGTCGGTCGCGCCCGCCGCTGCCTTCGCGCTCGCCGTAGCCACCGCACCACTGTGTCCCGCGCGACACACACCCTGGCCGCGCGCCACACTCTCGCTGGCTGCGCTCGCCCCGTCTGCTGCCGCCTATCCCTTCGCTCTCCTCGCTATCGCGCCCCTGCCTCGCGCCGCCTCCAGTCATGGCGATATTCTGTCGGTCGCCCCCTCAGCCACGCCGGCCGCATCTCTGCCCTCCACCGTCGGCCGCTCGCCTCGCCTGCTGCGTGTTGCTTCCTGCTGCTATGCGCTGCTCTACCGCTGGTACGCTGCTGCGCCATACCCTCGACACCGCCGTGGACAAATGTGGCGGAGGGATTGTTAATGGAGTACGAGGAGGAGGTGGCGGAGAAGGTGTGGAGAGGCAGGAGGTCTGGGGCGGTGTCACCTGGCTATGGTGGAGGTGTTTATGCGAGAAGGAGCCGGAGTGGAAGGAGAGGTCACAATTGGAAAGAATCGCAAAAAAATCATAACCCGGAGATCTCAGTTCAAAAAATGCTAATATCGATGGAGGGGTGATTTCCTTCAATAGGTGGAAAACATAGGAAATATTGGTTGTTATCAAGGAAAGGTAAAAATTTAGGGAAGTTAGGATTTTTGAACTGATTTCTATGCAAATGGGGTTTTATTGTTTGGTAATGTGATATCAGTACCTGCCCATTTTGTGACGTGTCTGATTAGGAAAATTTGCAAATGTTAATAAATTATTTACTAGGAGGAAAGTTGTGACGTGTCTGCTATGTTGGAAATATGCCCTAGAGGCAATAATAAATTGGTTATTATTATATTTCCTTGTTCATGATAATCGTTTATTATCCATGCTAGAATTGTATTGATAGGAAACTCAGATACATATGTGGATACATAGACAACACCATGTCCCTAGTAAGCCTCTAGTTGACTAGCTCGTTGATCAATAGATGTTACGGTTTCCTGACCACGGACATTGCATGTCGTTGATAACGGGATCACATCATTAGGAGAATGATGTGATGGACAAGACCCAATCCTAAGCCTAGCACAAGATCGTGTAGTTCGTATGCTAAAGCTTTTCTAATGTCAAGTATCATTTCCTCATACCATGAGATTGTGCAACTCCCGGATACCGTAAGAGTGCTTTGGGTGTGCCAAATGTCACAACGTAACTGGGTGGCTATAAAGGTGCACTACGGGTATCTCCAAAAGTGTCTGTTGGGTTGGCAAGAATCGAGACTGGGATTTGTCACTCCGTGTAACGGAGAGGTATCTCTGGGCCCACTCGGTAGGACATCATCATAATGTGCATAATGTGACCAAGGAGTTGATCACGGGATGATGTGTTACGGAACGAGTAAAGAGACTTGCCGGTAATGAGATTGAACAAGGTATCGGGATACCGACGATCGAATCTCGGGCAAGTATCATACCGATAGAAAAAGGGAATTGTATACGGGATTGATTGAATCCTTGACATCATGGTTCATCCGATGAGATCATCGTGGAGCATGTGGGAACCAACATGGGTATCCAGATCCCGTTGTTGGTTATTGACCGGAGAGTTGTCTCGGCCATGTATGCATGACTCCCGAGCCCGTAGGGTCTACACACTTAAGGTTCGATGACGCTAGGGTTATAGGGAATAGATGTTCGTGGTTACCGAATGTTATTCGGAGTCCCGGATGAGATCCCGGACATCACGAGGAGTTCCGGAATGGTCTGGAGGTAAATATTTATATATGGGAAGTCATCATACGGTCATCGGAATAATTCGGGGGGTTACCGTTGTTGGGGAACGTAGTAATTTCAAAAAAATTCCTACGCACACACAAGATCATGGTGATGCATAGCAACGAGAGGGGAGAGTGTGATCTACGTACCCTTGTAGACCGACAGCGGAAGCGTTAGCACAACGCGGTTGATGTAGTCGTACGTCTTCACGGCTCGACCGATCAAGCACCGAAACTACGGCACCTCCGAGTTTTAGCACACGTTCAGCTCGATGACGATCCCCGAACTCCGATCCAGCAAAGTGTCGGGGAAGAGTTCCATCAGCACGATAGCGTGGTGACGATCTTGATGTTCTACCGTCGCAGGGCTTCGCCTAAGCACCGCTACAATATTATCGAGGATTATGGTGGAAGGGGCACCGCACACGGCTAAGAATATGATCACGTGGATCAACTTGTGTCTATGGGGTGCCCCCTACCCCCGTATATAAAGGAGCAAGGGGGAGGACGCCGGCCCTTGTGGGCGCGCCAAGGAGGAGTAGGATTCCTACTCCTAGTTGGAGTAGGTTTCCACCTTTCCTAGTCCAACTAGGAGAAGGGGGGAAAGGGGGGAAGAGGGGAAGGAAGGGAGAGAGGGGCCACGCCCCAAATCCCTTGTCCAATTCGGACTGGGCTTGGGAGGGGCGCGCGCCACCTCCTGGTCCTTCCCACTAAGGCCCATTAAGGCCCATTGCTTCTTCCTCGTATTCCCATAACTCCCCGGTACCTCCGAAAATACCTGAATCACTCGGAACCTTTCCGATGTCCGAATATAGTCGTCCAATATATCGATCTTTACGTCTTGACCATTTCGAGACTCCTCGTCATGTCCCCGATCTCATCCGGGACTCCGAACTCCTTCGGTACATCAAAACTCATAAACTCATAATATAACTGTCATCGAAACCTTAAGCGTGTGGACCCTACGGGTTTGAGAACAATGTAGACATGACCGAGACACGTCTCCGGTCAATAACCAATAGCGGAACCTGGATGCTCATATTGGCTCCTACACATTCTACGAAGATCTTTATCGGTCAGACCGCATAACAACATACGTTGTTCCCTTTGTCATCGGTATGTTACTTGCCCGAGATTCGATCGTCGGTATCTTAATACCTAGTTCAATCTCGTTACCGGCAAGTCTCTTTACTCGTTCCGTAATACATCATCTTGCAACTAACTCATTAGTTGCAATGCTTGCAAGGCTTAGGTGATGTGCATTACCGAGAGGGCCCAGAGATACCTCTCCGACAATCGGAGTGACAAATCCTAATCTCAAAATACGCCAACCCAACATGTACCTTTGGAGACACCTGTAGAGCTCCTTTATAATCACCCATTTACGTTGTGACATTTGGTAGCACACAAAGTGTTCCTCCGGTAAACAGGAGTTGCATAATCTCATAGTCATAGGAACATGTATAAGTCATGAAGAAAGCAATAGCAACATACTAAACGATCGAGTGCTAAGCTAACGGAATGGGTCAAGTCAATCACATCATTCTCCTAATGATGTGATCCCATTAATCAAATAACAACTCTTTGTCTATGGTTAGGAAACATAACCATCTTTGATTAACGAGCTAGTCAAGTAGAGGCATACTAGTGACACTCTGTTTGTCTATGTATTCACACATGTATTATGTTTCCGGTTAATACAATTCTAGCATGAATAATAAACATTTATCATGAAATAAGGAAATAAATAATAACTTTATTATTGCCTCTAGGGCATATTTCCTTCAACCGGTATTGTACCGGGACCACCGAAGGGGTTCCGGGGGTCCACCGGGAGGGTCCACCTGCCCCAGAGGGACCTATGGGCTGTGTGTGGAGAGGGACCAGCCCCTTAGTGGGCCGGACGCCTCCCCCCTAGGGCCCATGCGCCTAGGGTTTAGGGGGAACCATAAAGGGGGGCGCCCCCTTGCCTTGGGGGGCAAGGCAACCCCCCTGGCCGCCGCTCCCTCCTCAGATTGGATCTGAGGGGGTCGGCCCCCCTCTCCCTTGCCCCTATATATATGTGGGGGGTGGGAGGGCAGCCGCACCCAAGTTCTAGCGCAGCCCTCCCCCTCTCCCATGTCCTCCTCCTCTCCCGCGGTGCTTGGTGAAGCCCTGCAGGATTGCCACGCTCCTCCTTCACCACCACGCCGTCGTGCTGCTGCTGGATGGAGTCTTCCCCAACCTCTCCTTCTCCCCTTGCTGGATCAAGGCGTGGGAGACATCACCGAGCTGCACGTGTGTTGAACGTGGAGGCGCCGTTGTTCGGCGCTTAGATCAGAATCAACCGCGATCTGAATCACTGCGAGTACGACTCCTTCATCCGCGTTCTTGCAACGCTTCCGCTTAGCGATCTATAAGGGTATGTAGATGCACTCCCCTTCCCCTCGTTGCTAGATTACTCCATAGATTGATCTTGGTGATGCGTAGAAAATTTTAAATTTCTGCTATGATCCCGAACAGTGGCATCATGAGCTAGGTCTATGCGTAGTTTCTATGCACGAGTAGAACACAAGTTGTTGTGGGCGTCGATTTTGTCAATTTACTTGTCGTTACTAGTCTTATCTTGATTCGGCAGCATCGTGGGATGAAGCGGCCCGGACCGACCTTATACGTACTCTTACGTGAGACAGGTTCCACCGACTGACATGCACTAGTTGCATAAGGTGGCTAGCGGGTGTCTGTCTCTCCCACTTTAGTCGGATTGGATTCGATGAAAAGGGTCCTTATGAAGGGTAAATAGAAATTGGCATATCACGTTGTGGTTTTGGCGTAGGTAAGAAACGTTCTTGCTAAGAAACCTACAGCAGCCACGTAAAAAAAATTGCAACAACAATTAGAGGACGTCTAACTTGTTTCTGTAGCATATGCCGTGTGATGTGATATGGCCAAAAGGATGTGATGAATGATATATTGAAGGAAATATGCCCTAGAGGCAATAATAATGTTATTATTTTATTTCCTTATATCATGATAAATGTTTATTATTCATGCTAGAATTGTATTATCCGGAAACATAATACTTGTGTGAATACATAGACAAACTAAACATCACTAGTATGCCTCTACTTAACAAGCTCGTTAATCAAAGATGGTTATGTTTCCTAACCATAGACATGTGTTATCATTTGATTAACGGGATCACATTATTAGGAGAATGATGTGATTGACATGACCCATTCCATTAGCTTAGCACCCGATCGTTTAGTATGTTGCTATTGCTTTCTTCATTACTTATACATGTTCCTGTGACTATGAGATTATGCAACTCCCGTTTGCCGGAGGAACACTTTGTGTGCTACCAAACATCACAACGTAAGTGGGTGATTATAAAGGAGCTCTACAGGTGTCTCCAAAGGTAAATGTTGGGTTGGCGTATGTAACGACCAAACCTCGAAGGACCTCCCTGGCACAAACTGCGAAACTCCTTTTTTAGACTCATAGCACCAGCAGACACATGTGCAGCACGGAAAGCATCCTAAAACTGAGGCCATGTGATAGTAGCAATGGGATAAGTGACCAAGTAATTGTCCCACCAAGCTGCAGCAGGATCCTCCAACAAATGTGAGGCAAACCTCACCCTCTCTGCATCAGTGCATCCAACCGTCTCCAGGTTCCTATTGACTGCATGGAGCCAATCATCAGCCACAATAGGTTCAGGGGAACTGGAGAACCTCTGAGGATTCAACTTCAAGAACCTGGTAAGCATATCCACAGGTGGCGGTGGCGACGGATTGTTGTTGTTATTGTTGTTGTTTTGGTTCTGAGTAAGCAACTGGATCAACTGGGCCTGTCCCTCAATAACCTGCTGTATGTATGGTGGTACTCCATTGCCATTATTGTCTCCTCCTGCAGTATTGTGTCTAGTATCACGCCTTGGCGGCATCTGGTGGGCAAGCATAGATGAGTTATAGATATAATAGGGCCAAAAGCTATGTATATATAAATATATTCTACCCATATGCATAATATGATCAAGCCAACAAAACACACCAACGAATAACACCAACAAACAAACAACAAACAATATGGTAATATTATATATATAGTCGAATAATTTCGACACTAAGCAATTTAACAAACTACTATCAATCAAGCAAACAATCTAGTATCTTCATACCACGAAAGTGGGCATAATCAGATACGCTAACACGATAACGTTGCAATATAAAACAAACATGAATGGTGGTATCAGCACTAGTTCCTACTTAACTGTTCAAGATACTTGAGGGGGTTAACTAATAAACAGTAAGAAGGATAGCTAGTTTATAAAATAACTTTCACTCCTATGGTTTTTCTAATCCATTTTCTAGGGTCACGTCCTACAGTCAACACACTGCTCTGATACCATCTGTAACGACCAAACCTCGAAGGATTTGAGTCTCTGTGCTTACCGTGCTAGTCCCTGGATCGAACTCGCTAGCACACACAGTATAGATGAATACCAGAATAGCAAGTGCATCATTTATTACATCGTATGATCCAGAGTATATAAAATAAAACAATCTGCATAGCACTTGGCTAGCTTTATTCAATCAAACAGCGGAAAGTAGCAGAAAATAATGATGAGTCCCATCATAGCCCACTGGCGATGCTGAGTGCAGACTCTCGACCCTAACGGTACCTTACTCTTCATTAGAATATCCTGCAACATGAGACGTTGCAGCCATATAGGTCAATACTTTGAATGTATTGGCAAGTTACACACGAGTAATAATAAAACAGACCTACATGTATATGCATAGTACAACAAAGGAAGGCTTGGGGGTTTATTTTGCGGAAAGCTGATTATGTCCTCATAACTACCTAATAGTCAATTTTTTATATAGTTCTTTTATTACTACAATTAAATGCACAAGGTTGAGTTGGCAAAATCAACTCCAACCTACCCTTTATTAAGTTGCCCAACAAATTTATTATGTGTCACATCTGTCAAGATCATCCAACAACTATAGTGGCATAGTGGCTCAAAGTTACCCATAACCGAGGGCACGGCTAATCATGATTAGTTTTATTACTCTACAGAGTTTTGTACGCTTTACCCACTGGACCCAATCCAAAGATTGAGACAAAGTCTTTCAGAAGAGGTTCCCTTAACCACCTGACGGCCACATCCCACCTACATATGCTACATCTGTCGACACAGTCTGGGCAAGGGTTCCAACAACTGATCAACTAAGCCAGAGCCCATATAGCCAGTGGCCGCACATGGAAGCTACTAGTAACAAAGTCTGTATGATCTTTTTGAGCCTGGGCGGCATTCCACTTAGGGTGCACTCTCATGAGCGCATGGCCTTAGAAAAGGTGCAAGACCCCATGATGCGTTCCCTCAACACCAAGCAATACCACTTCCGCCCAGAGGTGAGTTAAATCCTGAGTTACTACTCAATTTGTTATATATATATAATCCTCACATAAACTCAATGAATACACGAACCACCCCGTCTACAAAGCATAGCAACCTACCACTACCACGATTTGCAAAGACGGGAAGATAGCTCATCAGCATAGCAAAAATAATATAGTATTCCTATACATGCATATTTTCATAGTGTGATATAACTACATGCATATAAAACAATAGGTAAAGGATGATCAACATGTAACTTGCCTTGGTTCTGGTTCAGAAAGTCACACTCCTGACAATAGCTCGCGTCGCACTCCGGACAATCTACACGTTTCACACAATTCAACAATCAATCACCGGAACACGAAAAGAACCAAAACAAAACCAACAGCAAGAAAATCATTTTTAAAACTCAACAACAAAAGCTTAAAAGCACCTAAATTGCACTACAGTCACAACGCAAAAAGAATCACTCGATTCCGATAAACGGTTTGAGAGTTATGGCCTCCGGAAGGTTTAATTCAAATTCAAACGAATTCAAATTTGAACAGAGCAAACATGTGCAAAGTTGGTACTATGATAATGTGCTGATTTTTGTGAGTGCATAGGAAAAAGAATTACCTAAATTGGAGCTATAGACTAAAAGATATAGCTAGTTGAAGTTAGAGTTGAAATCTGAAAATAAAACAAAAGAAAACAGAAATCTCCTGCACAGTTCATGCGTTACTGCAGCAACTCCTGTGCGTGTCCTATAGCAAAGTGCCACGTGGCAGTGCTTGATTGGCGGGCGCGTGTGCTCACCAGAAAAACAGAGGAAAACGACGGCGGTCTCGGGCGTTGGCGGCGGCGCTCCTCCGGTGGGTCTCCGGCGAAGGAGAGGTGACGGACGGGTGCCGAGGTGAGTGGCCGAGGCGGTGGTGGTGTCGAACGGCGGCAAGGTGGACTGTGCCGGCGGTGGTGAAGACCTGAACATGGCAACTCCGGCGGCGGCGGTCGAGCTCGTCCCACTCGCGCTGCTGCGTTTTCGTCCAAGCAAGAATGTCAGGAAGGTGCGGCGTTGAGAGGAGGGTCGAGGGGAGTGAACGGTGTGGCCGGTGGTGTCCTTACGGCGGTGGAATCCTCCGGCAAAGACGGCGGACAGCGGAGCTCCGGTGCGAGATCCAAAACACTCCAGCGGCTTCGTGTGGTCGAAGGAGGACGAGGGAAGGTTGCGGTCGGCTTCCCCTAGGGTTTAGCTCGCGTGTGGCGTCTCCAGGGTGCTCGGGGTGGACCAGGGCATCGGGTCGATCCGGCTCGGCCTCGGTCGCGTGTACGGTGCGCTCCAATCCGGCTCGGGGAAGGAGACGAGCAGGGGCGCGGTGCGGGTCGGGCGAGCGGTGCGGCGGCGCGTACCGCTTCGTGAGGAAGGTGGGCCGCAGCGGTGCGGGTGCGGGTCGGGCGATGCGGTGCGGCTGTGCGTACCGCTTCGCGACTGCGAGCGAGTGGGCTGCGGGGCTGGCGGTTGGCTGGGCCGCGGTGCGCGGCGGGGCCGGCTGGCTGCAGCGCTGTGGCGTTGCGCTGTTTTTTAAAAACAACAACAGAAAACAAAATAAATAAAATAAAATACACAGTATAAATTCTAAATAAAAATACCTAGACACACAGTAAAAATAGCTCTACAGCTATAAACTACAGGAACACTAGTTCCAACACTAATGCAATTTTTGTAAAATAATTTTAATGCAATAGGCCACTCAAATAGCAATAAAAACCAGAAATAAAATATTTTGAAGATTGCAAAAATTATCAGAACATATCATATGAACTGGAAATAATATTCTGCACATTATGAACATTTTTAAAATAGGGGAGAAGTCATGTTATCTCCACTCCAAATAAATTGTCTTTTGTTGCACAATGATTTGAATATTCTGAAAAAGCAAATAATGAAATAAAAATATGATATGCATATGAATGATCTATTAACATCCTAATTTAGGAAAATTGGGATGTTACAAACCTACCCCCCTTAAGATGAATCTCGCCCTCGAGATTCGGACTGGCTAGCAAATAGGTGTGGGTGATCCTGCCTGAGATCTTCCTCTCGTTCCCAGGTAGCTTCCTCCTCTGTATGATGATCCCACTGAACCTTGCATAACTTGATTGTCTTGGTGCGAGTAACTCTCTCTGCTGTCTCCAAAATCTTAACAGGCTTCTCCTCATATGTCAAATCACTCTCCAACTGAATTGCCTCAAGTGGCACCGTGTCCCTCAATGGAACATCCATCATCTCTGCATGAAACTTCTTCAACTGAGATACATGAAACACATTATGAACTCCTGACAAGGATTCTGGCAACTCCAGCTGATAAGCTACCTCTCCTCTACGCTCCAAGATCTTGTAAGGCCCCACAAAACATGGTGCTAACTTACTCTTAATTCCAAACCTCTTAATCCCACGAAATGGTGAAACTCTAAGGTATGCACGGTCTCCTACCTCATATGTCACCTCCTTACGTTTTGCATCAGCATAACTCTTCTGTCTAGACTGTGCTATCTTCAGCCTGTCACGAATCAACTTAACCTTCTCCTCAGCATCTCTGATCAAGTCTGGTCCAAAGAACTGACGTTCTCCAACCTCATCCCACATCAATGGTGTCCTGCACTTCCTACCATACAATACCTCAAATGGTGCCATCTTCAGACTAGCCTGATAACTGTTATTATATGAGAACTCTGCATAAGGTAAATTATCATCCCAACTGGACCCATAGTCCAAAGCACAAGCTCTCAATATATCCTCCAAAATCTGGTTTACCCTCTCTGTTTGCCCATCTGTCTGTGGATGGAAAGTTGTACTGAACTCCAGCCTGGTGCCCAAGGATTCATGCAGCTGACGCCAAAATTTGGATGTGAACTGAGTACCTCTATCAGACACTACCTTCCTTGGAACTCCATGCAGACAAACAATTTTAGACATATAAATCTTTGCTAGCTGAGCACTGGTATAAGTAGTTTTTACCGGAATGAAGTGAGAAACTTTAGTCAAACGATCAACAACTACCCAAATAGAATCATAACCTGACCGAGTCCTGGGTAAACCTGTAATGAAGTCCATACCAATATCATCCCACTTCCAATCAGGTATAGGCAATGGCTGTAGAAAACCTGCTGGTCTCGGATGTTCTGCTTTAACCCTCTGGCACACATCACATGTTGCCATATATCCAGCAATTTCCCTCTTCAGGCTAGGCCACCAAAATCTTTCCCTCAAATCCAAATACATCTTAGTATTACCTGGGTGAATAGAATAAGGTGAATCATGCGCCTCCTGAAGAATCAACTTCCTGATATCTGCATCTTGAGGTACACAAATACGCCGCTCAAACCATATGGCTCTATGTTCATCCTCATGGAAACCTGCTGCCTTACCTTTAGCCATATTCTCTTTTATCTCAGCAATCTCCTTATCACCCTTTTGAGCTTCTCTGATCCTGTCAAGCAAAGTAGGCTTTACCTCAAGTGTTGACAAATATCCCTTAGGAACAATCTCCAACCTGAGATTCCTGAACTGTTCACATAACTCGGGTGGCATATTATCAACATTAATTGCATTAGCATGGCTCCTACAACTCAATGCATCAGCAACAACATTAGCCTTACCAGGATGATACTGCACATTCAAATCATAATCCTTAATAAGCTCCAACCATCTCCTCTGCCTGAGGTTCAAATCCTTCTGAGTAAAAATATACTTCAAGCTCTTATGATCAGTAAATATATCACAATGATTACCAATAAGATATGGCCTCCAAGTTTTCAATGCATGCACAGCACAACTGAGGCTAACTCCAAATCATGTGTAGGATAATTATGCTCATGATTCTTAAGCTGACGTGAAGCATATGAAACAACTTTACCCTCCTGCATCAAAACACTCCCAAGTACTTGACGAGAAGCATCACAATATACCTGGAAGTTCTTATGTATATCTGGCAGAGTTAAGACTGGTGCTGTAACCAAACGCTGCTTCAATTCCTGAAAGCTGGCTTCACATTCATCAGTCCAAACAAACTTCTTCTCCTTCTTCAATAATTCAGTCATAGGCTTTGCAATCTTGGAAAAGTTCTCAATAAACCTCCTATAATAACCTGTAAGGCCCAAAAAGCTGTGAATCTCTCCAACTGTCGTGGGTGTCTCCCACTCTGTAACTGCAGCAACCTTAGATGGATCAACTGCAACTCCATTACCTGACACAACATGTCCAAGGAATGCTACCTCATCCAGCCAAAACTCACATTTGCTGAACTTGGCATACAGCTGATGTTCCCTTAGCTTCCCCATTACCAAACGCAAATGCACCTCATGCTCTTGCTTATTCTTGGAGAACACCAATATATCATCAATGAAAACAACCACAAACTTATCCAAGAACTCCATAAACACCTTGTTCATCATATTCATGAAGTATGCAGGGGCGTTAGTCAATCCAAATGACATAACAGTATATTCATACAACCCATACCTCGTAGTAAAAGCAGTCTTTGGAATATCTTGCTCACGAATCTTCAATTGATGATAACCAGAACGAAGGTCAATCTTAGAAAACACAGTAGCTCCCTCCAACTGGTCAAATAGATCATTTATCATAGGCAAAGGATACTTATTCTTAATGGTTACCTCATTCAGAGAACGATAATCCACACACATCCTCAAGGTCCCATCCTTCTTCTCCACAAACAAAACTGGAGCTCCCCAAGGTGATGAACTTGGGCGAATAAATCCTTGTGCCTGCAATTCCCTTATCTGCTTCTTTAATTCCTCCAACTCTTGAGGAGGAATTCTATACGGTCTCTTTGCAATAGGTCCAGTGCCTGGTATTAAATCAATCAGAAACTCAATATCTCTATCTGGTGGCATACCTAGAAACTCCTCTGGAAACACATCTGGATAATCTCTCACAACTGGCACCTCTTCCAGGCTACCCCCCTTAAGAGAGTTCACCTGCACCTGATTACGCTTATACTTACACACATATTTGATCCTCTTCCCTCCTGGTGCACTGAGAGTAATAGATCGACTGGCACAATCAATACGACATTTATATAACTGCAACCAATCCATACCCAAAATAACATCCAGACCTTGTGACTTCAATATAATCAAATCCGTAGGAAAATCATGCTTTCCAATAGATAAAGTCAACTGATGGCAACCAACACCTGCTATCGTCTCAGCTCCTGGGGAACTCACTCTAATAGGCATACTAAGTGTTTTGGTTGGCAATCCATGTTTATCAACAAATACCCTCGAAATAAATGAATGTGATGCACCAGTATCAAAAAGAACAAGTGCAGGTACTGAATTAATCAAGAACTTACCGATCACTGCATCAGGTTCATTGTAAACCTCCTCCACATTAACATGATTTACGTGACCCTTTTGGAAGGGGTTTGGCTTGCTGGATCCTGAGTTCTTCGCCCCCGGGCAATCTATGGCATAGTGCCCCATAGCCTTACACCTAAAGCACTGCACCTGACTCAAATCCCTTGGCGCACGTGTAACCTGGTGGTTCTGGTTATTGTTCCCTCCATTGCCATTACCATTGCCATTACCTCTACCATTTCCATTGTTACTCTTGTGCCCATTATGACGATGGTGGCCATTATGGTTGTGGCCATTCCCTCCATGATGATTATGATCATTACCTCCATGATGATTATGTCCATTACCTCCATTACCATGATATGAAGTGTGTGGCTTCTGCTGTTGTCCTGAATTATACCTATTATTGTTGTTGTACTTCCTCTTGCGATTCTCTATGGCATGCTGCTTTCCCTCCAACACAATGGCCTTATCAATTAGGTCCTGACAATTCCTAAAAGTGGCCACTGTCAACTGAAGGCTCAAGTCATCATTTAGGCCCTCCAAAAATTTCTCCTGTCTAGCTGCATCAGTGTTAACATCATTAGGAGCATAGTGTGCAAGATTATTAAATTCCTCCACATAAGCATTAACAATGCGACCTCCCTGGCGCAAACTGCGAAACTCCTTCTTTTTCAGACTCATAGAACCAGCAGACACATGTGCAGCACGGAAAGCATCCTGAAACTGAGGCCATGTGATAGTAGCAATGGGATAAGTGACCAACTAATTGTCCCACCAAGCTGCAGCAGGACCCTCCAACAAATGTGAGGCAAACCTCACCCTCTTTGCATCAGTGCATCAAACCGTGTCCAGGTTCCTATTGACTGCACGGAGCCAATCATCAACCACAATAGGTTCAGGGGAACTGGAGAACCTCTGAGGATTCAACCTCAAGAACCTGGTAAGCATATCCACAGGTGGCGGCGGCGGCGGATTGTTGTTGTTATTGTTGTTGTTCTGGTTCTGAGTAAGCAACTAGATCAACTGGGCCTGTCCCTCAGTAACCTGCTGTATGTATGGTGGTACTCCATTGCCATTATTGTCTCCTCCTGCAGTATTGCGTCTAGTATCACACCTCGGCGGCATCTGGTGGGCAAGCATAGATGAGTTATAGATATAATAGGGCCAAAAGCTATGTATATATAAATATATTCTACCCATATGCATAATATGATCAAGCCAACAAAACACAACAACGAATAACACCAACAAACAAACAACAAACAATATGGTAATATTATATATATAGTCGAATAATTTCGACACTAAGCAATTTAACAAACAACTATCAATCAAGCAAACAATCTAGTATCTTCATACCACGAAAGTGGGCATAATCAGATATGCTAACATGATAACGTTGCAATATAAAACAAACATGAATGGTGGTCTCAGCACTAGTTCCTACTTAACTGTTCAAGATACTTGAGGGGGTTAACTAATAAACAGTAAGAAGGACAGCTAGTTTATAAACTAACTTTCACTCCTATGGTTTTTCTAATCCATTTTCTAGGGTCACGCCCTATAGTCAACACACTGCTCTGATACCATCTGTAACGACCAAACCTCGAAGGATTTGAGTCTCTATGCTTACCGTGCTAGTCCCTGGATCGAACTCGCTAGCACACACAGTATAGATGAATACCAGAATAACAAGTGCATCATTTATTACATCGTATGATCCAGAATATATAAAATAAAACAATCTGCATAGCACTTGGCTAGCTTTATTCAATCAAACAGCGGAAAGTAGCAGAAAATAACGATGAGTCCCATCATAGCCCACTGGCGATGCTGAGTGTAGACTCGCGACCCTAACGGTACCTTACTCTTCGTTAGAATATCCTGCAACGTGAGACGTTGCAACCATATAGGTCAATACTTTGAATGTATTGGCAAGTTACACAGGAGTAATAATAAAACAGACCTACATGTATATGCATAGTACAACAAAGGAAGGCTTGGGGGTTTATTTTGTGGAAAGCTGATTTTGTCCCCATAACTACCTAATAGTCAATTTTTTATATAGTTCTTTTATTACTACAATTAAATGCACAAGGTTGAGTTGCCAAAATCAACTCCAACCTACCCTTTATTAAGTTGCCCAACAAATTTATTATGTGTCACATCTGTCAAGATCATCCAACAACTGTAATGGCATAGTGGCTCAAAGTTACCCATAACCGAGGCACGGCTAATCATGATTAGTTTTATTACTCTGTAGAGTTTTGTACGCTTTACCCACTGGACCCAATCCAAAGATTGAGACAAAGTCTTTCAGAAGAGGTTCCCTTAACCACCTGACGGCCACATCCCACCTACACATGCTACATCTGTCGACACAGTTTGGGCAAGGGTTCCAACAACTGATCAACTAAGCCAGAGCCCATATAGCCAGTGGCCGCACATGGAAGCTACTAGTCATTGAGTCTATCTGATCTTTTTGAGCCTGGGCGGCATTCCACTTAGGGTGCACTCTCATGAGCGCATGGCCTTAGAAAAGGTGCAAGACCCCATGATGCCTTCCCTCAACACCAAGCAATACCACTTCCGCCCAGAGGTGAGTTAAATCCCGAGTTACTACTCAATTTGT
Organism: Triticum dicoccoides; assembly: GCF_002162155.2. NCBI lineage: Eukaryota > Viridiplantae > Streptophyta > Magnoliopsida > Poales > Poaceae > Triticum > Triticum dicoccoides. The sequence goes on from NC_041380.1 coordinate 343,961,976, forward strand.
TAAATATATATAATCCTCACATAAACTCAATGAATACACGAACCACCCCCATCTACAAAGCATAGCAACCTACCACTACCACGATTTGCAAAGACGGGAAGATAGCTCATCAGCATAGCAAAAATAATATAGTATTCCTATACATGCATATTTTCATAGTGTGATATAACTACATGCATATAAAACAATAGGTAAAGGATGATCAACATGTAACTTGCCTTGGTTCTGGTTCAGAAAGTCACACTCCTGACAATAGCTCGCGTCGCACTCCGGACAATCTACACGTTTCACACAATTCAACAATCAATCACCGAAACATGAAAAGAACCAAAACAAAACCAACAGCAAGAAAATCATTTTTAAAACTCAACAACAGAAGCTTAAAAGCACCTAAATTGCACTACGGTCACAATGCAAAAAGAATCACTCGATTCCGATAAACGGTTTGAGAGTTATGGCCTTCGGAAGGTTTAATTCAAATTCAAACGAATTCAAATTTGAATAGACAAACATGTGCAAAGTTGGTACTATGATAATGTGCTGATTTTTGTGAGTGCATAGGAAAAAGAATTGCCTAAATTGGAGCTATAGACTAAAAGATATAGCTAGTTGAAGTTAGAGTTGAAATTTGAAAATAAAACAAAAGAAAACAGAAATCTCCTGCACAGTTCACGCGTTACTGCAGCAACTCCTGTGCGTGTCCTGTAGCGAAGTGCCATGTGGCAGTGCTTGATTGGCCGGGCGCGTGTGCTCACCAGAAAAACAGAGGAAAACGACGGCGGTCTCGGGCGTTGGCGGCGGCGCTCCTCCGGTGGGTCTCCGGCGAAGGAGAGGTGACGGGCGGGTGCGGAGGTGAGTGGCGGAGGCGGTGGTGGTGTCGGACGGCGGCGAGGTGGACTGTGTCGGCGGTGGTGAAGACCTGAACGCGGCAACTCCGGCGGCGGCGGTCGAGCTCGTCCCACTCGCGCTGCTGCGTTTCCGTCCAAGCAAGAATGTCAGGAAGGTGCGGCGTTGAGAGGAGGGTCGAGGGGAGTGAACAGTGTGGCCGCTGGTGTCCTTACGGCGGTGGAATCCTCCGGTGAAGACGGCGGACAGCGGAGCTCCGGTGCGAGATCCAAAACGCTCCAGCGGCTTCGTGTGGTCGAAGGAGGACGAGGGGAGGCTGCGGTCGGGTTCCCCTAGGGTTTAGCTCGTGTGTGGTGTCTCTAGGGTGCTCGGGGTGGACCAGGGCATCGGGTCGATCCGGCTCGGCCTCGGTCGCGTGTACGGTGCACTCCAGTCCGGCTCGGGGAAGGAGACGAGCAGGGGCGCGGTGCGGGTCGGGCGAGCGGTGCGGTGGCGCGTACCGCTTCGTGAGGAAGGTGGGCCGCAGCGGTGCGGGTGCGGGTCGGGCGATGCGGTGCGGCTGTGCGTACCGCTTCGCGACTGTGAGCGAGCGGACTGCGGGGCTGGCGGTTGGCTGGGCCGCGGTGCGCGACTGGGCCAGCTGGCTGCAGCGCTGCGCTGTTTTTTTTAAACAACAGCAGAAAATAAAATAATTAAAATAAAATACACAGTATAAATTCTAAATAAAAATACCTAGACACATAGTAAAAATAGCTCTACAGCTATAAACTACAGGAACACTAGTCCCAACACTAATGCAATTTTTGTAAAATAATTTTAATGCAATAGGCCACTCAAATAGCAATAAAAAACACAAATAAAATATTTTGAAGATTGCAAAAATTACCAGAACATATCATATGCACTGGAAATAATATTCCGCACATTATGAACATTTTGCAAATAGGGGAGAAGTCATGTTATCTCCACTCCAAATAAATTGCCTTTTGTTGCACAATGATTTGAATATTCTGAAAAAGCAAATAATGAAATAAAAATATGATATGCATATGAATGATCTATTAACATTCTAATTTTGGAAAATTGGGATGTTACAGCGTATTTCGAGATTAGGATTTGTCACTCCGATTGTCGGAGAGGTATCTCTGGGCCCTCTCGGTAATGCACATCACATAAGCCTTGCAAGCATTGCAACTAATGAGTTAGTTGCGAGATGATGTATTACGAAACGAGTAAAGAGACTTGCCGGTAACGAGATTGAACTAGGTATTGAGATACCGACGATCGAATCTCGGGCAAGTAACATACCGATGACAAAGGGAACAATGTATGTTGTTATGCGGTCTGACCGATAAAGATCTTCGTAGAATATGTGTGAGCCAATATGAGCATCCAGGTTCCTCTATTGGTTATTGACCGGAGACATGTCTCGGTCATGTCTACATTGTTCTCGAACCCGTAGGGTCCGCACGCTTAAGGTTTCGATGACAGTTATATTATGAGTTTATGAGTTTTGATGTACCGAAGTTAGTTCGGAGTCCCGGATGTGATCATGGACATAACGAGGAATCTCGAAATGGTCGAGACATAAAGATTGATATATTGGACGACTATATTCGGACACCGGAAGTGTTCCGGGTGATTTCGGAGAAAATCGGAGTACCGGAGGGTTACCGGAACCCCCCCGGGAGAAGTAATGGGCCATATGGGCCTTAGTGGAGAGAGAGAAGGGCAGCCAGGGTGGGCCGCGTGCCTCCTCCCCCATGGTCCGAATTGGACTAGGAGAGGGGGGCGGCGCCCCCCTTTCCTTCTCCCTCCCCACTTCCTTTCCCCCTCCTAGTAGGAGTTCTACTCCTACTAGGAGGAGGACTCCTACTAGGAGGAGGACTCCTCCTTGGCGCGCCTATAGGGCCGGCCGGCCTCCTCCCCTTGCTCCTTTATATACGGGGGCAGGGGGCACCCCTAGACACACAAGTTGATCCACGTGATCGTTTTCTTAGCCGTGTGCGGTGCCCCCTTCCACCATAATCCTCGATAATATTATAGCGGTGCTTAGGCGAAGCCCTGCGACGGTAGAACATCAAGATCGTCACCACGCCGTCGTGCTGACGGAACTCTTCCCCGACACTTTGCTGGATCGGAGTCCGAGGATCGTCATCGAGCCAAACGTGTGCTAAAACTCGGAGGTGCCGTAGTTTCGGTGCTTGATCGGTCGGGCCGTGAAGACGTACGACTACATCAACCGCGTTGTCATAACGCTTCCGCTGTCGGTCTACAAGGGTACGTAGATCACACTCTCCCCTCTCGTTGCTATGCATCATCATGATCTTGCGTGTGCGTAGGATTTTTTTTGAAATTACTACGTTCCCCAACAGTGGCATCCGAGCCTAGGTTTTATGTGTTGATGTTATATGCACGAGTAGAACACAAGTGAGTTGTGGGCGATATAAGTCACATTGCTTTCCGGCATGTCATACTTTGGTTCGGCAGTATTGTTGGACGAAGCGGCCTGGACCGACATTACGCGTACGCTTACGCGAGACCGGTTGTCCCGACGTGCTTTGCACAAAGGTGGCTAGCGGGTGTCAGTTTCTCCAACTTTAGTTGAACCGAGTGTGGCTACGCCCGGTCCTTGCGAAGGTTAAAACAGCACCAACTTGACAAACTATCGTTGTGGTTTTGATGCATAGGTGAGATTGGTTCTTACTTAAGCCCGTAGCAGCCACGTAAAACTTGCAACAACAAAGTAGAGGACATCTAACTTGTTTTTGCAGGGCATGTTGTGATGTGATATGGTTAAGACATGATGCTAAATTTTATTGTATGAGATGATCATGTTTTGTAACCAAGTTATCGGCAACTGGCAGTAGCCATATGGTTGTCGCTTTATTATATGCAATGCAATTGCGCTGTAATGCTTTACTTTATCACTAAACGGTAGCGATAGTCGTGGAAGCATAAGATTGGCGAGATGACAACGATGCTACGATGGTGATCAAGGTGTCGCGCCGGTGATGATGGTGATCATGACGATGCTTCGAAGATGGAGATCACAAGCACAAGATGATGATGGCCATATCATATCACTTATATTGATTGCATGTGATGTTTATCTTTTATGCATCTTATCTTGCTTTGTTTGACGGTAGCATTTTAAGATGATCTCTCACTAATTATCAAGAAGTGTTCTCCCTGAGTATGCACTGTTGCGAAAGTTCTTCGTGCTGAGACACCACGTGATGATCGGGTGTGATAGGCTCTACGTTCAAATACAACGGGTGCAAAACAGTTGCACACGCGGAATACTCAGTTTATACTTGACGAGCCAAGCATATACAGATATGGCCTCGGAACACGGAGACCGAAAGGTCGAGCGTGAATCATATAGTAGATATGATCAACATAGTGATGTTCACCAATGAAACTACTCCATCTCACGTGATGATCGGACATGGTTTAGTTGATTTGGATCACGTAATCACTTAGAGGATTAGAGGGATGGCTATCTAAGTGGGAGTTCTTTAGTAATATGATTAATTGAACCTAAATTTATCATGAACTTAGTACCTGATAGTATCTTGCTTGTTTATGTTTGATTGTAGATAGATGGCCCATGCTGTTGTTCCGTTGAATTTTAATGCGTTCCTTGAGAAAGCAAAGTTGAAAGATGATGGTAGCAATTACACGGACTGGGTCTGTAACTTGAGGATTATCCTCATTGCTGCACAGAAGAATTACGTCCTGGAAGCACCGCTGGGTGCCAGGCCTGCTGCTGGAGCAACACTAGATGTTATGAATGTCTGGTAGAGCAAAGCTGATGACTACTCGATAGTTCAGTGTGCCATGCTTTACGGCTTAGAATCGGGACTTCAACGACGTTTTGAACGTCATGGAGCATATGAGATGTTCCAGGAGTTGAAGTTAATATTTCAAGCAAATGCCCGGATTGAGAGATATGAAGTCTCCAAAAAGTTCTATAGCTGCAAGATGGAGGAGAACAATTCTGTCAGTGAGCATATACTCAAAATGTCTGGGTATAATAATCACTTGATTCAATTGGGAGTTAATCTTCCAGATGATTGCGTCATTGACAGAATTCTCCAATCACTGCCACCAAGCTACAAGAGCTTCGTGATGAACTATAATATGCAAGGGATGAATAAGACTATTCCCGAGCTCTTCACAATGCTGAAAGCTGCGGAGGTAGAAATCAAGAAGGAGCATCAAGTGTTGATGGTCAACAAGACCACTAGTTTCAAGAAAAAGGGCAAAGGAAAGAAGAAGGGGAACTTCAAAAAGAACAGCAAGCAAGTTGCTACTCAAGAGAAGAAACCCAAACCTAGACCTAAGCCTGAAACTGAGTGCTTCTACTACAAGCAGACTGGTCACTGGAAGCGAAACTGCCCCAAGTATTCGGCGGACAAGAAGGATGGCAAGGTGAACAAAGGTATATATGATATACATGTTATTGATGTGTACCTTACTAATGCTCGCAGTAGCACCTGGGTATTTGATACTGGTTCTGTTGCTAATATTTGCAACTCGAAACAAGGACTACGGATTAAGTGAAGATTGGCTAAGGACGAGGTGATGATGCGCGTGGGAAATGGTTCCAAAGTCGATGTGATCGCGGTCGGCACGCTACCTCTACATCTACCTTCAGGATTAGTATTAGACCTAAATAATTGTTATTTGGTGCCAGCGTTAAGCATGAACATTATATCTAGATCTTGTTTGATGCGAGACAGTTATTCATTTAAATCAGAGAATAATGGTTGTTCTATTTATATGAGTAATATCTTTTATGGTCATGCACCCTTAAAGAGTGGTCTATTCTTATTAAATCTCGATAGTAGTGACACACATATTCATAATGTTGAAGCCAAAAGATGCAGAGTTGATAATGATAGTGCAACTTATTTGTGGCACTGCCGTTTGGGTCATATCGGTGTAAAGCGCATGAAGAAACTCCATACTGATGGACTTTTGGAACCACTTGATTATGAATCGCTTGGTACTTGCGAACCGTGCCTTATGGGTAAGATGAAAAAAACACCGTTCTCCGGTACTATGGAGAGAGCAACAGATTTGTTGGAAATCATACATACAAATGTATGTGGTCCAATGAATGTTGAGGCTCGAGGCGGATATCATTATTTTCTCACCTTCACAGATGACTTAAGCAGATATGGGTATATCTACTTAATGAAACATAAGTCTGAAACGTTTGAAAAGTTCAAAGAATTTCAGAGTGAAGTTGAAAATCATCGTAACAAGAAAATAAAATTCCTACGATCTGATCGTGGAGGAGAATATTTGAGTTACGAGTTTGGTGTACATTTGAAACAATGCGGAATAGTTTCGCAACTCACGCCACCCGGAACACCATAGCGTAATGGTGTGTCCGAACATCGTAATCGTACTTTACTTGATATGGTGCGATCTATGATGTCTCTTACTGATTTACCGCTATCATTTTGGGGTTATGCTCTAGAGACGGTCGCATTCACGTTAAATAGGGCACCATCAAAATCCGTTGAGACGACGCCTTATGAACTGTGGTTTGGCAAGAAACCAAAGTTGTCGTTTCTGAAAGTTTGGGGTTGCGATGCTTATGTGAAAAAGCTTCAACCTGATAAGCTCGAGCCCAAATCGGAGAAATGTGTCTTCATAGGATATCCAAAGGAAACTATTGGATACACCTTCTATCACAGATCCGAAGGCAAGACTTTTGTTGCTAAATTCGGAAACTTTCTAGAGAAGGAGTTTCTCTCGAAAGAAGTGAGTGGGAGGAAAGTAGAACTTGATGAGGTAACTATACTTGCTCCCTTATTGGAAAGTAGTACATCACAGAAACCAGTTTCCGTGACAGCTACACCAATTAGTGAGGAAGCTAATGATGATGATCATGAAACTTCAGAACAAGATACTACTGAACCTCGTAGATCAACCAGAGTAAGATCCGCACCAGAGTGGTATGGTAATCCTGTTCTGGAAGTCATGCTACTAGATCATGATGAACCTACGAACTATGGAGAAGCGATGGTGAGCCGAGATTCCGCAAAATGGCTTGAAGCCATGAAATCTGAGATGGGATCCATGTATGAGAACAAAGTATGGACTTTGGTTGACTTGCCCAATGATCGGCAAGCAATTGAGAATAAATGGATCTTCAAGAAGAATACTGACGCTAACGGTAATGTTACTGTCTACAAAGCTTGACTTGTCGCAAAAGGTTTTCGACAAGTTCAAGGGATTGACTACGATGAGAGCTTCTCGCCCGTAGCGATGCTTAAGTCTGTCCGAATCATGTTAGCAATTGCCGCATTTTATGATTATGAAATTTGGCAGATGGATGTCAAAACTGCATTCCTGAATGGATTTCTGGAAGAAGAGTTGCATATGATGCAGCCAGAAGGTTTTGTTGATCCAAAGGGAGCTAACAAAGTGTGCAAGCTCCAGCGATCCATTTATGGACTGGTGCAAGCCTCTCGGAGTTGGAATAAACGCTTTGATAGTGTGATCAAAGCATTTGGTTTTGTACAGACTTTTGGAGAAGCCTGTATTTACAAGAAAGTGAGTGGGAGCTTTGTAGCATTTCTGATATTATATGTAGATGACATATTACTAATCGGAAATAATATAGAATTTCTGGATAGCATAAAGGGATACTTGAATAAGAGTTTTTCAATGAAAGACCTCAGTGAAGCTGCTTACATATTGGGCATTAAGATCTATAGAGACAGATCAAGACGCTTAATTGGACTTTCACAAAGCACATACCTTGACAAAGTTTTGAAAAAGTTCAAAATGGATCAAGCAAAGAAAGGATTCTTGTCTGTGTTACAAGGTGTGAAATTGAGTAAGACTCAATGCCCGACCAATGCAGAAGATAGAGAGAAAATGAAAGATGTTCCCTATGCTTCAGCCATAGGCTCTGTCATGTATGCAATGCTGTGTACCAGACCTGATGTGTGTCTTGCTATAAGTCTAGCAGGGAGGTACCAAAGTAATCCAGGAGTGGATCACTGGACAGCGGTCAAGAACATCCTGAAATACCTGAAAAGGACTAAGGATATGTTTCTCATATATGGAGGTGACAAAGAGCTCATCGTAAATGGTTACGTTGATGCAAGCTTTGACACTGATCCGGACGATTCTAAATCGCAAACCGGATACGTGTTTACATTAAATGGTGGAGTTGTCAGTTGGTGCAGTTCTAAACAAAGCGTTGTGGCGGGATCTACTTGTGAAGCAGAGTACATAGCTGCTTCGGAAGCAACAAACGAAGGAGTCTAGATGAAGGAGTTCATATCCAATCTAGGTGTCATACCTAGTGCATCGGGTCCAATGAAAATCTTTTGTGACAATACTGGTGCAATTGCCTTGGCAAAGGAATCCAGATTTCACAAGAGAACCAAGCACATCAAGAGATGCTTCAATTCCATCCGGGATCTAGTCCAGGTGGGAGACATAGAGATTTGCAAGATACATACGGATCTGAATGTTGCAGACCCGTTGACTAAGCCTCTTCCACGAGCAAAACATGATCAGCACCAAAGCTCCATGGGTGTTAGAATCATTACTGTGTAATCTAGATTATTGACTCTAGTGCAAGTGGGAGACTGAAGGAAATATGCCCTAGAGGCAATAATAATGTTATTATTTTATTTCCTTATATCATGATAAATGTTTATTATTCATGCTAGAATTGTATTATCCGGAAACATAATACTTGTGTGAATACATAGACAAACTAAACGTCACTAGTATGCCTCTACTTAACTAGCTCGTTAATCAAAGATGGTTATGTTTCCTAACCATAGACGTGTGTTGTCATTTGATTAACGGGATCACATTATTAGGAGAATGATGTGATTGACATGACCCATTCCATTAGCTTAGCACCCGATCATTTAGTATGTTGCTATTGCTTTCTTCATGACTTATACATGTTCCTATGACTATGAGATTATGCAACTCCCGTTTGTCGGAGGAACACTTTGTGTGCTACCAAACGACACAACGTAACTGGGTGATTATAAAGGAGCTCTACAGGTGTCTCCAAAGGTAAATGTTGGGTTGGCGTATTTCGAGATTACGATTTGTCACTCCGATTGTCGGAGAGGTATCTCTGGGCCCTCTCGGTAATGCACATCACATAAGCCTTGCAAGCATTGCAACTAATGAGTTAGTTGCGAGATGATGTATTACGAAACGAGTAAAGAGACTTGCCGGTAACGAGATTGAACTAGGTATTGAGATACCGACGATCGAATCTCGGGCAAGTAACATACCGATGACAAAGGGAACAATGTATGTTGTTATGCGGTCTGACCGATAAAGATCTTCGTAGAATATGTGTGAGCCAATATGAGCATCCAGGTTCCGCTATTGGTTATTGACCGGAGACATGTCTCGGTCATGTCTACATTGTTCTCGAACCCGTAGGGTCCGCACGCTTAAGGTTTCGATGACAGTTATATTATGAGTTTATGAGTTTTGATGTACCGAAGTTAGTTCGGAGTCCCGGATGTGATCATGGACATAACGAGGAATCTCGAAATGGTCGAGACATAAAGATTGATATATTGGACGACTATATTCGGACACCGGAAGTGTTCCGGGTGATTTCGGAGAAAATCGGAGTACCGGAGGGTTACCGGAACCCCCCCGGGAGAAGTAATGGGCCATATGGGCCTTAGTGGAGAGAGAGAAGGGCAGCCAGGGTGGGCCGCGTGCCTCCTCCCCCATGGTCCGAATTGGACTAGGAGAGGGGGGCGGCGCCCCCCTTTCCTTCTCCCTCCCCACTTCCTTTCCCCCTCCTAGTAGGAGTTCTACTCCTACTAGGAGGAGGACTCCTACTAGGAGGAGGACTCCTCCTTGGCGCGCCTATAGGGCCGGCCGGCCTCCTCCCCTTGCTCCTTTATATACGGGGGCAGGGGGCACCCCTAGACACACAAGTTGATCCACGTGATCGTTTTCTTAGCCGTGTGCGGTGCCCCCTTCCACCATAATCCTCGATAATATTGTAGCGGTGCTTAGGCGAAGCCCTGCGACGGTAGAACATCAAGATCGTCACCACGCTGTCGTGCTGACGGAACTCTTCCCCGACACTTTGCTGGATCGGAGTCCGAGGATCGTCATCGAGCCAAACGTGTGCTAAAACTCGGAGGTGCCGTAGTTTCGGTGCTTGATCGGTCGGGCCGTGAAGACATACGACTACATCAACCGCGTTGTCATAACGCTTCCGCTGTCGGTCTACAAGGGTACGTAGATCACACTCTCCCCTCTCGTTGCTATGCATCATCATGATCTTGCGTGTGCATAGGAATTTTTTTGAAATTACTACGTTCCCCAACATATATGTGATGTATGAGATTGATCGTGTTCTTGTAATAGGAATCACGACTTGCATGTCGATGAGTATGACAACCGGCAGGAGCCATAGGAGTTGTCTTAATTTATTTATGACCTGCGTGTCAACTTAAACGTCATGTAATTACTTTACTTTATTGCTAAACCGTTAGCCATAGTAGTAGAAGTAATAGTTGACGAGACAACTTCATGAAGACACGATGATGGAGATCATGGTGTCATGCCGGTGACGATGATGATCATGGCGCCCCGAAGATGGAGATCAAAAGGAGCAAAATGATATTGGCCATATCATGTCACTATTTGATTGCATGTGATGTTTATCATGTTTTACATCTTATTTTCTTAGAACGATGGTAGCATAAATAAGATGATCCCTCGCTAAAATTTCAAGGAAGTGTTCCCCCTAACTGTGCACCATTGCGAAGGTTCGTTATTTCGAAGCACCACGTGATGATCGGGTGTGATGGATTCTAACGTTCGAATACAACGGGTGTAAGCCAGATTTACACACGCAATACACTTAGGTTGACTTGACGAGCCTAGCATGTACAGACATGGCCTCGGAACACGGAAGACCGAAAGGTCGAACATGAGTCGTATAGAAGATACGATCAACATGAAGATGTTCACCAATGATGACTAGTCCGTCTCACGTGATGATCGGACACGGCCTAGTTGACTCGGATCATGTATCACTTAGATGACTAGAGGGATGTCTATCTGAGTGGGAGTTCATTGAATAATTTGATTATATGAACTTAATTATTATGAACATAGTCTAAATTGTCTTGGCAAATTTGTTGTAGATAAATAGCTCATGTTGTAGCTCCCTGTTTCAATACGTTCCTAGAGAAAGACTAAGTTGAAAGATATTGTAAGCAATGATGCAGACTGGGTCCATAGTCCGAGGAGTGTCCTCACTGCTACACAGAAGGGTTACGTCTTTGATGCACCGCTCGATGTGCAAACCCCTACAACGTTGTCTGTGGATGTTGTGAACACCTGACAGACACATCCTGATGACTACTTGATAGTTTAGTGCACCATACTTTACGGCTTAGAATCGGGATTCCAATGACGTTTTGAATGCCATAAGACATATGAGATGTTCCAAGAGCTGAAATTGGGATTTCAGACTCATGCCCGTGTTGAGAGGTATGAGACCTATGACAAGTTCTTTTGCCAACAAGATGGAGGAGAATAGCTTAGCTAGTGAGCATGTGCTCAGAATGTCTGGGTGCTACAATCACTTAAATCAAGTGGGAGTTAAACTTCCAGTTAAGATAGTGATTGATAGAGTTCTCTAGTCACTATAACTAAGCTACTTGATCTTCGTGATGAACTATGACATGCAAGGGATGGAGTTGATCCTGGAGCTGTTCGCGGTGCTTAAGACCGCAAAAGGTAGAAATCAAGAAGGAGCATCAAGTGTTGATGGTTTAACAAGACCACTAGTTCCAAGAAGGGCAAGGGCTAGAAGGGAAACTTCATGGATGGCAAACTAGTTGCCGCTCCAGTGAAGGAACCCAAGGTTGAACCCAAACCCGAGACTAAGTGCTTCTGTTGTAAGGGGAACAATCACTGGTAGCGGAATTACCCCAAATGCATGGTAGATAAGAAGGCTGGCAACTTCAACAAAGTATATACGTGTTATCAATGTGTACCTCACTAGTACTCCTGGTAGCACCTGGGTATTGGATACCGGTTCAATTGCTATTATTGGTGACTTGAAGCAAAAGCTACGGACTAAATGGATACTGGCTAAGGGCGAGGTGACGATGTGTGTTGGAAGTGTTTCCAAAGTTGATGATATCACCATCGCACGCTCCATCTGCCTTCGGGATTAGTATTGAACCTAGATAAATGTTATCAGGTGTCTACGTTGAGCATGAATATAATTAGATCATGTTCATTGCAATACGGTTATTCATTTAAGTTGGAGAATAATGGTTATTCTGTTTACATGAATAATACCTTTCATGGCCATGCACCCTATGTGAATGGTTCATTGAATCTCGGTCATAGTAATACGCATGTTCATGCCAAAAGATGTAGAGTTAATAATGATAGTACCACTTTCTTGTGGCACTGCCGCTTAGGTCATATTGGCGTAAGATGCATGAAGAAACTCCATGTCGATGGATGTTTGGAGTCACTTGATTTTGAATCGCTTGACACATGCGAGCCATGCCTCATGGGCAGGATGACTAAGACCCCGTTTTCAGGTACAATAAAACGGGCAAGTGACTTGTTGGAAATCATACATGCTGATGCGTGTGATCCAATGAGAATTGAAGCGTGCGGTGGATATCGCTATTTTCTCATCTTCACTGATGATTTGAGTAGATATATGTATATTTACTTAATGAAGAACAAGTCTGAAACATTTGAAAAGTTCAAGCGATTTCAGAGTGAAGTTAAGAACCATCATAACAAGAAGATCAAATTCCTATGATCTGATCGATGATAATTTCTGAGTTATGAGTTTGGCAATCACTTAAGACATTGTGGAATTGTTTCAAAGTTGAATCCACCTGGAACACCATAGGGTAATGGTGTGTCCGGACGTCGTAATCGAACCTTATGAGATATAGTGCGATCTATGATTTCTCTTACCGATCTATCGTTTTCATTTTGAGGTTATGCGTTAGAGACAACTGCATTCACTTTAGATAGGACACCATCTAAGTCCGTTGAGATGACGTCGTGTGAACATTGGTTTGGCAAGAAACCAAAGTTGTCGTTTCTTAATGTTTGGGGCTGCGATGCTTAAGGCTTCAGCCGAAGAAGCTCGAACCCAAAGCGGACAAACACATCTTCATAGGATACCCAAAGGTGATAGTTGAGTACACCTTCTATCTCAGATCCGAGGGCAAATTGTTTGTCGCTAAGAACGGGTCCTTTCTCGAGAAGGAGTTTCTCTCGAAAGAATTGAGTGGGAGGAAGATAGAACTTGATGAGGTTGTTGAACCTTTATTTCAACCAGAGAGTGATGCAACACAGAAAGATGTTTTCTGTGGCGCCTACGTCTGTTGAAGTGGGAGTTAATGATAGTGATCATGAAGCTTCGAATCAAGTTGCTATCGAACCTCATAGGTCGACAAGGATATGTACTACTCCTGAGTGGTACGGTAATCCTGTCTTAGATATCATGTTGTTAGACAACAATGAACCTACGAGCTATGGAGAAGCGATGGTGGGCCCGTATTCCGACAAATGGTTAGAAGCCATGAAATCCGAGATAGTATCCATGTATCAGAACAAAGTATGGACTTTGGTGGAGCTATGGAGAAGCGATGGTGGGCCCGTATTCCGACAAATGGTTAGAAGCCATGAAATCCGAGATAGTATCCATGTATCAAAACAAAGTATGGACTTTGGTGGACTTGCCCGATGATCGGCAAGCCATTGAGAATAAATGGATCTTTAAGAAGAAGACGAACGAGGACGGTAATGTCACCGTCTATGAAGCTCGACTTGTGGCAAAGAGTTTTTCACAAGTTCAAGGAGTTGACTACGATGAGATTTTCTCACCCGCAGCGATGCTTAAGTCCGTCGGAATCATGTTAGCATTAGCTGTATTTTTCAATTATGAAATCTGACAGATGGATGTCAAAACAAGTTTTCTTACCAGTTTTCGTAAGAAAGAGTTGTATGTGATACAATCAAAGTTTTTGTCGATCCTAAGGATGCTAAAAGGTATGCTAGCTCCAGCGATCCGTCTACGGGCTAGAGCAAGCATCTCGGAGTCGGAATATATGCTTTGATGGAGTGATCAAAGCTTTTAGGTTTATACAATGTTTGCTAGCAACTTGTATTTACAAGAAAGTGAGTGGGAGCACTACAACATTTCTGATAAGTATATGTGGATGACATATTGTTGATCCGAAATGATGTAGAATTTCTGGAAAGCATAAACGGTTGTTTGAAGAGTGATTTCAAAGGAAGACCTGGATAAAGCTGCTTACATATTGGGCATCAAGATCTATAGAGATAGATCAAGGCGCCTCATGATACTTTCAAAGAACGCACACCTTGACATGTTTTTGAAGGAGTTCAAAATAGATCAGTCAAAGAAGGGATTCTTACCTGAGTAGTAAGGTGTGAAGTTGAGTAAGACTCAAAGATTGACCACGGCAGAAGAAAGAGGAAGGACGAAGGTCGTCCCCTATGCTTTTGTCATAGGCTCTATACGGTATGCCATGCTGAGTACCGCACCAGATGTGTGCCTTGCCACATGTCTAGCAAGAGGGTACAAAGGTGATCTAGGAGTGGATCACCAGATAGCAGTCAAAATTATCCTTAGAGGAATAAGGAAATGTTTCTCGGTTATGGAGGTGATAAAGAGTTCGACGTAAAGAGTTACGTCGATGCAAGCTTAACACCTATCCGGATAGCTCTGAGTAGAGATACCGGATACATATAATGGAGCGACAATTTGGAATAGCTCCAAGTGGAACGTGGTAGCAGCATCTACGATATGACATAAAGTTTTGCGAAATACATAGGGATCTGAATATTGTAGACCCGTTGACTACAACCTCTCTCACAAGCATAACATGATCAAACCCAGAACTCATTGAGTGTTAATCACATAGTGATGTGAACTAGATTATTGAGTCTAGTAAACTCTTTGGATGTTGGTCACATGGAGATGTGACCAGTGAGTGTTAATCACATGGCGATGTGAACTAGATTATTGACTCTAGTGCAAGTGGGAGACTGTTGGAAATATGCCCTAGAGGCAATAATAAATTGGTTATTATTATATTTCCTTGTTCATGATAATCGTTTATTATCCATGCTAGAATTGTATTGATAGGAAACTCAGATACATGTGTGGATACATAGACAACACCATGTCCCTAGTAAGCCTCTAGTTGACTAGCTCGTTGATCAATAGATGGTTATGGTTTCCTGACCATGGACATTGGATGTCGTTGATAACGGGATCACATCATTAGGAGAATGATGTGATGGACAAGACCCAATCCTAAGCCTAGCACAAGATCGTGTAGTTCGTATGCTAAAGCTTTTCTAATGTCAAGTATCATTTCCTTAGACCATGAGATTGTGTAACTCCCGGATACCGTAGGAGTGCTTTGGGTGTGCCAAACGTCACAATGTAACTGGGTGGCTATAAAGGTGCACTACGGGTATCTCCGAAAGTGTCTGTTGGGTTGGCACGAATCGAGACTGGGATTTGTCACTCTGTGTAACGGAGAGGTATCTCTGGGCCCACTCGGTAGGATATCATCATAATGTGCACAATGTGACCAAGGATTTGATCACGGGATGATGTGTTATGGAACGACTAAAGAGACTTGCCGGTAACGAGATTGAACAAGGTATCAAAATACCAACGATCGAATCTCGCGCAAGTATCATACCGATAGACAAAGGGAATTGTATACGGGATTGATTGAATCCTTGACATCGTGGTTCATCCGATGAGATCATCATGGAGCATGTGGGAACCAACATGGGTATCCAGATCCTGCTGTTGGTTATTGACCGGACAGTTGTCTCGGCCATGTCTGCATGACTCCCGAGCCCGTAGGGTCTACACACTTAAGGTTCGATGACGCTAGGGTTATAGGGAATAGATGTATGTGGTTACCGAATGTTATTCGGAGTCCCGGATGAGATCCCGGACGTCATGAGGAGTTCCGGAATGGTCCGGAGGTAAAGATTTATATATGGGAAGTCATCATACGGTCACCGGAATAATTCGGGGGGTTACCGGTATTGTACCGGGACCACCGAAGGGGTTCCGGGGGTCCACTGGGAGGGTCCACCTGCCCCGGAGGGACCTATGGGCTGTGTGTGGAGAGGGACCAGCCCCTTAGTGGGCTGGGCGCCTCCCCCCTAGGGCCCATGCGCCTAGGGTTTAGGGGGAACCCTAAAGGGGGGCGCCCCCTTGCCTTGGGGGACAAGGCAACCCCCCTGGCCGCCGCCCCCTCCTCAGATTGGATTTGAGGGGGACGGTCCCCTCTTCCTTGCCCCTATATATATGTGGGGGGTGGGAGGGCAGCCGCACCCAAGTTCTGGCGCAGCCCTCCCCCTCTCCCATGTCCTCCTCCTCTCCCGCGGTGCTTGGCGAAGCCCTGCAGGATTGCCACACTCCTCCTTCACCACCACGCCGTCGTGCTGCTGCTGGATGGAGTCTTCCCCAACCTCTCCTTCTCCCCTTGCTGGATCAAGGCGTGGGAGACGTCACCGGGCTGCACGTGTGTTGAACGCGGAGGCGCCATTGTTCGGCGCTTAGATCGGAATCAACCGCGATCTGAATCGCTACGAGTACGACTCCTTCATCCGCGTTCTTGCAACGCTTCCGCTTAGCGATCTACAAGGGTATGTAGATGCACTCCCCTTCCCCTCGTTGCTAGATTACTCCATAGATTGATCTTGGCGATGCGTAGAAAATTTTAAATTTCTACTACGATCCCCAACATGCTATTTGTTTTCTAAAACAAATTTCACTAATAAGATAAATCGATTGATTTAGATACGTTAGGAAAGTTAGATTAAAATGTATTATTTGTTTCCTGAAAATCTGTTATTTGTTTCCTAAGACAAATTGAACCAATAAAAGGAATAGATTGATTTGCATAATTTAAGAAAGTTAGATTAAAATGTATTATTTGTTTCCTGAAAATTTGTTATTTGTTTCCTAAGACAAATTGAACCAATAAAAGGGATCGATTGATTTGCATAATTTAAGGAAGTTAGATTAAAATGTATTATTTGTTTCCTAAGACAAATTGAACCAATAAAAGGAATCGTTTGATTTGCATAATTTAAGGAAGTTAGATTCGTGATTGTTATACGTTAGGAAAGTTCTGGTTGTAATGAAGAGTGGAGAGAAAAATAAACCGATGGACCAGGGTGGGAGGGGGTGGTGGGAGGAGAGACGAAAAAACTAGCAAAAATAAACCGCGGACCAGGGTGGGAGGGGGTGGTGGGAGGAGAGACGAAAAAAAACCAACGGAAATAAACCGCGGAGACGATTCACCAACTCGTCCATTAGGAGTAGAGATTATCAAAAATGTTTTTATATTATGAGACAGAGGGAGTACAAAATTATACTACTATTAAGGATAAGACATTTATTTTGGGACGAAGGAAGTATTGCAAAAGAACCCAGATACCTCAAATTGCACTATGGTTCGGAGTCGGTAGCCTCCTCACACTAAAAAAGAGAAATTCCACCAACTCGTTTGTACTTCAATGTGACTTTTTGGATAAAGTATGGTGAAATGCATTTTGGCAACAACATTATGCATATCAAGTTTCGATCACATATGAGATCGGCAATCTGGCTCCACTTCAATGTCAGCCATGTAAGGACATGTTCGGTTAGTTTTACGAAGCAAAACATAATAGTAGAATGGTTCCACATAGGTTGGTCAAAAGAACAAGGCAAGTTAGGATGGAATGAGGTGATTCCTCATTGGCGATATTCATGCGCGGAAAGATCGAATTGGTCGATTAGAGGAGATGGATAGAAAACTACATTTTTTTCTTTTGCTTAACTTTCAAATTTTAGGGTGAAGTGCGGATACAAAAGCTCTCTAAATGTGCAATATACGATGAGAACAACCTATATGGCAAGCAAGCTAATACACTAGGTAAGTAAGAGCAATAAGATAGCTAGCAAGCAAACACAAGTAAATATGTGAAAACGAGTTAACCACACATGTTGAAAACACAGATGTATCCCCAAGTTCACTCTTGAAAGGTGCCTTGAAGAGGTGTAAAAGTCTAAGCTCCAGAATGCCACAAAGTGGCTCATACCTAGTCTTCGTTTGAGACAGCCCCAATGGATGAGCCTAAAATCACTTATGGTTGGTCTTGAAGGCGATCATTGTATATTTACAAACTTCTCGGAGCACACCACACAATAGAAGCTTCCAATCCTTGACTCCTACCGCCCAGGAGTTTCAAATCTCCAAGAGGAACAAGTTTGGTGATGAACAAGTATGAGGATCACGAATTGGTTTGGTGGAAGTTTAGATCGAATGGTTCTCTTCATTCCTAAAAATTTGGTGGAGTTTGAGTGGAGGGATGAAGCGACCTTTGGGGGTTTAGCAATAGTGGAGAAGCTCATATGGAGGATTAGAGTGGAGGAAGAAGAAGGGTGTGTGTTTATACCCCCTAGCCCCTTGTAACTGTTGCAACACTATGGGCCCGGGGGACCCTGAATAAAGGTCCTGGAGACCCGGAATCACCCGAAAGCCAAACCACCACCATGGGGAACCGGGTTATCTTGAGAGGTTACACCTCTACCCTAGGATTCTGACACGTCCAACCGTGGGTGGAGGGGACGAGAGCCCGAGGTATCCAGAGAGTTTATTTTGGACGAGGATCTCAACAGTTGTCTTCTCGGGCTAGGGTTTTAACCCAAAACTCATTAGGCAAATAGGATGGCTTAATGTATAAGTTTTGCATGATACCAAATTTTGTCGAGTGTCGAAGGTATCCATAGAGTTCTCTTTGGACCCCGGGGAGCCTACCCCTGGACCCGAGGATCCTAGTAGATGTCTTATCTGGCTAGGGTTTTAACCCAAAATTCCTTAGGCACGTAAAATGGCTTAGTGTATGAGTTTTTCAATATATCCAAACTTGCTCGAACACCTTAACTTAAACTTGATCATATGTCGAGCCGGTCTAGGTTAAGCCTGATCCCGACCAAAAGCCCGAAAATATGCATTTTCTCAAATCCGAACTCGGCACAAATACAAGACCGAAGCCCAAAAACTCAGCATGTTGTTTACCAGTGTTGTTATGTGTAAGCCCGGTCCAAAAAGTGCAAAACAAAAGCCCGAGCCCGGACACGAATATACTTTGCAAAACAAAGTCCGAGCCCCACCTGAGAGGCAAGGGTTTTTTGGTCCGGGCTCGGGGCACGGGCTCGGGCTTTTGTTTCGCCTCGATCCAATCTAACATCGGTTCCCAAGATGATTTCGCTAAGGGTTGATCTGGACATCGGCCCTAGGTTATGTTGGCAGGCCTGATTTATCTGGCCACCGCTCCGAATCATCGGATCCTGACTCCATGTTCGGTCCGATGAGATAGCTTTTGTTCCAAGACAGGCGTGACATCGGTGTTTGGGTGGGGATTATCCTCTATTCTCCGGAGACGGGGCCACCTACATCGCCAGGCCGCACAGCCTGGCCAACACCTTCTCTTGGCAAATCCACCGCGAGCAATGTCAACAACGTGTCCGACAAGCGGAGACAGAAGACATGTTCGTGGAGGTCGACGTGGCGATGGAGGAATTTGACTGGGCATCGACGACAACGTCGCCTACTCCGCGTCGGCACACACGCCATCTCCGCCAACACCAAGGAAAAGTAGACCATGAGAGTCCGCGGCTACTTGGGTCCTAGGAAGGCGTTCGCCACTGCCTTGCCGGCGTACACAAACGGTGTCTTGCCCGCTTCGCGGGGGCGCAGGCCACGGTGCCCCCCCCCCCCAAAAAAAAAACAATCCTGATATGTGCTTTACGGAAGCGGAGGCTACTGCCCTTCCGCTGATGCATATCCCCACGGGGCTCACGATAGTCCGATGGGTGGGTTGTCGGACATGGGGAATACATGTCGTGGAAATGGGGCTCCGTTGCGGCCGGCGATAGAACTAGGTAAGAATAGCCTACCCTAGTCCGCTATAATCTAGTTGAAATATGTCCAAAATGTAAATATTCTGTCCGGTTTATATGAAAATCACCCATTTTGCATGTAATTTGTCTTGTTAGTTGAAATCCGGTTTAAAATGTATGCGGTACATTGGATGGCCGGCTCCTACATCAGTGTTCGCGGAGTGGTCCCTCGGGTCCGCGGACGGATGCGGTGTCCGATTTCGGGGTCAGTGTTGGAGATGCCTAACTCCTCTCTCAAGTGGTGACGGTGGTGAGAGGCACCCAAGAATAGAGACAACTTCAATGAATATAGGGCAAAGTGAAAGTAGCACTTTGCGGAAACAAATCTGTTTCCGGTGTAAGAGTAGTAAATTAAATGCCTATAATAGCAACTATTTATATATCATACATACACTAGACATTTGTTATTATTTTTTCAGACAAATTATTGTATCTTTGATCTGACAACTTTTTTTTGAGAGAGAGAATTGTTCTGTCAACTATTGATTCTACTAAACTTTTGGTACCTTAGCGGTTTGTATCGGCTTTGTGTCTACGTCTAAATCGGATTACCATTACATGTCCACCGAGTCACTATTTTCCTACAGGAATTCCATGGTTCTGTATATAATAAGAAGAAAAATGTCAAAATATAACACTCTATTACAAAAAGGTAAAAATGACATTCCATGTTATATATTCAATTTAAGGGAACGTTTAAATCAAATACCATAAGTAATACTAGTTTTCTAATAGTTCATAAAAAGAAACACACAAACCCAATAGTCCCAATTTACTTCTTTAGAGAAATGGTGGCGTGCCTTTTGAAATTCTTTTGATTTCTACTTTTATTTTTGGTTGCCGTCTTTAAACATTTTTTACCTTTTTCTTTTTCTGAATATTTATTTTGAAGGAAAAATTATGATCTATTCATTTTCAATCATGGTAGTACAATGAACACCCGAAATAATAAAAATTACATCCAGATCCGTAGACCACCTAGCGACGACTACCAGCACTGAAGCGAGCCAAAGGCACGCCACCTTTATCGCCTCCCTCATTGGAGCCAGGGAAACCTTTGATGTTTCAGTTTTATGGAATTTCATCAAGAGGGTTGGTGTTTTGGCCTTTACGCACGCACCTCATCGAGCAAGGCATTTGAAGTTGGTAAAACTACATGGTTAAGGAGTCGATGAACCAAATCATTTCATGATGTTTTGATCGCTTTAAAGTTTTCCCCTCTGCCTAGGGTTTGTAGGGTTTGTAGGGTTTTGTAGGGTTTTGCTTCATGTTTGTAGGGTTTTGCTCTTGCCGGCGTGATTATATATGCATGTGCGTTGGTGTTGGCTGTAGGTCGGGCATTTGCTTGTTATTTTTGTATCCCCTTAATGCTTCACTTTGAGTCAATAAAATATACCAGTAACTCTGTCTCATAATACGTATAAGACGTTTTTGTAGGTTACCTTTTATTGGAAACAAAAGGAGGTGATGAACCAAAATTATACTCAACCATTAGTTGAGGGACCAAAAGTTCACTTATAGGAGCTGCATCTCGTACTCTGATTACAAATTGCATGAAAATCCTACTATATGGAGTAGTTCATGAATGTATTATTTGGGGTAATAGTAATCAAACAGGTTCGTTATCAACCAGAGGTAATCCCTGTCTTAATGCTATATAATCCAGGTTCAGCAAATTTCAGAGAGTCCACAGACTGAGCTTAATGCTATATAAAGCATTTAACAAGCAGGATTTGACCCGGTTGGCTGCAGCGTGGACAACTGTTAAACTTCACTCTGTACCACAAGAATGTAAACAGATGTACTGTACTTCTGATAGTGATACCTCGTACAAGGTTGCTTAGAGCGTAAACAGCAGAAGAATGTCGGGCGACTGTCGGGGTACAGTTCGCCGGCTATAACGTTAGTTACAGCAAAGAGCAACAGCATGCTGTCATTTTGTAACAAAAAGAATAGACTAGACACACACAATCAATCAAGTGCTCAGTCAATTAGTTGCTTAAGAAAGTTCAGCAGAATGGCTCTTCCATAGATTTTTGGCATGTAGGGCTCTTCCATAGATTTTTGGCGTGTGCACATTTTTCTTCTGATGAGGCGGCTTGCTTGATCTCATCAGGATGGGCAGCCTATTTCCTTGTCATGGGACCATCCCAACTCTTCCAAAAATGCTAATAATACGCCATTTGACCAACCAAAACCAGTCTGCAGAATGATATCCAACGACCTCAAGTTAGAATTTCAGATGGTAGTTGGAGGAGGAGATACTCTGTATTTGTGGTTATGAGGAAACAAGGCTGGCAAAATTAAAACCTTGGTAGTATTTGTGGTTTCGAGAAAACAAGACTAACAAAATTAGAGCCTTGGCAATTAGAGCTTACAACAAACTATGGACGAATAAATTGTGTAAGGTTCACCATTTATCAAGTACAAACATGCTTTATCATATTGTGAACACAAACGAAGGGCTTTTACTTTCCTTCCTAACATACAAGTCCATACCTGTGGTTTGTATTCACCGCCTCCTCCGGATTTTCCACAGGCCTCGACGTCGTACTTCTCATGCATTGCGCCGCTTGATTTGTAGGCTGCATAGTTTGTTCTCACCCACCTCGTGGCGATGTCCTCAGCAAATTCTTTTGCTTCTGTTGAACCAGAGTTCAGCAATCCCTCAGCTATCAGATGCTGCAATGGTGCCCATCCATTTGGAAAATCCCTGTTTAATTACCAGAATAACAGTTTTAAAGAAGGGACGCCAAATAATTTCCTGTGCCAGGTAGAGTTTTACGATCTCTAATAAACCATTTCAGGAAACTAACCATTGTTGCCCTGTATTGGATACTGAAGTTGCTATTCCTGCAGGACAGACCAACCCTGATGCTTGGAGGCTTCTCATGACTCTCACTGATTTTGCTTCATCCAGAAATGGCCCCAAACCTGGTTAAGTCCAGACAACCATAATCAGTGGCGAGCAACAAAAGGGTGAATGTTCAGAGAGTTCCGTAATCGCTGTTATTATTATTTTTAGGGAAACATGCTGCTAGATATTATACTTTTCGATACTTCCTGGCTGTCACTGCACCATTAGGTATGAGAAAATAAACACAGGGAGACAGGGAACATACAGTACGCACCTGAATTATGTGCATTTAACCACAAGGGTACGAAGTTAGAAGCAAAGATGTTGCGGTTTTGTGACTTCAATTCCCACTTGTAGGGTCCCTGGACAATAGTAATAATGTATCAAGTTAATACAACCAGAAAAAAGTCACCACAGTCGGACATGATTATAGGAGATCAAGCTGATTTACTCTACGAGCTCACCTGGCAATTTCCATCAGTGGGAAGCCAGTAGTCAAGCCACTGTTCCATCTCAGAATTCCACAAAAGAGACTCGATTGCCGTATGGCGTGCTTTTGAAGCCTGTGAGAAAAGTTCTGCAGTTGCCTTCTCTCCAATGAGTTTGGCAAAGACCGCTATGTCCCGTTCCATCTGTATTGTGAATTAAGGTAAGGATCATTTAACACTCGTAACAGCTAAGAACTTCTTGCCCAATAAGCATCTTCCAAGCTAAGGTGTAGCATAGTAAAGTAAAATACGACGTTGAACCGAATGATACATGCTAAATATTGATTATAATAATTAGGTCCATACCTTACCTTGCATATGAATGTGTTCAAGTCCACAGGTATAACAAATGTTGTTACCAAGGTTGTCATGTCAGTTGAATTGCTGCACAAGTGAATGAAACCATCATTATAAACAGCACGTGGTACACATTATGATTTTGATCCCACTGGAGCTCTTTTGGCACCACATCACTTAATCAACAGAAGATTCAGCATTCGTTTTATTGGTAATTCACGAGTTGCAGAACATCCAACCTCATCCATCGAGAGCTAAAATCCCATCCTGATTCAGCCGCTGAAGCAATCTGGTGGTACAATTTTTCCTTGGCAGCCGTAGAATTAAGCTTTGAGGCCAGTTCCTCATCCTGAAAACAGCAGAGACTGCATATTGAGTTTATCTTTGACATGGCAAAACTTTCACTGCGACCAGCATAGTTAACAACACAATAATAACCAAAGTAAAAGACTTTACAATTGTTGCACTTTCTGGTCTAGGTTTGTTCCACATGGCCTGGTAACGACTCAAATTATGCAGCCGTCCATGATTGTCCATTATTTCCACGTTGTGAAGCTCTGCGTAAAAACCATTGTACAGGGGAACTGAATTTTAACCATGTGAGGTTGTAAAAGGGGATGCTAAAATATGGGTTTTATGCCTGCTACCTGATACCCAGAAGCTATGCTCTTTCAGCAAAGAGGGGAATGCTCTCCTCACAAGGCCCAAATCACCTGTTGCCGTGTATAATTCCAAAACCATCGAGCTCAAAAGTGGTGGTTGGCTGCAAAGTGAAAGCATATATCAGGTGACCAACATATAGCCACATGAATGCATTATAAGTTTTTTTGTACTTCATTTGGAAGATGACCCCAAAACTATTTTATTATTTTGACAAGAGAAGATGACACCAGTAATAAATATAATGTTACAATAAAGTTACGAACTTTCTCAGGTAGAGAAGACAATGTGAACTTTCCTAGCAGGTGATGAGTGATATGGCAGAAATAAGAGTGAACTGCACTTAATTTGGACCGGGTAGACTGTCACTTTGCACTAGTTTTTGCAAAAGTTTCCACTGGCTCAGTTGAGTTGGATACAATAATATTGCACTTCGCGCAAGTATCTTCAAAAAACACACATAATTTTTCTATTTCTTATTTTAAAATTGTGATTATACATTAGCATTATGTGGTGAAGTACACACCTATAAATTTTGGTTGAAAAATATGATCACTTGCAATCTAAAAATAGCAAGTATACGATCTTTTTCAGATGTGTGTTTTATTTACAAAAACTTTATAGGCATATAGTTCAACACATAATACACTGCACTTTTCAAGTTTTATATGTATGTTTTTTACGAGGCATGATACATGATACTCCCTCCATTCCATAATGTCTATAGTTTTTTTTCAAAAGTCAAACTTTCCAAACTCTGACCATATTTATAGAAAAAATCATGTACATTTATAACATCAGATGCGCATCAATGGACACGTTATGAACTATATTTTCATATTCTGTATGCTTGGTATTGTAGACATAGACTGTTTTCCCTACATAAACCCAGTCAAAGTTTTGCTAGTTTTGACTTTTCAGAAAATATATATGCTAGAGGGAGTACGAAGTGCAATATTATGATAAAAAAGGTCAAAAACCCTCATGCAAAAAATACAAAAAAAATCTCTGCGTTGTACATGCATGCAAATCAAACAGTGGGAGGGGAGATGGAGTTGTCACCTTCGATTAGTGTAGTAGGATCTGGCACCGTTGAGAACGAACCCATATTCCTCCACGAGGTACACAAGATTGAGCACGATGTCCTTTGCCGTGTCGTACATTTTGCTCACCAGCAAGCCCCTGCATGCATGCATCAACCCAAGCAGAAATCAAGCATCTACTACACCATCCTGTCCTTTTTTTCGTGTGTGTGTGTGTGGGAATATACTACACACACTACCCTGTCGGTGTACCGGGACAACAGCACGAACCAGCTACTGCAATTTCCTCTAGAATGAACAAGGACGGACGGATCAACCTCAGTGGATCCTCGATTGGGACAAATTTAATGGAGCCAGCGGTCCCCGGCCGGCCCTGCGCCGGTCAGCGAAGCACCACGTCCCATCCCATATAAAAAATCAGCCGCCCACAGTATATGCTTCCATAGATTACGTGACAAAGGTGAAGAGACAAGTGAGCTAGGGGAACTCCACCACGTAAGCCCGAAACAGTCCAAAGGGCAACCTAACTAGCTACTTCTAGTAGTAGCTGACAAGTGGAAGAACACGTGAAGCTACGTTGAGAGGTTCATGAACGACCAATAATGGAGGGGCCGAGAGGAATACGAGGTGTAGGAGAGGAGTAGGTACGGACCTGACGACCCAGTACGAGTCCCAGTAGTAGACCTCCCGGAACCTGGAGCCCGGCACGACGACCCTGCCGGGCAGCGGCAGCAGGGTGTGCCGGTCGGGCCGCGCCGCGACGGACGGCGCCACCCGCCGCGCCAGGTCCTTCCACAGCGCGTGCACCTTCAGCGCCCACGCCCGCGCCTCGCCGCTCGCGACCCTCGGCAGGAACCCGCGCGGCTCGGCCTCGAAGTCCGGCGGGTCGGCCTCCACCAGGTCGGACCCCGCCGTCGCGAAGTACCGGGCCAGGAACGCCTTCATCTCCCCGCGCGTGGTCACCGTCGCGAGCGCGGCCTCCGCGGCGGCCCGGTCGGCGCCGGGCGCGAGCGGCAGGTCGACGTAGAGCTTGGGGTCGAAGTCGCGCGGCCCCAGCGCGCGCAGCGCCTCCGACTGCACGCGCTGCAGCAGCGCGAGCAGCGCGCGGGCGCCCTCGTCGCGATCGCCGTCGCCGGCGGCGGCGGCGTGGGCGGGCTCCATCTGCGCTGCGCGGAGCAGGGAGGCGAGGAGGAGAACGGGCAGTAGTAGAAGATGGCGCGGAGGCGGGGCCATTCGATGAAGATGAAGAGAGGGTTTTCTGTTCTGTTGCGGGATTTGCGGGGGCGTGACGTCCTTGCGGGAACGGGAAACGGTGTCCCGTTGAGACGGTTCCGCTTCCGTACGGCGGCGAGAGGGGCGACGGGGGCGCGGCGGACTCTTCCTCTCCCCTCCCGCGGTTGGCTGATGGAAAGCGGAAAGGATTATTTTGCTGGGGGTTTGGGCTTCGCGACGCGTGGGTTTTTATTCGGAACGGGGGGGAGGGTGGAGGCGCCTGCCGACCTGGGCCGGCCGTTGGGATCGATGCCCTGTGAACGAACTTGTCGCATGTGTAGCGGTTAGGCTTCTCTTTCGTTTTTCGTTGGTGGCGCGCTGGCCTCCACGTCAGTCGACGGTGGCGGTGGCGGTGGCGGATACCATCGCGGCGGCAGGGGAGGGGGACGCGCGCCACCCACCATGGACGGACGGAGGACATATCATACGCTGGTCAGTGGTGACGGCGCCTGCTTTGCGTAGTTGGACGTGATTAGACGGACTTATCACGTCAGTTTTTCTTTACACACAGTACAATCACACATGTTTACAGGAACGCACATACACTCACACGCAGCCATGTAACATACACCTTGCACAATATATTGAGATTAACAAAGTCATTACACGCACCTCGTAGGCGATGAAAACATGCAATATATGTAGATTCGAGTAGTACGATGAGTCGATGATGAAGATGAATTGCAGCAATATAGTATGTTTACCTAGATATCAATCATATCTATATGAGATCGGTCTTTATTTTTCCTTCTTCAAATGATACACATTGTTTTTTTTTTAAAGATGAATTACTAGACGCTCTCCTAAGTTTGTATGGTTTCTTATTTCTTTTAGCTTTTCTATAATCAGTGCTCATTCCGTTTGGAGTACTTTTGGAGGATTTTTCATGATTTTTATCCATGGTATTTTTTAGGGACGGGGCTTGCTTCCCTTCTCCGTCATTTCTTTTCTGGCCAAAAAAGGGCAATGACCCCCTATTTTTGTATTTTTCCTTTCCCTCGGGTAATACCCGTAATTGATTCCTTTTTTTTGCGGGAACCCGTGATTGATTCCGGATGAGAAAGGCTTGCAAAAAGAAATTCTACATGGAAAATGTCCGCCAATCCCACTATTTTGCGCTCCAATGTAAATAAAACAAGGACGTCCATAAAGTAGAGGTATGCTAAATCACAGGTAGAAGAAAACTTGCAATCTAGAGGCTGACTGCGTCGAATGAATTAATTACAGGCAAAAAGTAAACTCTGCAACTATAGCGGACTGGGGCTTTAGTGTCCCCTATGGCTTCTTCAAGCACTGACCCCATGGAACCATGAACACGCCAATGGATCTCAAGAACCAAAAGTAAGAAATTTAAATCTTATTCTTCATGATCTCTTCTCGTTGTTCTTATCCATCTTGTTGAACTGGTTGCTTTTCCTTTTTATTGCGAGAAAACTTCCATTCTATTCATCTTCAATCATGGAATAGAACGAACACCAGAAATAATAAAATTACATTCAGATCCGTATACCTCCTACCGATGACTACAAGCACCGAAGCGAGTCGAAGGTGCGCTGCCGTCATCGCCCCTCCCTCGCCGGTGACGGGCAAAACTTTCTGTAGTAGACAGTCAGGAAGTCGTCGTGCTACGGCCCTATAAGACCATGGCAGCAGAACAACAATCGTCGCTGATGAAGAGTAGCGTAGATCGGAAGGATCCAACCTGAAAACACACCAACATAGACGAACAACGATCATATCCGAGCAAATCCACGAAGACAGATCGACCGAAGACACACCTCCATATGCCGACCGACAATGCTACACACCACCGGAATGGGGGCTAGGCGAGAAGAATCTTAGTCCATCTTCAGGGACCCGCGGCCGTCTCGTCTTGAGCAGGATACAAACTCTAACAAAACTCGAAGGAACATCTAAAACAAAAGCCCTCCCGTCGGCAAGGGCCGGATTCCACCACGCCGGCATGGCCCTAAGGCCACCGGGGATGAGGCAGACCGCTGGCGGTGCCGGCAGGAGGCACAAATTGCTTTACTTAGGAGATAAAGAAACGGTGGATTAGTACGTAACTAGTTGCTTTTCCCTAGTGACAAACAAATCAAAGACTCCGATCATGATTGTTTAAGATCTATTCAAATCCGATCAATTGTAGAACCATGTAGACACACTAGGAATAGCAGTTGTGCACAACTTAGTTTGTCAGGTGATTCATGTTACTTCGCCCTTATGTACAAGAATCTGGTATTTATTCGAGGCGTATGGTATGTCATACAATTAGATGTCTAATTGTTGTTTATCTCTAATCTATATTAGTGTCACAAAATTAGCATCATGTTCTTTTCCAGTTGATTTAGATTTTGACAGTTGTAGAATAATCTAGTTTACACATAGTATTCCAGTAGTGCGGCCATGTACACATGACATGTAGTATGATTATTAGGATTAAAGGGTTACACTACAAATTTACAACATCATTTGATTACTTGTGGCATGGGCGACTACAAGGTAACCTGTTTGTGAACCTTGTTTCATAAATCTAAGTGTCAAGCATATGCATATAAACTAATGTGAATACTGATTCATATAGGATTTACATGAACCTACACCTGGAAATGCAACAAATTATATTAATAAAGAGGGTCCCAAAGCTTGGCCTGTAATTTTTAACTAAAGGGGAAGCTTACGTCCTTTTATAACAACTATGCAAAAGCCATTGGTTTTAGCATCCGGAGAGGGAGTCAACATAAAGTAGAGATTTCTCATGTAATACAACAACTGACATTTACATGCTCTCATGAAGGTATGGGCTACTTGTATTTTGTTTCGTTATATTACATTTGGATTCACTAAGATACTTGTTTTAATTGACATGCTTTCGTGCAGAAGATGAGAGAGATAATTCTTTGAATTACAGTAGGCCTGAAGAACAATGTGGTTATGAAGCCCGTATGAAGATAAGTCTAAAATATGAATTATATTATGTGTACGAATTTGAGACTGCACATAACCATAATATTGCTATCGGAGACACGGCCATAGAGCATCTCCAGCCGTGTCCCCAACAGCCCCCCTAGACGATTTTTCCGCGCCGGTGCCGAAAAATCGGTCCCGTCGCGTCCCTAGGAGCCCGTTTTTCACCGGTTTGGGCCGAAACTGGTGCCAGTGGATTCAGATCGAACCCGGCGCGCTGGGGGGCGCCCGGGGACGCCGGGGCGAGCGATTTTGGCACGGATGAGGATGGGCCCGCCGAGTCAGCTAGAGGCCGCTTCGTCGTCCTCATCGCTGATACGTCTCCAATGTATATATAATTTTTTATTGCTCCATGCTATATTATCTACTGTTTTGGATATTATTGGGCTTTATTTTCCATTTTTATATTATTTTTGGGACTAACCTATTAACCGGAGGCCCAACCCAGATTTGCTGTTTTTTTGCCTATTTTAGGGTTTCGAAAAAAAGAATATCAAACGGAGTCCAAACGGAATGAAACCTTCGGGAACGTGATTTTCTCGCCGAACATGATCCAGGAGACTTGGACCCTACGTCAAGAAACAAAGGAGGAGGCCACGAGGTAGGGGGGCGCGCCTACCCCCTCCCCCCAAGCGCGTCCTCCACCCTCGTGGGCCCCCTATTGCTCCACCGACGTACTCCCTCCTATATATACCTACGTACCCCAAACGATCAGATACGGAGCCAAAACCCTAATTCCATCGCCGTAACTGAAGGAAATATGCCCTAGAGGCAATAATAAAGTTATTATTTATTTCCTTATATCATGATAAATGTTTATTATTCATGCTAGAATTGTATTAACCGGAAACATAATACATGTGTGAATACATAGACAAACAAAGTGTCACTAGTATGCCTCTACTTGACTAACTCATTAATCAAAGATGGTTATGTTTCCTAACCATGGACAAAGAGTTGTTATTTGATTAACAGGATCACATCATTAGGTGAATGATCTGATTGACATGACCCATTCCATTAGCTTAGCACCCGATTGTTTAGTATGTTGCTATTGCTTTCTTCATGACTTATACATGTTTCTATGACTATGAGATTATGCAACTCCCGTTTACCGGAGGAACACTTTGTGTGCTACCAAACGTCACAACATAACTGGGTGATTATAAAGGTGCTCTACAGGTGTCTCCAAAGGTACATGTTGGGTTGGCGTATTTCGAGATTAGGATTTGTCACTTTGATTGTCGGAGAGGTATCTCTAGGCCCTCTCGATAATGCACATCACATAAAGCCTTGCAAGCATTGCAACTAATGAGTTAGTTGTGAGATGATGTATTACGGAACGAGTAAAGAGACTTGCCGGTAACGAGATTGAACTAGGTATTGAGATACCGACGATCGAATCTCGGGCAAGTAACATACCGATGACAAAGGAAACAACGTATGTTGTTATGCGGTCTGACCGATAAAGATCTTCGTAGAATATGTAGGAGCCAATATGAGCATCCAGGTTCCGCTATTGGTTATTGACCGGAGACATGTCTTGGTCATGTCTACATTGTTCTCGAACCGTAGGGTCCGCACGCTTAAGGTTTCGATGACAGTTATATTATGAGTTTATGAGTTTTGATGTACCGAAGGAGTTCGGAGTCCCAGATGAGATCGGGGACATGACGAGGAGTCTCGAAATGGCCGAGACGTAAAGATCGATATATTGGACGACTATATTCGGACATCGGAAAGGTTCTGAGTGATTCGGGTATTTTTCGGAGTACCGGAGAGTTACGGGAATTCGCCGGGGAGTATATGGGCCTTATTGGGCCATACGGGAATAGAGGAGAGAGGCCAAAAGGAAGGAGGCCTGCGCCCCCCCCCCTCTGGTCCGAATTGGACAAGGGGCGCAGCCCCCTTTTCCTTCTTCCTCTCCCCCTCTTTCCCCTTCTCCTACTCCAACAAGGAAGGAAGGAGTCCTACTCCCGGTGGGAGTAGGACTCCCCTTGGCGCGCCCCCTCCTAGGCCGGCCGCCCCCTCCCCCTTGCTCCTTTATATACGGGGGCAGGGGGCACCTCTAGACACACAAGTTGATCTTCGTGATCGTTCCTTAGCCGTGTGCGGTGCCCCCCTCCACCATATTCCATCTCGGTCATATTGTAGCGGTGCTTAGGCGAAGCCCTGCGATAGTAGAACATCAAGATCGTCACCACGCCGTCGTGCTGACGGAGCTCTTCCCCGACGCTTTGCTGGATCGGAGCTCGGGGATCGTCATCGAGCTGAACATGTGCCAAGAACTCGGAGGTGCCGGAGTAACGGTGCTTGGATCGGTCGAACCGTGAAGACGTACGACTACATCAACCACGTTGTGCTAACGCTTCCGTTGTCGATCTACAAGGGTACGTAGATCACACTCTCCCCTCTCGTTGCTATGCATCATCATGATCTTGCGTGTGCGTAGGAAAATTTTGAAATTACTACGTTTCCCAACAGTGGCATCTGAGCCTAGGTTTTATGTGTTGATGTTATATGCACGAGTAGAACACAAGTGATTTGTGGGCGATATAAGTCATACTGCTTACCAACATGTCATACTTTGGTTCAGCGGTATTGTTGGACGAAGCGGCCCGGACCGACATTACGCGTACGCTTACGCGAGACCGGTTCTCCCGACGTGCTTTGCACAAAGGTGGCTAGCGGGTGACAGTTTCTCCAACTTTAGTTGAACCGAGTGTGGCTACGCCCGGTCCTTGTGAAGGTTAAAACATCACCAACTTGACAAACTATCATTGTGGTTTTGATGCGTAGGTAAGATTGGTTCTTGCTTAAGCCCGTAGCAGCCACGTAAAACTTGCAACAACAAAGTAGAGGACGTCTAACTTGTTTTTGCAGGGCATGTTGTGATGTGATATGGTCAAGACATGATGCTAAATTTTATTGTATGAGATGATCATGTTTTGTAACCGAGTTATCGGCAACTGGCAGGAGCCATATGGTTGTCGCTTTATTGTATGCAATGCAATCGCGCTGTAATGCTTTACTTTATCACTAAGCGGTAGCAATAGTCGTGGAAGCATAAGATTGGCGAGACGACAACGATGCTACGATGGAGATCAAGGTGTCGCGCCGGTGACGATGGTGATCATGACGGTGCTTCGAAGATGGAGATCACAAGCACAAGATGATGGTGGCCATATCATATCACTTATATTGATTGCATGTGATGTTTATCTTTTATGCATCTTATCTTGCTTTGATTGACGGTAGCATTATAAGATGATCTCTCACTAATTATCAAGAAGTGTTCTCCCTGAGTATGCACCGTTGCGAAAGTTCTTCGTACTGAGACACCACGTGATGATCGGGTGTGATAGGCTCTACGTTCAAATACAATGGGTGCAAAACAGTTGCACACGCAGAATACTCAGATTATACTTGACGAGCCAAGCATATACAGATATGGCCTCGGAACACGGAGACCGAAAGGTCGAGCGTGAATCATATAGCAGATATGATCAACATAGCGATGTTCACCAATGAAACTACTCCATCTCACGTGATGATCGGACATGGTTTAGTTGATTTGGATCACGTAATCACTTAGAGGATTAGAGGGATGTCTATCTAAGTGGGAGTTCTTAAGTAATATGATTAATTGAACTTAAATTTATCATGAACTTAGTCCTCGTAGTATTTTGCAAATTATGTTGTAGATCAATAGCTCGCGTTGTTGCTTCCCTGTGTTTATTTTGATATGTTCCTAGAGAAAATTGTGTTGAAAGATGTTAGTAGCAATGATGCGGATTGGATCCGTGATCTGAGGTTTATCCTCATTGCTGCATAGAAGAATTATGTCCTTGATGCACCGCTAGGTGACGGACCTATTGCAGGAGCAGATGCAGACGTTATGAACGTTTGGCTAGCTCAATATGATGACTACTTGATAGTTTAGTGCACCATGCTTAATGGCTTAGAATCGGGACTTCAAAGACGTTTTGAACGTCATGGAGCATATGAGATGTTCGAGGAGTTGAAGTTAATATTTCAAGCAAATACCCGAGTTGAGAGATATGAAGTCTCCAACAAGTTCTATAGCTAAAAGATGGAGGAGAATCACTCAACTAGTGAGCATGTGCTCAGATTGTCTGAGTACTACAATCGCTTGAATCAAGTGGGAGTTAATCTTCCAGATAAGATAGTGATTGACAGAAGTCTCTAGTCACCATCACCAAGTTAGTAGAACTTCGTGATGAACTATGATATGCGAGGGATAACGGAAACGATTCCCAAGCTCTTCGTAATGCGGAAATTGATGAAGGTAGAAATCGAGAAAAACATCAAGTGTTGATGGTAGACAAGACCACTAGTTTCAAGAAAAGGGCAGAGGGAAGAAGGGGAACTTCAAGAAGAACAGCAAGCAAGTTGCTGCTCAAGTGAAGAAGCCCAAGTCTGGTCCTAAGCCTGAGACTAAGTGTTTCTACTGCAAAGGGACTGGTCACTGGAAGCGGAACTACCCCAAGTGATTGGCAGATAAGAAGGATGGCAAAGTGAACATAAGTATATTTGATATACATGTTATTGATGTGTACTTTACTAGTGTTTATAGCAACCCCTCAGTATTTGATACTAGTTCAGTTGCTAAGATTAGTAACTCGAAACGGGAGTTGCAGAATAAACAGAGACTAGTTAAGGGTGAAGTGATGATGTGTGTTGGAAGTGGTTCCAAGATTGATATGATCATCATCGCAGACTCCCTATACTTTCGAGATTAGTGTTGAACCTAAATAAGTGTTATTTGGTGTTTGCGTTGAGCATGAATATGATTTGATCATGTTTATTGCAATACGGTTATTCATTTAAGTTAGAGAACAATTGTTGTTCTGTTTACATGAATAAAACCTTCTATGGTCATACACACCAACGAAAATGGTTTGTTGGATCTCGATTGTAGTGATACACATATTCATAATATTGAAGCCAAAAGATGCAAAGTTAATAATGATAGTGCAACTTATTTGTAGCACTGCTGTTTTAGGTCATATTGGTGTAAAGCGCATGAAGAAACTCCATGCTAATGGGATTTTGGAATCACTTGATTATGAATCACTTGATGCTTGCGAACCATGCCTCATGGGCAAGATGACTAAGACTCCGTTCTTCGGAGCGAGCAACTTACTTATTGGAAATAATACATACTGATGTATGCAGTCCGATGAGTGTTAAAGCTCACGGCAAGTATCGTTATTTTCTGAACTTCACAGATGATTTGAGCAGATATGGGTATATCTACTTGATGAGACATAAATCTGAAACATTTGAAAAGTTCAAAGAATTTCAGAGTGAAGTGGAAAATCATTGTGACAAGAAAATAAAGTTTCTATGATCTGATCGCGGAGACAAATATTTGAGTTACGAGTTTGGTCTTCAATTAAAAACAATGTGGAATAGTTTCACAAACTCATGCCACATGGAACACCTCAGCATAATGGTGTGTCCGAACGTCATAACCGTACTTTATTGGATATAGTGCAATCTATGATGTCTCTTACCGATCTACCACTATCGTTTTGGGGTTACGCATTAGAGACAGCTGCATTCACGTTAAAAGGGCACCATCTAAATCTGTTGAGACGACACCGTATGAACTGTGGTTTGGCAAGAAACCAAAGTTGTCATTTCTTAAAGTGTGGGGTTGCAATGCTTATGCGAAAAAGTTTCATCCTGATAAGCTCAAACCCAAATCGGAAAAGTGTGTCTTCATAGGATACCCAAAAAGTTACTGTTGGGTATACCTTCTATCACAGATCCGAAGGCAAGACATTCGTTGCTAAGAATGGATCCTTTCTAGAGAAGGAGGTTCTCTCGAAAGAAGTGAGTGGGAGGAAAGTAGAACTTGATAAGGTAACTGTACCTTCTCCCTTATTGGAAAGTAGTTCATCACAGAAATCTGTTCCTGTGACTACTACACCAATTAGTGAGGAAGCTAATGATGATGATCATGTAACTTCAGATCAAGTTACTACCAAATCTCGTAGGTAAACCAGAGTGAGATCCGCACCAGAGTGGTACAGTAATCCTGTTCTGGAGGTCATGCTACTTGACCATGACGAACCTACGAACTATGAAGAAGCAATGGTGAGCCCAGATTCCGCAAAATGGCTTGAAGCCATGAAATCTAAGATGGGATCCATGTATGAGAACAAAGTATGAACTTTGGTTGACTTGTGTAACATCCCCAGCATCACACTACAGTAATCTCTCATTAATGAAGGTCATGTCATCATGATCATCATGCCAAAATGCCCCTTGTCCAAAATCTGCTTCAAATTCAAATTCAAATTGCATGTCGAATATTTGCTTCTTCTTTCATGCAATTAAAATAGTTCATCCTATGGCAAATGATCCCTAGATATTTGTCATGTTGAATCCAACATCTTTGGAATTCCCAAATTGCCCGTGGAAATTAATTATTGTTCCAGCAGCATTTAAATATGCCATTCCCAATTTCCAAAATTCCTAGACAATTCCTCTTGCCTCCAAACTATTTGTGGCAATACTAAAAATGTGGAGGAATTTATGGGCCAAGTCCCATATTTTTCCTAAATCCCTTGGATGAAAAAAAAAACCTTTTCCTCTCTCTATTTTAATTTTAAGATGAAAAGAAGCCCCCCTCCCCGCTGGGCCTTGGCCCAGATGGCCAAGTGGCCCGAGCCATCTGGCCCACTCCAGCTGGCCAGCCCAGCCTCCCACGCTCCCCCGGTCGCCTTCCTGTTCGAGCGACCGCGGGCACAGTCGCCATCAAACCACCTCGCCGGCGATGCCCAACGAGAGGATAAGGCCTCCACCGCCCCGACGCCTCGGCCCCCTCGCCTCCCACTTGCCCTGCCTCCCCCCTCCACTCGTGCTAGTCCCTATCCCCTCGCACACTCGCTCCCCCTCCTCCAGATCTACCTCACCGACGTGCCCTGCACCGTCCGCCGTGCTGACCGCAGCCACCGCTATCCCCGTCCCTCTCCGACGATTCCCCGAGCACCGTCGTACCCCGCGAAGTCTTCCTCGACCACCGGACCAAGCCAGGAGCCCCACAGCGAGCGCGGCGACCTCTTCTTCTTCCTCTACTCCGATGAACGCCGGCGTCGAATTCGGCCACTTCGCGCCTTCCCCGATCCCACTGAGCACATCT
Organism: Triticum dicoccoides; assembly: GCF_002162155.2. Taxonomy (NCBI): domain Eukaryota; kingdom Viridiplantae; phylum Streptophyta; class Magnoliopsida; order Poales; family Poaceae; genus Triticum; species Triticum dicoccoides. The sequence continues at coordinate 343,998,622 of NC_041380.1, forward strand.
GCAGGCTCACTGTGAGCTACACTTCCCCCCTCTCTTTTTGCTTCGATACGCGCCCAGAGCGGCTAGGCCCGCCATGGCCGAGACGAGCTTCGTCGTTGAACTCATTGCAGTCGCCCTGATGCTCCTAGCGCCGTGCTAGCGCCACCACCGAGCTCCTGGAGCTCCTAGCTGCTCAACGCACCCCTCCGCCACCCTTGCCGTGCCCTGGACGCTCGAATCCGTCGACGTCCGAACTCCGGCGCCGCTCCGGTCAGCGCTGCCGTGGCTCTAGGCCATCCCAGCACTCGGGACCGCCGATGTTGGATGCGTGCGGCTCCCCTCGTTCGAACGCGCGTCACGGCGCTCGTTTTAACCACCCCGTAGGCTTTTCCCGATGCGCTCCCGATCGCCGCTACCGCCTCCACTCGCCACCGGCGATACTCCGGTCGTCCCCGAGGCCGGTCGTCGTCACCATCGTGTGCGCGACGTGGGCCGCACCCTTAGGTCCAAGCCGCAGGTCCGAAGGCCCCCTGTAGCGCGGCTCCGGCCAACTCCGGCGAGGCGCCGCCGTTGCTTTGGTCGTCGGAGCCGCTCCGTCGCCGGCGACCGACGTGGCGCCGCGTGGCCCCCCCTGTTGACTCTGTTGACTCAGTCAACTGTGCCGACTGGGCAGGCCCCAACCGCTGACACGCGGGCCCTGTCGCTTATTCCTCTAACTGAACTGTTTTAATAATTAAAACTAATTAGTTTAGTTAATTAGACACTGACAAGTGGGCCCAGTAGTTTTACTAACTAAATTTAGATTAGTTTAATCCCTGTTTAACCCACTGTCTATGACAGGTGGGTCCCCCATGTCAGTTTTGACCGGTCAGCCGTCCTGTTGACTGTTGACGTCACTATGACGTCATGCTGACGTCATATTTCTATTTTTGTTAATTTAGTTAATTTCAGAATATTGTTTAAACTTTAAAAATTCATAGAAATTAAACCGTAGCTCAGATGAAATTGTTTTCTATATGAAAGTTGCTCAGAAAAATCCAAGGAATCCGAATACGTGGTTCGTTCATCTGTCACATGCCCCTAGCATGCTAAACATGGAACTTTCCCCCTCTTTTCCTTGTCCGGAATCCACCTAACGTCGGGAATTCACCCTCGGATGTTTCCCCCCTTCGTCTGCAACGTGTAGTACCGCGTTAGAGCATGCTTAGCGCTACGTATCGTCATGTCATGCTTAGTGTTACCTCTGTTTGCTATGAATTTACTGTTTCTTCCCCCTCTTCTCTCCGGTAGACCCCGAGGCCGCTGATGCCTCGGTGATCGACTACGTCGTCGACAACGACCCCTCCTTGCCAGAGCAACCAGGCAAGCCCCCCCTTTGATCATCCCGATATCGCCCATTCCTTTCGCTCATGCTTGCATTAGATTTTGCTACCGTTATTGTATGCTCCTATTCTGATGCATAGCCTGCTTTTGTATCTGCTGTTGTACCTTACGTGCTTATCCTAAACTGCTTAGTATAGGTTGGTTAGTGATCCATCAGTGACCCCCACCTTGTCCTTGTTGCCCCTGCTTCATCATTGAAGACCCGATCAACGGGATTGAAGACCAGGCCCCGGCACCGCACACCACTTTCCCCTTAGTTGCTCGACACTGCTGGGTTACTATCGAGTGCCGACGGTGAGACCTCTACAACACTTCTGATGTTAACCCTGTAGTGTAGCTATTCGGTCGTGGTCATCGAGGGTGATTCCGCCTTAACCACTTCCGATATGACTATGTCGTGCAACTCCTCAAGTGTGAACCTCGGGGGTGGTTTCTCTTACATTCGCCTTGATGATTACATTGAGTGGAATTCATCGATGGTTATTCCTCGGGTTTTCCCCTTGATGTTTAGACACACAGTTACTATGATTAGTATGACTTTACAGTGAACCATGTTACTAAAGACGGGTCGACCCTGAGGGGTGCCCGCGCGAGCTTAATTGCAAGTGATGTGGAGTCGGGTTGACCTGGAGGGTGCCCGCGAGATAATTACGAGGCGTGGCCGGGCATTCCTAGCCCTTGCCGCAAGTCCTCGAGACGGGGCAACGGGGTCACATCTTTCGTGAGCCTCTACTTGTTACCACGCGTTCCTAATCCAGTATGATTTGGATATTTGATCCGAGAGGCCTCTGGCCTGATAGCACTAACCATCACGTGGGCATAGTATGGGCGTTCTGCGTCGTATACATCAGCTGAAGCTTAATAGACGTCAGCGACTGAGCGGCGCGCGCCGGGTTGGACTGCTTAAGCGCCTGCCTTGTTGAAGGAGGTAGCTAGGTCTGCTCACCGGCCGCCCTCGCAACGTGCAGGAGTTCCCGGGGAGATGGCCCATGACCCCTGGGGGCATAGGTTTAGTCCGGCGTGCTGGCCTCTCTATTAAGCCTAGGTCGGGTTGCGGCGTATTGTTTGGACGAGGCCGGGCATGACCCTGGAAAGTGTGTCCGGACGGAGTTAAGCGAGCGTGGTGGGTAAGTTGGTGCACCCCTGCAGGGAAGAAAACATCTATCGATAGCCTGTCCTACGGTAACGGACACTTGGAGTTGTATCCCGATCGATACAACTAGAACTGGATACTTGTGATGAGAACTGGATGGTGATGAGGATTTGATTGTGATGATAATAGGATAGTATGGCTCTGGGATTGCTTTCTCGCAGGGAGTCGAGAAAGGATCTCTAGCCAAGGTTGATAACACTACTACTACTTTACTTTATGCTACTCTACTCCCTCGTGTTTGCTGCAAGATGGTGGTTTCCAGAAGATGCTAGTCTTCGATAGGACTAGGCCTTCTCTCGATTCTGGCATTTCTGCAGCCCAGTCCACATATACAGCCTTCCTTTGATAATGTTGCATATGTAGTGTAGATCCTTGCTTGCGAGTACTTTGGATGAGTACTCACGGTTGCTTTGCTCCCTTTTTTCCACCTCTTTCCATTCTTCTCGGATGCTGCAACCAGATGGTGGAGCCCAGGAGCCAGGCGACACCACCGACGACTGCTACTACCCCGAGGGTGCCTACTACCACGTGACGGACGCCGACGACCAGGAGTAGTTAGGAGGCTCCCAGGCAGGAGGCCTTGCCTTTTCGATCAATGTTGCTTTTGTGCTAGCCTTCTTAAGGCAAACTTGTTTAACTCATGTCTGTACTCAGATATTGTTGCTTCCGCTGACTCTTGTGTATTCGAGCTTATGTATTCGAGCCCTCGAGGCCCATGGCTTGTAATATAAAGCTTGTATTATTTTAACTTGTGTCTAGAGTTGTGTTGTGATATCTTCCCGTGAGTCCTTGATCTTGATCGTACACATTTGCGTGTATGATTAGTGTACGATTGAATCGAGGGCGTCACAAGTTGGTATCAGAGCATTGACTGCCTGTAGGTAGCCCCCTTTCCAACTCCTTGGCCGAAGTCGAGTCTAGTTACTACAAAAACTTTTACTAACATGGCTGTGTGGCTTACGGGCCCACGTTCCCATTGGGAGGTATTAGGATCTTTTATTTCTCGTCTATGCTCTGAGACTCTGATCTCTCTTCTATTCGGGTTAAACATTTTACTAACTCTGACATTAGGTTCTTGTACCCGCTTCCTCCCGGAGAGCCCTGACATTACCAATGATCGCTTGCTTCGCCAGAAGATTTTGCAGATACTCCTCGATGTTTCTCGAGACCCTGTGCCCACTGCCTTGCAGTTCCTGACCACGGATAATCTCCGTGAGTAACATCTTTGCCGCTTGTACCTTCATACCCAGTTGCTCCTATTATTACAAGATGTACTCCGTTGTTTCGAGAATCCTTTGTGCCTTCTGCTTTGCGGCTTCTTTTTGCACTACGGATGATTCACTGAACCCGTTTAACCCCAGTTGTTGATATGCTTTCCAAAATACTTGGAAATACTATGTGATCTTCCGAAAATCCTTTGCAGCCTATTGCTCTTGATTCTCCCGCATTAGGATAAATTCCATATGTCTAGCAATATTCTTTAAACTTCTTTGTGGTTGTCATTCTGTTCCTATGGATTCAATGTGTGAGCGAATATTCGCAATCATCAATTAATCCTTGGAAAAATTCTTTCCAGCTTTGACATCGCTCCGGTTATGAGCTGGTTCTTGCCCAATCTAAATCTTATCGGGTGCGCCTTTAAGTCTATTCAACTTACTCATCTTTTGATCAGAGCCTCTGCTTCTGATCTTTCGACTTGAAATCATAACTCCTTTGTACTCAAGCATCGAATTAATCAGATGTTTCTATAATCCAATGCCTTTGCATTTCTTCCTTCTTTTGATTGAGTACTGATACTCACATCAGATCCATTAAGGACCGCTGAATCCTTTGTTGGATTATTATCCGGCAGTTTCCTTCATATTCGAAATTTTGTGCGCTCTTCCCCTGATACACATTGCCTTTGGTAAATTGTATCCTCTGCCTCTCAACCATGCTCTGCCTTCGAGCTTGTGTTATTTTACTCATGGAGTTTGTGGTATATGTTCCCAAGATGCCCCTATGGGTTGGACCTATGCCTTCTTTAATCCATGTGAATCCGAGAGTTTTCACGAGTCATACTCTTCTGGTGTTTTGCCAGATAACATTTCAACACTACAACTTCATCGAAAACAAGGAGTAAATGAAAGGTTATGCATTGAAGAAGTGGGAGTCGACCTTGAACTTTGTGTTCATGCCCATAGACACGATGTAGACCTTAGCATGTAAGCTTCTCTTTTAATCTAATGTTCCCTTGGTATAAGCTCATCTTGCATTTGTAAATTGATTCTTTGCAATCGTGGTTCCGGTCATATTTTCTCCTTGATTCCATTTCCCGAACAAGTTAAAATACTTGACTTCTACAGATCATTTCATCTGTCCAACCTCTATTCTGATCAACCTCGAGGATTGCCCCCTGTTATCTTGAGGATATTGTGTCTTCGCACTACCTCTTGTAAATTCTTAATTGGAGTGATACTCCATCACATCATTCTTAGCCTGATCGGCTATATCATTATCGTACTAAATTTTAACTGTGCTACCTGGTCCTTATTCCTGGAGCACAACTTTTCGATGATGAGCGAAGCTTACGTCGATCTTCATCATCTTATCATTCCACCTTGAACAACAAGCTTGAATCCGAGCTTGTGTCATATCCATGGTTCCAATAGCCTTCGCTTCATCATTCCTTTTGCTTGATGGCATCGCTCCTCGATGGCATCTTCATAGAGCCTCTCGACAAAGGCGTCGTGATCAGCATCAACATTTTGACTTCTGTTGAAATGACAATTGAATTCGTGGTGAGAGATACCATCCTTGACCTACGATGAATTGAGTTATCATCGACTACCCCCTTGTCTTCTTTCCAACACATGATTGATCATGTCTTGGTTATACCTTGGACTCCTTGCTATTCCTGCAATTGTTCTTTGAGTATTTCTTGTGATCTTCAACTCCAACCCCTACTAGGAACACCATGTTAATGCTACCTTGAAGCATGACTGAGGTATTCCGGATATCAACAAGAACATTGGAAGCACATTGTCGAATGTTTCTTGATCTATTATACAAACACCGTTGTATGGGTAATATCATGATTCTTCCCTCGCCCCCCTTATCTAAATGCTTTTGAACTTGCTGTCATATCATGTATATCCTGCTCCGCTTCCCCATGGGAAGGATATACTCCCAAATTCTTGTGTGTAAACACATTTTCCTTTCCAATGTTCTGTTTAATCTGATGATCACATTTTCCTTTCCATTGCTTTGTTTAACCTTTCTTGTGATCTATATGATCTAAGCAGTAATATTCTTCTGCTTAAATAAACATCTTGGTGTACAACTCTTACAGTAAAACCCTGTTACTATTGTTGTTGATATTCTGGTAACCACCGATGGACAAGAACTTTGCCTAATGGTCCGCCTTGTTCCAACGAGCAGGAAAATGGTTCTCTTCGTCCCTCGCCCTTGGTACCAACGTTGATGCGAACATAACTGACATGCTATCCTATGACATGCCTTGCTATCATATCCGTGCAAGATGTCGCTGCCTTTCCTCCTCTGAACACACAAGGTGGGCCCATAACCCACAGTACCACAGGATCGAAATCTAACTCTTCTGTATATCTTTGATTCCAAAATATACTTGCATTTGGCTTCATATCATGTCACGAGCCACCTTCCGAGAGATGATCTATTCCCGATGCTCTGAGCCCCTTTCTCACACTCTGTTCAGGTATCAATCGTTTGTCCATTCGGTTGAAACTTCTTATTGTGCCTTCATATTTTACTCTCGACGTTTTCTTAAAATTCAACTCGAGGGATACTTCTGTCACATTCCCTGCATTTTTTTTCACCAGACAATTAACCATATAATTAAGGGCCAGTTCACCCGAAGTTACTCTTTACTTCCCCACTTAAATCTCGGGACAAGATTTCTTGTAGTGGAGGAGATTTGTAACATCCCCAGCATCACACTACAGTAATCTCTCATTAATGAAGGTCATGTCATCATGATCATCATGCCAAAATGCCCCTTGTCCAAAATCTGCTTCAAATTCAAATTGCATGTCGAATATTTGCTTCTTCTTTCATGCAATTAAAATAGTTCATCCTATGGCAAATGATCCCTAGATATTTTTCATGTTGAATCCAACATCTTTGGAATTCCCAAATTGCCCGTGGAAATTAATAATTGTTCCGGCAGCATTTAAATATGACATTCCCAATTTCCAAAATTCCTAGACAATTCCTCTTGCCTCCAAACTATTTGTGGCAATACTAAAAATGTGGAGGAATTTATGGGCCAAGTCCCATATTTTTCCTAAATCCCTTGGATGCAAAAAAAAACCTTTTCCTCTCTCTATTTTAATTTTAAGATGAAAAGAAGCCCCCCCTCCCCGCCGGGCCTTGGCCCAGATGGCCAAGCGGCCCGAGCCATCTGGCCCACTCCAGCTGGCCAGCCCAGCCTCCCATGCTCCCCCGGTCACCTTCCTGTTCGAGCGACCGCGGGCACGGTCGCCATCAAACCACCTCGCCGGCGATGCCCAACGAGAGGATAAGGCCTCCACCGCCCCGACGCCTCGGCCCCCTCGCCTCCCACTTGCCCTGCCTCCCCCCTCCACTCGCGCTAGTCCCTATCCCCTCGCACACTCGCTCCTCCTCCTCCAGATCTGCCTCGCCGACGTGCCCTGCGCCGTCCGCCGTGCTGACCGCGGCCACCGCTGTCCCCGTCCCTCTCCGACGATTCCCCGAGCGCCGTCGTACCCCGCGAAGTCTTCCTCGACCAACGGACCAAGCCAGGAGCCCCACAGCGAGCGCGGCGACCTCTTCTTCTTCCTCTACCCCGACGAACGCCGGCGTCGAATTCGGCCACTTCGCGCCTTCCCCGAGCCCACTGAGCACATCTACAGGCTCACTGTGAGCTACACTTCCCCCCTCTCTTTTTGCTTCGATACGCGCCCGGAGCGGCTGGGCCCGCCGTGGCCGAGACGAGCTCCGTCGTTGAACTCATTGCAGTCGCCCTGATGCTCCTAGGGCCGCGCTAGCGCCACCACCGAGCTCCTGGAGCTCCTAGCTGCTCAACGCACCACTCCGCCACGCTTGCCGTGCCTTGGACGCTCGAATCCGTCGACGTCCGAACTCCGGCGCCGCTCCGGTCAGCGCTGCCGTGGCTCTAGGCCATCCCAGCACTCGGGACCGCTGATGTTGGATGCGTGCGGCTCCCCTCGTTCAAACGCGCGTCACGGCGCTCGTTTTAACCACCCCGTAGGCTTTTCCCGATGCGCTCCCGATCGCCGCTGCCGCCTCCACTTGCCACCGGCGATACTCCGGTCGTCCCCGAGGCCGGTCGTCGTCACCATCGTGTGCGCGGCGCCGGGCCACACCCTTAGGTCCGAGCCGCAGGTCCGAAGGCCCCCTGTAGCGCGGCTCCGGCCAACTCTGGCGAGGCGCCGCCGTTGCTTTGGTCGTCGGAGCCGCTCCGTCGCCGGCGACCGACGTGGCGCCGCGTGGCCCCCCCTGTTGACTCTGTTGACTCAGTCAACTGTGCTGACTGGGCAGGCCCCAAACACTGACACGCGGGCCCCGCTGCTTATTCCTCTAACTAAATTGTTTTAATAATTAAAACTAATTAGTTTAGTTAATTAGACACTGACAAGTGGGCCCAGTAGTTTTACTAACTAAATTTAGATTAGTTTAATCCCTGTTTAACCCACTATCTATGACAGGTGGGTCCCCCATGTCAGTTTTGACCGGTCAGCCGTCCTGTTGACTGTTGACGTCACTATGACGTCATGCTGATGTCATATTTCTATTTTTGTTAATTTAGTTAATTTCAGAATATTGTTTAAACTTTAAAAATTCATAGAAATTAAACCGTAGCTCAGATGAAATTGTTTTCTATATGAAAGTTGCTCAGAAAAATCCAACGAATCCGAATACGTGGTCCGTTCATCTGTCACATGCCCCTAGCATGCTGAACATGGAACTTTCCCCTCTTTTCCTTGTCCGGAATCCACCTAACGTCGGGAATTCACCCTCGGATGTTTCCCCCCTTCGTCTGCAACGTGTAGTACCGCGTTAGAGCACGCTTAGCGCTACGTATCGTCATGTCATGCTTAGTGTTACCTCTGTTTGCTATGAATTTACTGTTTCTTCCCCCTCTTCTCTCCGGTAGACCCAAGGCCGCTGATGCCCCGGTGATCGACTACGTCGTCGACAATGACCCCTCCTTGCCAGAGCAACCAGGCAAGCCCCCCCCCCCCTTTGATCATCCCGATATCTCCCATTCCTTTCTCTCATGCT
>NC_041380.1:344007431-344008820 GCF_002162155.2 Triticum dicoccoides
CGTGTGGCTTCGGCCCGCAGCCGTGGCCATCGCCCCTGGTGGTCACGGGCACGGGCGCCCACGCCCGCCCCGTTAACCCGTGCCCAATAAACCGCCCTGGGCCACTAACGTAGGGTCCCCACCCCTAGAACGGAAATTTAAAATAGAAAATGTAATTAATAAAATTATTAATTAGTAAATTAATTAAGTTATTTAATCCTGTTTAAATTATTCTAGTTAATTAGTTAATTGAATTAAACCGTATTTAATTAGCTAAACCCTAATTAAACTAAACAGTGTATGACATGCGGGGCCCACATGTAGTTGACCCAGCCAACTGCACAGTTGACTGCTGATGTCAGCATGATGTCATGTTGATGTCATCATTTACTATTCTGGTTAATGTTGAGATAAATAATTAAATTCAAGAAATTAATAAAAACTTTAGAAAATCATGTTAAATAAACCGTAGCTCGGATCGAAAAACTTTATACATGAAAGTTGCTCAGAACAACGAGATGAACCCGAATACGCTACCCACATACATGTCAGATGCCTCTAACTATCTGAACATGGAACATTACCCCTCCGGTCATCTGTCTGACACAGGTCCGGAACCGGGAAAACATTCCCGGTTGATATTCCCCCTTCACCTATATCGTGTAGCCATACGTTAGGTCACTCCCAGCACAACATATTGCCACGTTATGCTTTGTGATGCTATGTTTGCTTTATATTTACTGTTTCTTCCCCCTCTTCTCTCCGGTAGACCCCGAGGCCGCTGATGCCCCGGTGATCGACTACGTCGTCGACAACGACCCCTCCTTGCCAGAGCAACCAGGCAAGCCCCCCCCCCCTTTGATCATCCCGATATCTCCCATTCCTTTCTCTCATGCTTGCATTAGATTTTGCTACTGTTATTGTATGCTCCTATTCTGATGCATAGCCTGCTTTTGTACCTTTTATTGTACCTTACCTTCTTATCCTAATCTGCTTAGTATAGGTTGGTTAGTGATCCATCAGTGACCCCCACCTTGTCCTTGTTGCCCCTGCTTCATCATTGAAGACCCGATCAACGGGATTGAAGACCAGGCCCCGGCACCGCACATCACTTTCCCCTTAGTTGCTCGACACTGCTGGGTTACTATCGAGTGCCGAGGGTGAGACCTCTACAGCACTTCTGATGTTAACCTGTAGTGTAGCTATTCGGTCGTGGTCATCGAGGGTGATTTCCTCCTTAACCACTTCCGATACGGCTCTGTCGTGCAACCCCTCAAGTGTGAACCTCGAGGGTGATTCCTCTACGTTCACCTTGATGATTACATTGAGTGGAACCCACCGGGGGTGATTCCTTGGGTTTTCCTCTTGATGTTTGGACACACGGATACTTGGACTTTACAACTGTTACTT
>NC_041380.1:344008830-344086594 GCF_002162155.2 Triticum dicoccoides
CCCGATATCTCCCATTCCTTTCTCTCATGCTTGCATTAGATTTTGCTACTGTTATTGTATGCTCCTATTCTGATGCATAGCCTGCTTTTGTATCTGCTGTTGTACCTTACCTGCTTATCCTAAACTGCTTAGTATAGGTTGGTTAGTGATCCATCAGTGACCCCCACCTTGTCCTTGTTGCCCCTGCTTCATCACTGAAGACCCGATCAACGGGATTGAAGACCAGGCCCCGGCACCGCACACCACTTTCCCCTTAGTTGCTCGACACTGCTGGGTTACTATCGAGTGCCGAGGGTGAGACCTCTACAACACTTCTGATGTTAACCCTGTAGTGTAGCTATTCGGTCGTGGTCATCGAGGGTGATTCCGCCTTAACCACTTCCGATATGACTATGTCGTGCAACTCCTCAAGTGTGAACCTCGGGGGTGGTTTCTCTTACGTTCGCCTTGATGATTACATTGAGTGGAATTCACCGGGGGTGATTCCTCGGGTTTTCCCCTTGATGTTTAGACACACAGTTACTATGATTACTATGACTTTACAGTGAACCATGTTACTAAAGACGGGTCGACCCTGAGGGGTGCCCGTGCGAGCTTAATTGCGAGTGATGTGGAGTCGGGTTGACCTAGAGGGTGCCCGCGAGATAATCACGAGGCGTGGCCGGGCATTCCTAGCCCTTGCCGCAAGTCCTCGAGATGGGGCAACGGGGTCACATCTTTCGTGAGTCTCTGCTTGTTACCGCGCGTTCCTAATCCACTACGATTTGGATATTTGATCCGAGGGGCCTCTGGCCTGATAGCACTAACCATCACGTGGGCATAGTATGGGCGTTCTGCGTCGTATACATCAGCCAAAGCTTAATAGACGTCAGCGACTGAGCGGCGCGCGCCGGGTTGGACTGCGTAAGCGCCTGCCTTGTTGAAGGAGGTAGCTAGGTCTGCTCACCGGCCGCCCTTGCAACATGCAGGAGTTCCCGAGGAGATGGCCCATGACCCCTGGGGGCATAGGTTTAGTCCGGCGTGCTGGCCTCTCTATTAAGCCTAGGTCGGGTTGCGGCGTATTATTTGGCCGAGGCCGGGCATGACCCTGGAAAGTGTGTCCGGCCGGAGTTAAGCGAGCGTGGTGGGTAAGTTGGTGCACCCCTGTAGGGAAGAAAACATCTATCGATAGCCTGTCCTACGGTAACGGACACTTGGAGTTGTATCCCGATCGATACAACTAGAACTGGATACTTGTGATGAGAACTGGATGGTGATGAGGATTTGATTGTGATGATAACAGGATAGTATGGCTCTGGGATTGCTTTCTCGCAGGGAGTCGAGAAAGGATCTCTGGCCAAGGTTGATAACACTACTACTACTTTACTTTATGCTACTCTACTCCCTCCTGTTTGCTGCAAGATGGTGGTTTCCAGAAGATGCTAGTCTTCGATAGGACTAGGCCTTCTCTTGATTCTGGCATTTCTGCAGCCCAGTCCACATATACAGCCTTCCTTTGATAATGTTGCATATGTAGTGTAGATCCTTGCTTGCGAGTACTTTGGATGAGTACTCACGGTTGCTTTGCTCCCTTTTTTCCACCTCTTTCCATTCTTCTCGGATGCTGCAACCAGATGGTGGAGCCCAGGAGCCAGGCGACACCACCGACGACTGCTACTACCCCGAGGGTGCCTACTACCACGTGACGGACGCCGACGACCAGGAGTAGTTAGGAGGCTCCCAGGCAGGAGGCCTTGCCTTTTCGATCAATGTTGCTTTTGTGCTAGCCTTCTTAAGGCAAACTTGTTTAACTCATGTCTGTACTCAGATATTGTTGCTTCCGCTGACTCTTGTGTATTCGAGCTTATGTATTCGAGCCCTCGAGGCCCCTGGATTGTAATATAAAGCTTGTATTATTTTAACTTGTGTCTAGAGTTGTGTTGTGATATCTTCCCGTGAGTCCTTGATCTTGATCGTACACATTTGCGTGTATGATTAGTGTATGATTGAATCGAGGGTGTCACAACTTGCCCACTGATCGGCAAGCAATTGAGAATAAATGGATCTTCAAGAGGAAGACGGACGCTGATAGTAGTGTTACTATCTACAAAGCTAGAATTGTCGCAAAAGGTTTTCGACAAGTTCAAGGTGTTGACTACGATGAGAGTTTCTCACTCGTATCTATGCTTAAGTCTGTCCGAATCATGTTAGCAATTGCCGCATTTTATGAAATCTGGAAAATGAATAAACAAAACTGCATTCCTTAATAGATTTATTAAAGAAGAGTTGTATATGATACAACCAGAAGGTTTTGTCAATCCTAAAGGTACTAACAAAATATGCAAGCTCCAGCGATCCATCTATGGACTGGTGCAAGCATCTTGGAGTTGAAATATACGCTTTGATAAGTTGATCAAATCATATAGTTTTATACAGACTTGCGATGAAGCCTATATTTACAAGAAAGTGAGTGGGAGCACTATAGCATTTCTGATAAGTATATGTGAATGACATATTGTTGATCGGAAATAATGTAGAATTAATCTGCAAAGCATAAAGGAGTGTTCTTAAAGAAGTTTTTCAAAGAAAGACCTCGGTGAAGCTGCTTACATATTAAGCATCAAAATCTATAGAGATAGATCAAGACGCTTGATAATTTTTTTCAATGAGTACATACCTTGACAATATTTTGAAGTAGTTCAAAAATGGAACAGTCAAAGAAAGAGTTCTTGGCTGTGTTACAAGGTATAAAATTGAGTAAGACTCAAAGCCCGACCACGGCAGAAGATAGAAAGAGAATGAAAGTCATTCCCTATGCCTCAGCCATAGGTTCTATAAAGTATGCCATGATGTGTACCAGATCTATTGTATACCCTACACTCTATTAAGCAAGGGAGTACAATAATGATCTAAGAGTAGATCACTGGACATTGATCAAAATTATCCTTAGTGGAATAAGGAAATATTTCTCGATTATGGAGGTGACAAAAGGTTCGTCGTAAAAAGTTACGTCGATGCAAGTTTTGACACAGATCTGGATGACTCTAAGTCTCGATCTAGATACATATTGAAAGTGGGAGCAATTAGCTAGAGTAGCTCCGTGCAGAGCATTGTAGACATAGAATTCGCAAAATACTTACGGATCTGTATGTGACAGCCCCGTTGATTAAAATTATCTCACAAGCAAAACATGATCACACCTTAGTACTCTTTGGGTGTTAATCACATAAATAATGTGAACTAGATTATTGACTCTAGTAAACCCTTTGGGTATAGGTCACATGACGATGTGAACTATGGGTGTTAATCACATGGTGATGTGAACTCTTAGTGTTGAATCACATGGCGATGTGAACTAGATTATTGACTCTAGTGCAAGTGGGAGACTGAAGGAAATATGCCCTAGAGGCAATAATAAAGTTATTATTTATTTCCTTATATCATGATAAAATTTTATTATTCATGCTAGAATTGTATTAACCGGAAACATAATACATGTGTGAATACATAGACAAACAGAGTGTCACTAGTATGCCTCTACTTGACTAGCTCGTTAATCAAAGATGGTTATGTTTCCTAACCATGGACAAAGAGTTGTTACTTGATTAACGGGATCACATCATTAGGTGAATGATCTGATTGACATGACCCATTCCATTAGCTTAGCACCCGATCACTTAGTATGTTGCTATTGCTTTCTTCATGACTTATACATGTTCCTATGACTATGAGATTATGCAACTCCCGTTTGCCGGAGGAACACTTTGTGTGCTACCAAACGTCACAACGTAACTGGGTGATTATAAAGGTGCTCTACAGGTGTCTCCAAAGGTACATGTTGGGTTGCGTATTTTGAGATTAGGATTTGTCACTCCGATTGTCGGAGAGGTATCTCTGGGCCCTCTCGATAATGCACATCACATAAAGCCTTGCAAGCATTGCAACTAATGAGTTAGTTGTGAGATGATGTATTACGGAACGAGTAAAGAGACTTGCCGGTAACGAGATTGAACTAGGTATTGAGATACCGACGATCGAATCTCGGGCAAGTAACATACCGATGACAAAGGGAACAACGTATGTTGTTATGCGGTCTGACCGATAAAGATCTTCATAGAATATGTAGGAGCCAATATGAGCATCCAGGTTCCGCTATTGGTTATTGACCGGAGACATGTCTCGGTCATGTCTACATTGTTCTCGAACCGTAGGGTCCGCACGCTTAATGTTTCGATAACAGTTATATTATGAGTTTATGAGTTTTGATGTACCGAAGGAGTTCGGAGTCCCATATGAGATCGGGGACATGACGAGGAGTCTCGAAATGGTCGAGACGTAAAGATCGATATATTGGACGACTATATTCGGACATCGGAAAGGTTCCGAGTGATTCGGGTATTTTTCGGAGTACCGGAGAGTTACGGGAATTCGCCGGGGAGTATATGGGCCTTATTGGGCCATACGAGAATAGAGGAGAGAGGCCAAAAGGAAGGAGGCCTGCGCCCCCCCCTCTAGTCCGAATTGGACAAGGGGCGCAGCCCCCTTTTCCTTCTTCCTCTCCCCCTCTTTCCCTTTCTCCTACTCCAACAAGGAAGGAAGGAGTCCTACTCCCGGTGGGAGTAGGACTCCCCTTGGCGCGCCCCCTCCTAGGCCGGCCGCCCCCTCTCCCTTGCTCCTTTATATACGGGGGCAGGGGGGCACCTCTAGACACACAAGTTGATCTTCGTGATCGTTCCTTAGCCGTGTGCGGTGCCCCCCCTCCGCCATATTCCACCTCAGTCATATTGTAGCGGTGCTTAGGCGAAGCCCTGCAACAGTAGAACATCAAGATCGTCACCACGCCGTCGTGCTGACGGAACTCGTCCCCGACGCTTTGCTAGATCGGAGCCCGGGGATCGTCATCGAGCTGAACGTGTGCCAAGAACTCGGAGGTGCCGGAGTAACGGTGCTTGGATCGGTCGAACCGTGAAGACGTACGACTACATCAACCACGTTGTGCTAACGCTTCCGTTGTCGATCTACAAGGGTACGTAGATCACACTCTCCCCTATCATTGCTATGCATCACCATGATCTTGCGTGTGCGTAGGAAAATTTTGAAATTACTACGTTCCCCAACAGTAACTTCCTGTATCCACGAGATCCCATCTTGGGGCCTATTTCGGAGCTCCGCCGGAGGGGGTATCCATCATGGAGGGCTTCTACATCAACACCATAGCCTCTCCTATGAAGTGTGAGTAGTTTACCTCAGACCTTCGGGTCCAT
The DNA here is from genome assembly GCF_002162155.2 of Triticum dicoccoides. Taxonomy (NCBI): domain Eukaryota; kingdom Viridiplantae; phylum Streptophyta; class Magnoliopsida; order Poales; family Poaceae; genus Triticum; species Triticum dicoccoides. Next base: position 344,014,074 of record NC_041380.1, read on the forward strand.
AGTTATTAGCTAGATGGCTTCTTCTCTCTTTTTGGATCTCAATACAATATTCTCCCTGTCGGTGTCAAAACCGGCGGATCTCGGGTAGGGGGTCCCGAACTATGCGTCTAGGATCGATGGTAACAGGAGGAAGGGGACACGATGTTTACCCAAGTTCAGGCCCTTTTGATGGAGGTAATACCCTACGTCCTGCTTGATTGATATTGATGATATGAGTATTAGAAGAGTTGATCTACCATGAGATCGTAGAGGCTAAAACCCTAGAAGCTAGCCTATGGTATGATTGTTGTATATGATCTATCGACTAGCCTGGCCTTGGTTTATATAATGCACCAGAGGCCTAGGATAACAAGAATCCTAGCCGAATACGCCGGTGGGGAGGAGTCCTTGTCTTGATCACCAAGTCTTGTGGAATCTTCCATGTATGCGGCAGCTGTCCGAACTGGCCCATGAGTATACGGCCATGGGGGTCCTCGACCCAATCTAACAGATTGGGAGACGACATGGTGAGTACCCCCTAGTCCAGAACACCATCACTCCCCCTCTCTTGTGGAGATCTATTCGATGTAATCTTCTTTTTTGCGGTGTGTTTGTTGAGACGGATGAATTGTGGTTTATGATCAAGATTATCTATGAACAATATTTGAATCTTCTCTGAATTCTTTTATGTATGATTGGTTATCTTTGCAAGTCTCTTCGAATTATCAGTTTGGTTTGGCCTACTAGATTGATCTTTCTTGCAATGGGAGAAGTGCTTAGCTTTGGGTTCAATCTTATGGTGTCCTTTCCCAGTGACAGTAGGGGCAGCAAGGCACGTATTGTATTGTTGCCATCGAGGATAACAAGATGAGGTTTTTATCATATTGCATGAATTTATCCCTCTACATCATGTCATCTTGCTTAAGGCGTTATTCTGTTTTCATGAACTTAATACTCTAGATGCATACTGGATAGCGGTCGATGAGTGGAGTAATAGTAGTAGATGCAGGCAGGAGTCGGTCTACTTGTCTCGGACGTGATGCCTATATACATGATCATACCTAGATATTCTCATAACTATGCTCAATTCTGTCAATTGCTCAATAATAATTCGTTCACCCACCGTAAAATACTTATGCTCTTGAGAGAAGCCACTAGTGAAACCTATGGCCCCTGGGTCTATCTTCATCATATTAATCTTCCAATACTTAGTTATTTACTTTGCTTTTATTTTACTTTGCATCTTTATCATAAAAATACCAAAAATATTATCTTATCATATCTATCAGATCTCACTCTCGTAAGTGACCGTGAAGGGATTGACAACCCCTTATCGCGTTGGTTGCGAGGAGTTATTTGTTTTGTGCAGGCACTAGGGACGCGCGCGCAACCTCCTACTGGATTGATACCTTGGTTCTCAAAAACTGAGGGAAATACTTACGCTATTTTGATGCATCATCCTTTCCTCTTCGGGGAAATCCAACGCAATGCTCAAGAGGTAGCAAGAAGAATTTCTAACGCCGTTGCCGGGAATGTTCGCGCAACTCAAGATCTGACTCCCAACAATGAGCCATTTCTGGCGCCGTTGCCAGGGAGTGTCGGAGTAATGGGCCGTGGGTAGGCTAACCCGAGGCCCATTACCTTTCAAGACATCAGGGCTGACTGCGCCCCTCAAGACAACTGACGCAGAGCCGACTTCAGGAGGGCGGCTGGAGGAACAGCCGGCAGCCCATATGCGTCCGAGCCCTAGAGAGGAGATCAAGACCGGCCGACTCTGACTGGCGGCTTCCAGAGAAGCTGGCCACGGGGAGTCGTTCCACGACACTAGCAAAGCCCACGCCCTCACCAGGGGGGATGGGACAGGGAGTGGCGACAGTAAATCCCACTCCCTTCCCTTTTCCGGGGGATGGCCAGGGCATAGTGCATTGTACCCGCGGAGATCTCCGTCTGGCGCAGCACTGTTGCCATGCCACCCCTGACGTCAGCAACGGTGGGCGGAGTCCTGTACCCACGACGGTCTGACAATACGACCCACGGAAGACGGGACCTACCAGTCAGTGAGAGTCCGGAAGACGGCAAGGGCGCCACCAGTCGGACCCGCAGGGAGCCGGCCAGCGGAAGTCGGCCTGCCCCTCCCATGGGTCCCACGCGCCATTAACCAGACGAGACGGGGAGTGGCTACAGTAATCGCCTGCCACGCAGCAGGCCTGTAGCCACAACCCCATGACCAAGCCTGCGTCATTAGAGGCACGACTACAGTAATCAGCTGCCGGCAGGACCCGCCAGCGGCGGGTGCAGCATGTCGGCTCCGTACCAGACCAGTCGGCTGGGCTCACCAATCGGTGGGCCCCAGCAGTAGGCCGAAGGGCCCGCAGGCGAAGAGACTGACAACTGGGCCCTATGTCCATACAGTTTACCATTGTACCCCTGGGGGTAGGCTTATATAAACCCCCAGGACACCCATGCAAAGGGTTCCAATTCATTAGAACTAGACCAGACCTTAGAGAAAGGAGAGAGCTAGCCCTGCCTTCTCCCGTACACAGATACAGCTCGAGGAGCGCCTTTGTACTCACTTTGCCTTAGTGATCATGCGGAGACCCCACAGAGCAGGACTAGGGGTGTTATCTCCTAGGAGAGCCCCGAACCTGGGTAAAGTACGCAGGCGTTCATGTCTACGCCTCATCCCATTTCCAGGCACCGGCGACGTTCTACTCACCCCCACCATGATAAGCCATCCATTGGCATATGTCGCACTCAACCCCCAACATTTGGCGCCCACCGTGGGGCCTGGTGCACCGTCGTCCGGAGACCTGTTCTGGATGGGAACCCTTTTTCTCCCTGGCGAGCGCAGCCAACCCGGCATGCCAGACGGAGTCTGCGCCGACGCACTGCATGGCGCCGAAATCGTCTGCGCGGCCAGTTGCCTCGCCGATCTTGTCGGCGAGGTCCGCCTCTCCGATGAGCCTGCATCCGACGCAGGCATGGGCAGCCCCGAGAGCCTCATTGCGGGCCTCCTCGATCAACTCCACGTCGCCAGCGAGCCAGCCGGGGACTTGGAGTCCGTAGGCTCCACCGATCCGATGCTGGTCGACTCTGACACCGCGTCACTTGACACGTTTCCCACCAACGTGGTGGTCTACGATGAATCGCTTCCTCACGCGGAGAGCGGTGGAAGTACCGTCACAGAAGTGCTTGTCATTGATCATGATGAGCACTCGGGCCGGGGCGATTATGACCCGCTCAACGCGGCGCTACAAGACCTGGCCGCGCCCATTCCCGAAGATGCCGACGTCGAGACGCTAGAGGCACGCCGCCTTTAGCTAGTCGAAGGCGTCAAAAAGCTGGACAACATGAGACGCCTGTCAAAAGCCTACCAGCGTGAGATGGACCGCGCTATGGGCGGCACGCCGGTTGCGGCTGGGCCTAGCCGCCTTGGCATGGTCCAGCAGCGTGGCGCGGCTATCGCCGATCTGTTCGAGGCGAATCGCCCCATCTACGCCATACCTGCGGAGAATATTCGAGCCGCCCAGGCGGCGGCGGACGAGCTGGACAAGTTCGAGGGCGAAGAACGTCGCTTAATGATGGAGCGCGTCCAGCGACTCCTCGATGCGGCTGCTGAGCAGAATGAGGCCGTCTGCCACACTGATGCACCGCGCCGACAGAATGACAACCTGCTTCCGCACCGAGACCAAGGCACGGAGTCTCGGACACCAACTGGCGGCGTCCGCGGAAGAAAGGACAAGGAGCCTGCTGCCAGCCGCAGTCGGACTCGCGTTACCATAGAGCGGGACCGAGACGGCCACCCAAGAACAGTGGAACAACGGGACGACTGTCCGCCTCCACCCCCTCGGAGGGAAAGGCGAGTCTCCCCACCGCCTGTTGATCACCCGATGCTCGGCGACCGCCTTGGCTGCCGAGAGGGAGTCGGAGAGAATGACGCCCGCCACCGGATCGACCGTCTCCATCGATCCCTGGCGGTTGAATAAGAAGATGAGTTGAGTCCGCCGTGTTTCGGCCCCCGCATCCAAAACGAGCCCTTCCCCAAAGGGTTCACGCTCCCCAGAGATACACCCAAATACACCGGCTCCGTGAAGCCGAAAGACTGGCTGGTCGACTACTCCACGGTCATCAGCATAGCAAACGGCAACAAGCGTGTTGCCGTGAAGTACGTTCCGCTCATGCTCCAAGGCACGGCCCGGACTTGGCTGAATAGCTTAAGGCCCCGCAGCATCAACAGTTGGGTCGACTTCATTGATGCCTTCATCCGCAACTTCACCAGCACATACAAAGCGGCCTCCCGAGCCTCGCCAGCTCTCCTTATGTGTACAAGGCCCCAGTGAGTCAACCCGCGACTACCTCACGCGCTGGGCCGAGCTTCGCAACTCCTGCAAAGGCGTGCATGAGGTGCATGCCATTGAATACTTCACCGCAGGATGCCGAGAGGGCACCTCCTCAAGCACAAGCTTCTCTGCGACGAGCCGGAAACCCTCGATGAGCTGTTGATCATATCGGACAAGTACACCACGGCCGACTCCTCCATGAAGACGGAGATTCAAGTCAGCGCGACCGGCAAGGTGGCTCCTTAGGCTCCTCGAACTCCGGCCGGAGACACCAGTCGGCGTCAATAGTAGAACGACCACAAGCGCAAAGCCCCACCACCGACTTCCACCAGTCGGTAGGTGGCGACAGTCGAAAACCAGCAGCCGGAAGGGTAGCCCCCGCCCAAACATCAGAAGGGCGGCAAGCCCAACTGGCAGCCGGCTTTCTCATATGAGCAGACCTTGGATGGACCCTGCAAGTTCCACAGTGGCGCAAAACCGTCCAACCACACCACTCGGAAATGCCACTGGCTCACCAGGATAGCCAAGGGAGACAGACTTTTGCCTCCCCCACCTGCGGGGCAGCCGCCTCCTCCACCCCAGCAGCCAGCGGTCGGACCAGTCAGCGCAGTACAAGACGAGTACCCGAAAGAGCAGGGAGCTTATGTCGTGTTCACCAGTGTGGCCGACGATCGATGCAGCAGGCGGCTGCAGCAGTAGGAGGTGAATGCAGTAGCGTCTGACACCCCAGAGTTTATGCACTGGTCTGAGAAGCCCATCAGCTGGAGCAGAGCTGACCACCTCGAAGTAATGCCCAAACCCGGCTCCTATGCCTTGGTTTTGGACGCCACCTTTGCCATGGACAAACGAGCTACTCGCTTCTCCAGAGTCCTGATAGACGGCGGCAGCGGCATCAAGATCCTGTACAAAGACACCATGGAGAAGTTAGGAATCAGACAGAGGCAACTACAGTCTAGCCGGACGGTGTTCCACGGCATAGTTCCTGGCCTTTCCTGCTCTCCAATCGGCAAGATCTTGATCGACATCCTCTTTGGAGACAAGGATCATTTCCGCCGAGAGTCAATTTGGTTTGAGGTGGTGGACCTGGAGAGCCCATACCATGCGCTGCTTGGCCGGCCAGCCCTGGCCAAGTTCATGGCCGTCCCCCACTATGCCTACCTCAAGATGAAGATGCCGAGTTCCAAGGGGATCCTGACCATAATTGGCGACTACAAGAAGTCGTCCACCTGCGCATCAGAGAGCAGTCGGCTGGCCGAGTCCCTCCTGATCGCAGCTGAGAAGCGACTGCTAGATCGGGTTGTGGTGATGGCAAGCAAACAGCCAGAGATGTCGCCTGATCCCAGAGAGTCGAAAGCTGAGGGCTTGTTCAAGCTGGCCAAGGAAACAAAGAAGATACCTTTGGACCCAGAGCACCAAGAGAGGTACGCCGTCGTAGGCGCCAACCTCGACAACAAATAGGAAGGCGAGCTCGTCGATTTCCTCCATGAGAATCGAGACATCTTCGCATGGTCCCCCAAAGACATGCCAGGTGTCCCGACGGAATTCGCCGAGCACAAATTACACGTCCGATCTGATGCCAAGCCAGTCAGGCAACCTTCGCGCCGCTTGTCAGAAGAGAAGAGGAGAGTTGTTGGAGAAGAAATAGCCTTGCTGCTTGCGGCCGACTTCATCATGAAAGTATTCTTTCCAGAATGGTTGGCCAACCCGGTCCTGGTACTGAAGAATAACAAGCAATGGCGAATGTGTATTGACTACACTAGCCTCAACAAAGCATGCCCCAAGGACCCGTTCGCTTTACCAAGGATCGACCAAGTGATAGACTCCACAGCCGGATGCGAGCTATTGAGTTTCTTGGATGCATATTCAGGGTATCACCAGATCAAGTTGAACCCGGCCGATAGGCTGAAGACTGCTTTCATCATGCCGTTTGGAGCTTTCTGCTACCTGACCATGACGTTCGGCTTGAGGAACACCGGCGCCACCTTGCAACGATGCATACAGAAGTGTCTCCTCAAGCAGCTCGGCAGAAATGCTCATGTTTATGTGGATGATGTGGTGGTGAAAACGGAGAACCATGGGACACTGCTGGAAGACCTCAAGGAGACCTTCGAGAACTTGCGCCGATTTCAGATCAAGCTCAACCCAGAGAAGTGCGTCTTTGGAGTACCAGCCGGCCAGCTCCTTGGTTTCCTGGTCTCCGAACGCGGCATAGAATGCAACCCTGTGAAGATCAAGGCAATTGAAAGGATGGAGGTACCCAGCCGACTGCTGGACGTATAAAAGTTCACCGGCTGTTTGGCGTCCATCAGCCGATTCATCAGTCGGCTGGGCGAGAAGGCTCTTTCCCTGTACCAACTCATGAAGAAGACCACTTTTTTCGAGTGGAACCACAAGGCGGACGAAGCATTTTTCCAACTAAAGAAGATGATGGCTACTCCACCTGTCCTGGCGGCTCCGACTCCTAAGGAGCCCATGCTCCTCTACATCGCTGCCACCAGCCGAGTGGTCAGCACAGTCATTGTGGTAGAGCACAAGGAGGAGGGCAAAGCGCTACCAGTCCAGAGACCGGTATATTATTTGAGTGAAGTACTGTTGACCTCCAAGCAAAACTATCCCCACTACCAGAAGATGTGCTATGGTGTGCATTTTGTCGCCAAGAAATCGAAGCCTTACTTCCAAGAACATCCAATCACTGTGGTCTGCACGGCTCCCCTAGCTGAGATCATCGGCAACCAAGACGCTTCGGGTCGAGTGGCCAAATGGGCCATAGATTTGGCCCCCTATACCATCTACTACCAACCTCGCACTGCCATCAAGTCACAAGCGTTGGCCGACTTCCTCGTCGACTAGGCCAAAACCCAGTATCTACCGCCAGCGCCCGACTCCACCCATTGGTGAATGCATTTCGACGGTTCCAAGATGCGCACCGGCTTGGGAGCCGGCATCGTCCTCACCTCTCCCAAGGGCGACAAGCTCAAGTATGTGCTGCAAATCCATTTTGCTGCCTCCAACAACGTCGCCGAGTACGAGGCACTCATTCACGGGCTCCAGCTAGCCAAAGAGCCCGGCATTCGCCGAATCCTGTGCTATGGTGACTCCGACTTGGTGGTCCAGCAGTCGTCACGCGATTGGGATGCCAAGGACGCAAACATGGAAAGCTACCGCTTCCTCGTACACCAACTCAGCGGATACTTTGAGGGGTGTGAGTTTCTCCATGTACCAAGAAACGACAACGACCAAGCAGACGCCCTGGCGCGAATCGGCTCCACCCGTTAGGCGATACCGTCCGGCGTCGCCCTCCAGCGCCTCCTTAAGCCATCTGTCAAGCCATCATCGGAGTCAGACTCCATCTTCGTGCCGGCTCCTCCTGAAGTAGTTGGATCCGACTCAAGAGCCCCGCAGACGGCATGAGTATTTCGGCAGGCGGCACGGGAATCGTGGCAGTCGCACCTGGCTCGAGGACTGCGGCAGTCAACCCGGAGACTGCAGAGCCCGGCCCGAGGACTGCGCCAATCTTCCCGGGGACTTCATCAACATAACAAGCGACCGCCGACTCCAACCCGCCACCTCCCGGCCCAACCGCCCTCGTCCAAGTCACAGTCTTGGCTGTTGCAGAAATCGCAGCACCTTCATGGGCCCAGCCCATCCTCAAATTCATAGTGAACAAAGAGCTGCCAGCCGATGAGATCTCGGCTCAGCTAGTACAACGCCGGGCGGCAGCGTACACCATCGTCAATAGAGAGCTCGTAAGGCGTAGTGTCACTGGTGTTCACCATCGATGTGTGGAGCCAGAGCAAGGCCAAGCAATCCTCAAAGACATCCATCAAGGCGAGTGTGGCCACCATGCGGCTTCGAGAGCACTCGTCACCAAAGATTTCCGCCATGGCTTCTTCTGGCCGACTGCTCTTGAAGATGCCAAGTCTTTGGTCCAAAAATGCAAGGGGTGCCAGAAGTTCCGCTCTAAGCCTCATCAGCCGGCTTCGGCACTCAAAACTATTCCTATTGCCTGGCCCTTTGCTGTTTGGGGCCTGGACATGGTCGGACCATTCAAGACGGCACGAGGCGGTTTGACTCACTTACTTGTCGCAGTGGACAAGTTCACCAAGTGGATAGAAGCAAAACCAATCAAGAGTTTAAATGGTCCGACCGCTGTGACCTTCATCTCCGACATCACAACTCGGTACGGCATACCGCACAACATCATCACCGACAACGACACAAATTTTGCCAAAGGTGCCTTGGCCCGTTTCTGTGCAACGCAGGGCATCCGACTGGACTTAGCGTCCGTTGCCCATCCGCAGTCCAACGGCCAGGTAGAGCGAGCAAACGGTCTAATCCTGTCCGGCATCAAGCCTCGGCTGGTCGAGCCTCTGGAGCGCTCGGCAGGCTGCTGGCTTGATGAGTTGCCAGCCGTCCTCTGGAGCCTACGCATGACTCCAAACAAGTCAACCGGCTTCACGCCCTTCTTCCTCATCTACGGTGCTGAAGCCGTCATCCCAACGGACATAGAGTTCGACTCCCCTCGAATCACCATGTACACCAAAGAGGAAGCAGAAGAAGCACGTCAAGACGGCGTCGATCTGCTGGAAGAGGGCCGGCTGTTGGCACTCAGCCGATCGAGCATCTACCAGCAGAGCCTACGCCGATACTACAACCGGAGGGTCAAGCCGTGATCTTTCCAAGAAGGAGACATTGTGCTCCGGCTGATTCAGCGAACAGCCGGCCAGCACAAGCTCTCAGCACCTTGGGAAGGCCCTTTCATCATCAGCAAAGTGTTGGGCAACAACTCCTACTACCTGATCGATGCTCAGAAGCCCCGATCACGCAAGAGGGACGACTCCGGCAAAGAGACGGAGTGGCCATGGAATGCAAACCTCCTCCGAAGATTTTACAGTTAATGCAGTATGTATCACGCTACCTTTTGTATTAAAGTATGAAGACCTCGGGCCCCTCGAGAGGAGCTCGGGGACTGCCTTCTTTTATCTATATGATAAAGAGTTATGCCTATGAATATGTTATTCTTCGTTATGCCACTTGGCACCGGGTTTGACTAGTCAGCCCGGGGACTTGCCGACTTGAGCTATGAAATGACTTCCTGCAGCTGGACAAGTAATGTGTGGCACTTAAGCCGTCTCCTGTTAGAAGCCGCAGATCACAGAGCGACTGTCTGGCGAACAGGAGTAAGGTAGAATGGGTTCCCATATGAAAAATGGCTAAGGACTTAAAGCTCGCCCATAGTTTAAAGCCGGTTTTCAGCCTTTTACAACCCACTCTTTAGCAGCCGGCTTGCCGTTTCCTAAATTAACTTGCTAAAAACTCTAAAAGGCCAAGTACTTGGTTTCCCAAAGAAGCCAAGTTTTTGATCTAGCGGCAGTCCGCAGAGCGGCTGTCCGACTAGCAAGACGACAACCAAGGGAAAACGGCAAAGGAAAAAGTCAAAGAGCAATAAGCAAGAAGAGATAGAATGCGGATAAATATTTACATAGAAAGGCTCTTGGCCGAATCATCAAACAGAAGTTCAAGATACACCCAGTGGGTGGAATTATGCAAAATAACAAGTTCATTGAGAATGCTAGGCAGGTAAAATAAAGATAAAGTGGCAGCCTAGGAAGCCGCGGGCAGACTCGGAGGACCGGAGGGGTCGGCGGTGCCGGTTGCCGGGGCGGCCGGCTGGTTGGTCTCCGCTTGATCACCTCTGGCAACAGCTGGCTCAGTTGGGCGCGGCTCATTGCTAGAGGCATGGTCGAGCTGGGGCTGGCCGTCTGCCTCGACCTCTGGCGCCTCCTCCTCGTCTCCTTCCTCCTCTTCGCCTTCCTCTTCGCCACTTGAGTCGATCACCTCCGCCGAATCCTCGCCGTCGTCCGGGTTCAGCCCGAACCACTCCGGCGGCGCCTCCTCGCCATTCTCAGCCCGCTCTGGGACGAAGACGCTGGTGTCGGTGTACTCAGCGATCGACGCGGCGCGCTTGACAAGATCGTCTTCCACTGCTGCCAGCTCCGCCCGAGCCTCCAGCCGGAACGTGGCTAACTGGGCTAAGCTTAGCCCAGGATACCACGCCTTGGTGAATTATAAAGCCCGGCGTGCTCCAGCCCGGGCCGAAGAACCCTTCCAGGCCTCAAGACGGCCGGCTGCGACCTCCAGCTAGTCGGCAGTCCGACTGGGGGTGCGCGGTGCCTGCATATCCGGCCATAGGGCGGCAATCGCCTGGGCGCCGACACGTTGAAGCCGGCGCAACATCCGATGGGCTGGCCAAAGGCGAGCCTGAATGCTAAGGATCTGCTCGCCAAGAGTTCGGGGGGTGTTGGCGGCAATCTGTGCGCCGTCCGCCCTCCGTGCTTCACGATCAGCCTCGATGGCTTGATTGGCGGCGTCCGAATGGCCGGGGAAGAAGTTTGCTAAGGAAGAAGAACGAAGAAACAAGGTTAAATTTTTAAGGCCAACTCGACTAGTAGTCGGCAGCCCAGAAAAGGAAATGAGGGGAAGCTCACCATTGACAAGATCTTCGATTGCCTGGAAGCCGGAGACCAGTGTAGCCTCTTTGTCGGTCCAGGAGGAGCGCTCGGACGCAAATTCGGCGAGAAGGGCGGTCTCCTTGTCCTCTGCCTCCTTCTGGGCCCTCTGGAGCAGCTCCTTCTGCTCTGCCAGCTGCGTAGCCAGCCGGTCGTGCTCCTCTGTCAGCCGGCCGCACTCCTCCTCCTTGACGCGCAATGCGGTGTTGACTTCGGCCAGCTGCTGCTAAAGGGCGGCGTTGGCTTCTGAAGAAGGAGGGGGAGGGGTGTCAGTTGTCAACAAAGAAGAAAGGTCGCTGGGGAGATCTGACCCGACTGCTTAGCAGTCGGCCTGAATCTCAAGGACTACAACCCGCGGGTGCGCCAGCGCGCCCCCATAGAGAAAGAAGAGGACTCACCCCGGCTGTCCGACAAGTCGGCGGTCCGCTTGGCCAGCTCCTCAACATTGGCGTTGAAGCAGGTCACGCGAAGATTGTGGTAATCCTGCATCAAAATTTCAGAAAAAGTGTTGGTACTTGGAACTCACCGATTAGAGTTCCGAGCCGCCTACTCAGCAGCCGACCCAAAACTCGGGGACTACACCCAGTGGGTGCGCTGGCGTGCCCCCACAAAGAAAAACAAGGAAGCAAAGCAAAAAGAAAGGATGCATACCCGGATGGCCGTTCGTGACGCCAGATATGCCTTGGTGCACTCCTTGATGGCGTAACCCTCGGCCCGGAGCTTGGCCTGGACGTCCAAGAGCGCCCGGTTCAACGGGCCCGTCCCGCCTCCCCGCACCCAGCCGGTGGGCACGGTGCTCGACACCTCGGTGTCCGGGATCATGGAGCTCGCAGCGCCGGTCTCCAGAGGACGCAGTGCCGAAGCCGCCTTCGCGAGACAGCGGCGCGTCGGCGTACTGACCTCGAGGGCCAGGCCCGTCACAGCTGCACCTCCGGTTGGCGGCACTGTCGGGTCCGCCGGTTGTCCGCCTGGCGTGCCTCCGGAGGGTGGCATGTTGGGGAACGTAGCAGAATTTTAAAATTTTCTACGCATCACCAAGATCAATCTATGGAGTCATCCAGCAACAAGGGAGATAGGAGTGCATCTACATACCCTTGTAGATCGCGCGCGGAAGCGTTCAAGAGAACGGGGTTGATGGAGTCGTACTCGTCGTGATCCCAATCACCGATGACCTAGCGCCGAACGGACGGCACCTCCGCGTTCAACACACGTATGGTTGGGAAGACGTCTCCTCCAACTTGATCCAGCAAGGGGGAAGGAGAGGTTGAAGGAGATCCAGCAGCACGACGACGTGGTGGTGGAAACTACGGCGATCTCGGCAGGGCTTCACCGAGCACTGCGAGAAGGAGAGGTGTCACGGGAGGGAGAGGCCAGGGGCTAGGGTGCGACTGCCCTCCCTCCCCCCACTATATATAGGGTCCCTAGGGGGGGGCGCCGGCCCTAGGAGATCCAATCTCCAAGGGGGGGGGGCGCCGGCCCTAGGAGATCCAATCTCCAAGGGGGGGCGGCGGCCAAGGGGGTGGCTTGCCCCCCCAAGCCAAGTGGGGCGCCCCCCACCCCTAGGGTTTCCAACCCTAGGCGTAGGGGGAGGCCCAGGGGGCGCACCAGCCCACTAGGGATGGTTCCCCTCCCACTTCAGCCCATGGGGCCCTCCGGGATAGGTGGCCCCACCCGGTGGACCCCCGGGACCCTTCCGGTGGTCCCGGTACAATACTGATTACCCCGAAACTTTCCCGATGGCCGAAACTTGACTTCATATATATAAACCTTCACCTCCGGTCCATTCCGGAACTCCTCATGACGTCCGGGATCTCATCGGAGACCCCGAACAACTTTTGGGTTACCGTATACTAATATCTCAACAACCCTAGCGTCACCGAACCTTAAGTGTGTAGACCCTACGGGTTCGGGAGACACGCAGACATGACCGAGACGACTCTTCGGTCAATGACCAACAGCGGGATCTGGATACCCATGTTGGCTCCCACATGCTCCTTGATGATATCATCGGATGAACCACGATGTCGAGGATTCAATCAATCCGTACACAATTCCCTTTGTCAATCGGTACGTTACTTGCCCGGGACTCGATCGTCGGTATCCCAATACCTCGTTCAATCTCGTTACCGGCAAGTCACTTTACTCGTACCATAATGCATGATACCGTGATCAACCACTTGGTCACATTGAGCTCATTATGATGATGCATTACCGAGTGGGCCCAGAGATACCTCTCCGTCGTACGGAGTGACAAATCCCAATCTTGATTCGTGCCAACCCAACAGACACTTTCAGAGATACCTGTAGTGTACCTTTATAGTCACCCAGTTACGTTGTGACGTTTGGCACACCCAAAGCACTCCTACGGTATCTGGGAGTTGCACAATCCCATGGTCTAAGGAAATGATACTTGACATTCGGAAAAGCTATAGCAAACGAAATACACGATCTTTGAGCTATGCTTAGGATTGGGTCTTGTCCATCACATCATTCTCCTAATGATGTGATCCCGTTATCAATGACATCCAATGTCCATAGTCAGGAAACCATGACTATCTTTTGATCAACGAGCTAGTCAACTAGAGGCTCACTAGGGACGTGTTGTGGTCTATGTATTCACACATGTATTACGATTTCCGGATGACACAATTATAGCATGAACAACAGACAATCATCATGAACAAAGAAATATAATAATAACCATTTTATTATTGCCTCTAGGGCATATTTCCAACAGTCTCCCACTTGCACTAGAGTCAACAGTCTAGTTACATTGTGATGAATCGAACACCCATGCAGTTCTGGTGTTGATCATGTTTTGCTCTAGGGAGAGGTTTAGTTAACGGATCTGCCACATTCAGGTCCGTATGTACTTTACAAATATCTATGTCTCCATTTTGAACACTTTAACGAATGGAGTTGAAGCGACGCTTGATATGCCTGGTCTTCCTGTGAAACCTGGGCTCCTTGGCAAGGGCAATAGCTCCAGTGTTGTCACAGAAGAGAGTCATCGGGCCTGACGCATTGAGTATGACTCCTAGGTCGGTAATGAACTCCTTCACCCAGATTGCCTCTTATGCTGCCTCCGAGGCTGCCATGTACTCCGCTTCACATGTAGATCCCGCCACAACGCTTTGCTTGCAACTGCCCCACCATTCAAAATATACACGTATCTGGTTTATGACTTAGAGTCATCCAGATCTGTGTCGAAGCTAGCATCGACGTAACCCTTTACGACGAGCTCTTCGTCACCTCCATAAACGAGAAACATATCCTTAGTCCTCTTCAGGTACTTCAGGATATTCTTGACCGCTGTCCAGTGTTGCATGCCGGGATTACTTTGGTACCTTCCTACCAAACTTACGACAAGGTTTACATCAGGTCTGATACACAACATAGCATACATGATAGACCCTATGGCCGAGGCATAGGGGACGGCACTCATCTTTTCTCTATCTTCTGCCGTGGTCGGGCATTGAGCCATGCTCAATCTCGTACCTTGCAATACAGGCAAGAACCCCTTCTTTGACTGATCCATTTTTAACTTCTTCAATATCTTGTCAAGGTACGTACTCTGTGAAAGACCAATGAGGCGTCTTGACCTATCTCTATAGATCTTGATGCCTAATATATAAGCAGCTTCTCCAAGATCCTTCATTGAAAAACACTTGTTCAAGTAGGCCTTTATGCTTTCCAAGAATTCTATATCATTTCGCATCAACAGTATGTCATCCACATACAATATGAGAAATGCTACCGAGCTCCCACTCACTTTCTTGTAAATGCAGGCTTCTCCATAAGTCTGCGTAAACCCAAACGCTTTGATCATCTCATCAAAACGAATGTTCCAACTCCGAGATGCTTGCACCAGCCCATAAATCAAGCGTTGGAGCTTGCACACCTTGTCAGCATTCTTAGGGTCGACAAAACCTTCCGGCTGCATCATATACAATTCTTCCTTAAGGAAACCATTAAGGAATGCCGTTTTGATGTCCATTTGCCATATCTCATAATCATAGAATGCGGCAATTGCTAACATGATTCGGACGGACTTCAGCTTCGCTACGGGTGAGAAAGTCTCATCGTAGTCAACCCCTTGAACTTGTCGATAACCCTTAGCGACAAGCCGAGCTTTATAGATGGTCACATTACCATCTGCGTCTGTCTTCTTCTTAAAGATCCATTTATTTTCTATGGCTCGCCGATCATCGGGCAAGTCAGTCAAAGTCCATACTTCATTTTCATACATGGATCCTATCTCGGATTTCATGGCTTCCAGCCATTTGTCGGAATCTGGGCCCGCCATCGCTTCTTCATAGTTCGAAGGTTCACCGTTGTCTAACAACATGATTTCCAGGACAGGGTTGCCATACCATTCTGGTGTGGAACGTATCCTTGTGGATCTACGAAGTTCAGTAGCAACTTTACCTAAAGTTTCATGATCATCATCATTAACTTCCTCTCTAGTCGGTGCAGGCACCTCAGGAACAATTTCTTGAGCTGCGCCACTTACCGGTTCAAGAGGTAATACTTCATCGAGTTCTACTTTCCTCCCACTTATTTCTTTCGAGAGAAACTCTTTCTCTAGAAAGGATCCATTCTTGGCAACAAAGATCTTGCCTTCAGATCTGAGGTAGAAGGTATACCCAATAGTTTCTTTAGGGTATCCTATGAAGACGCATTTTTCCGACTTGGGTTCGAGCTTTTCAGGTTGAAGTTTCTTCACATAAGCATCGCATCCCCAAACTTTTAGAAACGACAGCTTAGGTTTCTTCCCAAACCATAATTCATACGGTGTCGTCTCAACGGATTTCGACAGAGCCCTATTTAAAGTGAATGCGGCAGTCTCTAAAGCATAGCCCCAAAATGACAACGGTAAATCGGTAAGAGACATCATAGATCGCACCATATCCAATAGAGTGCGATTACGATGTTCGGACACACCATTACGCTGAGGTGTTCCAGGCGGCGTGAGTTGTGAAACTATTCCACATTTTCTTAAGTGTGTGCCAAATTCGTGACTCAAGTATTCTTCCCCACGATCTAATCACAAGAACTTGATTTTCCTGTCACGTTGATTCTCAACCTCACTCTGAAATTCCTTGAACTTTTCAAAGGTTCAGACTTGTGTTTCATTAAGTAGACATACCCATATCTACTCAAGTCATCAGTGAGGGTGAGAATATAACGATAGCCACCGCGAGCCTCAACACTCATTGGACCGCACACATCAGTATGTATGATTTCCAATAAGTTGGTTGCTCGCTCCATTGTTCCTGAGAACGGAGTCTTGGTCATTTTACCCATGAGGCATGGTTCGCACGTGTCAAATGATTCGTAATCAAGAGACTCCAAAAGTCCATCTGCATGGAGCTTCTTCATGCGTTTGACACCTATGTGACCAAGGCGGTAGTGCCACAAGTATGCGGGACTATCATTATCATCCTTACATCTTTTGGTATTCACACTATGAATATGTGTAACATTACGCTCGAGATTCATTAAGAATAAACCATTCACCAGCGGAGCATGACCATAAAACATATCTCTCATATAAATAGAACAACCATTATTCTCGGATTTAAATGAGTAGCCATCTCGAATTAAACGAGATCCTAATACAATGTTCATGCTCAAAGCTGGCACTAAATAGCAATTATTGAGGTTTAAAACTAATCCCGTAGGTAAATGTAGAGGCAGCGTGCCGACGACGATCACATCGACCTTGGAACCATTCCCGACGCGCATCATCACCTCGTCCTTCGCCAGTCTCCGCTTATTCCGCAGCTCCTGCTTTGAGTTACAAATGTGAGCAACCGCACCGGTATCAAATACCCAGGAGCTACTACGAGTACTGGTAAGGTACACATCAATTACATGTATATCACATATACCTTTAGTGTTGTCGGCCTTCTTGTCCGCTAAGTATTTGGGGCAGTTCCGCTTCCAGTGACCACTTCCCTTGCAATAAAAACACTCAGTCTCAGGCTTGGGTCCATTCTTTGACTTCTTCCCGGCAGCTTGCTTACCGGGCGCGGCAACTCCCTTGTCGTCCTTCTTGAAGTTCTTCTTACCCTTGCCTTTCTTGAACTTAGTGGTTTTATTCACCATCAACACTTGATGTTCCTTTTTGATTTCCACCTCTGCTGATTTCAGCATTGAATATACCTCAGGAATGGTCTTTTCCATCCCCTGCATATTGAAGTTCATCACAAAGCTCTTGTAGCTCGGTGGAAGCGACTGAAGGATTCTGTCAATGACCGCGTCATCCGGGAGATTAATTCCCAGCTGAGTCAAGCGGTTATGCAACCCAGACATTTTGAGTATGTGCTCACTGACAAAACTATTTTCCTCCATCTTACAACTGAAGAACTTGTCGGAGACTTCATATCTCTCGACCCGGGCATGAGCTTGGAAAACCATTTTCAGCTCTTCGAACATCTCATATGCTCCATGTCTCTCAAAACGCTTTTGGAGCCCCGGTTCTAAGTTGTAAAGCATGCCGCACTGAACAAGGGAGTAATCATCAGCACATGACTGCCAAGCGTTCATAACGTCTTGGTTCTCTAGGATGGGTGCGTCACCTAGCGGTGCTTCTAGGACATAATCTTTCTTGGCAGCTATGAGGATGATCCTCAGGTTCCAGACCCAGTCCGTATAGTTGCTGCCATCATCTTTCAGCTTGGTTTTCTCTAGGAATGCGTTGAAGTTGAGGGCAACATTAGCGTGGGCCATTTGATCTACAAGACATAGTGTAAAGATTTTAGACTAAGTTCATGATAATTAAGTTCATCTAATCAAATTATTCAATGAACTCCCACTCAGATAGACATCCCTCTAGTCATCTAACTGAAACATGATCCGAGTCAACTAGGCCGTGTCCGATCATCACGTGAGACGGACTAGTCAACATCGGTGAACATCTTCATGTTGATCGTATCTTCTATACGTCTCATGCTCGACCTTTCAGTCTTCCGCGTTCCGAGGCCATGTCTGTACATGCTAGGCTCGTCAAGTCAACCTAAGTGTATTGCGTGTGTAAATCTGGCTTACACCCGTTGTATTCGAACGTTAGAATCTATCACACCCGATCATCACGTGGTGCTTCGAAACAACGAACCTTCGCAACGGTGCACAGTTAGGGGGAACACTTTCTTGAAATTATTACGAGGGATCATCTTATTTAAGCTACCATCGTTCTAAGCAAATAAGATGTAAAAATGATAAACATCACATGCAATCAAATAGTGACATGATATGGCCAATATAATTTGCTCCTTTTGATCTCCATCTTCGGGGCTTCATAATCATCGTTGTCACCGGCATGACACCATGATCTCCATCATCATGATCTCCATCATCGTGTCTTCTTGAAGTTGTCTCATCATCTATTACTTCTACTACTATGGCTAATGCTTTAGCAATAAAGTAAAGTAATTACATGACGTTTATGTTGACACGCAGGTCATAAATAAATAAAGACAACTCCTATGGCTCCTGCCGGTTGTCATACTCATCGACATGCAAGTCATGATTCCTATTACAAGAACATGATCAATCTCATACATCACATATATTATTCATCACATCCTTTTGGCCATATCACATCACACGACACATGCTGCAAACACAAGTTAGACGTCCTCTAATTGTTGTTGCAAGTTTTTACGTGGCTGCTATAGGTTTCTAGCAAAAACGTTTCTTACCTACGCCAAAACTACAACGTGATATGCCAATTTCTATTTACCCTTCATCAGGACCCTTTTCATCGAATCTGATCCAACTAAAGTGGGAGAGACAGACACCTGCCAGCCACCTTATGCAACTAGTGCATGTCAATCGGTGGAACCAGTCTCACGTAAGCGTACGTGTAAGGTCGGTCCGGGCCGCTTCATCCCACGATGCCGCCGAATCAAGATAAGACTAGTAACGGCAAGCAAATTGACAATATCCACGCCCACAACTACTCTGTGTTCTACTCGTGCATAGAAACTACGCATAGACCTAGATCATGATGCCACTGTTGGGGAACGTAGCAGAATTTTAAAATTTTCTACGCATCACCAAGATCAATCTATGGAGTCATCCAGCAATGAGGGAGAGAGGAGTGCATCTACATACCCTTGTAGATTGCGCGCGGAAGCGTTCAAGAGAACGGGGTTGATGGAGTCGTACTCGTCGTGATCCAAATCACCGATGACCTAGCACCGAACGGACGGCACCTCCGCGTTCAACACACGTACGGTTGGGAAGACGTCTCCTCCAACTTGATCCAGCAAGGGGGAAGGAGAGGTTGATGGAGATCCAGCAGCACGACGGCGTGGTGGTGGAAACTACGGCGATCTCGGCAGGGCTTCGCCGAGCACTGCGAGAAGGAGAGGTGTCACGGGAGGGAGAGGGAGAGGCCAGGGGCTAGGGTGCGGCTGGCCTCCCTCCCCCACTATATATAGGGTCCCTAGGGGGGGCGCCGGCACTAGGAGATCCAATCTCCAAGGGGGGGGGGGCGGCGGCCAAGGGGGTGGCTTGCCCCCCAAGCCAAGTGGGGCGCCCCCACCCCTAGGGTTTCCAACCCTAGGCGCAGGGGGAGGCCCAAGGGGGGCACACCAGCCCACTAGGGGCTGGTTCCCTTCCCACTTCAGCCCATGTGGCCCTCCGGGATAGGTGGCCCCACCCGGTGGACCCCCGGGACCCTTCCGGTGGTCCCGGTATAATACCGATTACCCCGAAACTTTCCCGATGGCCGAAACTTGACTTCCTATATATAAATCTTCACCTCCGGACCATTCCGGAACTCCTCGTGACGTCCGGGACCCCAAACAACATTCGGGTTACCATATACTAATATCTCAACAACCCTAGTGTCACCGAACCTTAAGTGTGTAGACCCTACGGGTTCGGGAGACACGCAGACATGACCGAGACGACTCTTCGGTCAATAACCAACAACAGGATCTGGATACCCATGTTGGCTCCCACATGCTCCTCGATGATCTCATCGGATGAACCACGATGTCGAGGATTCAATCAATCCGTATACAATTCCCTTTGTCAATCGGTACGTTACTTGCCCGAGACTCGATCGTCGGTATCCCAATACCTCGTTCAATCTCGTTACCGGCAAGTCAGTTTACTCGTACCGTAATGCATGATCTCATGATCAACCACTTAGTCACATTGAGCTCATTATGATGATGCATTACCGAGTGGGCCCAGAGATACCTCTCCGTCATACGGAGTGACAAATCCCAGTCTTGATTCGTGCCAACCCAACAGACACTTTCGGAGATACCTGTAGTGTACCTTTATAGTGACCCAGTTACGTTGTGACGTTTGGCACACCCAAAGCACTCCTACGGTATTCGGGAGTTGCACAATCTCATGGTCTAAGGAAATGATACTTGACATTCAAAAAAGCTATAGCAAACGAACTACACGATCTTTGAGCTATGCTTAGGATTGGGTCTTGTCCATCACATCATTCTCCTAATGATGTGATCCCGTTATCAATGACATCCAATGTCCATAGTGAGGAAACCATGACTATCTTTTGAGCAACGAGCTAGTCAACTAGAGGCTCACTAGGGACGTGTTGTGGTCTATGTATTCACACATGTATTACGATTTCCAGATAACACAATTATAGCATGAACAATAGACAATCATCATGAACAAAGAAATATAATAATAACCATTTTATTATTGCCTCTAGGGCAGATTTCCAACATGGCGGTGGCAGCACAATGACTTCCGGTGTAGCGGTGACGTTGGCGTCCCTCTCCATGACCGGGTTCTCATCGCCGACTTCCCTAGTCTGCGCCGAGAACTCCGGTGGCGGCAGCGCGGTGTTCAAGGGGACGACAAACACCGCCGACTGGCGGTGTGCGGCTTCCTCTGCGCGCTTCTTCTCCGCATCGGCGGCCTCGGCCTCCGCCAGCTTCTTCAGAGCGGCGGCCTCTGCCTGGTCGGCTTCCGCCTTCTTCAAGCGGGCAACTTCTCGCTCCTCACGTGCCTCCCGTGCATTCCACTCTGTCGCCTCCCGGAGGTTGGCGGCGGGATCAATCCGCCGGGTGGTGGAGGAGGTCTTCGCTGACTTTATGATGGAGCCGGCGGCCGATTTCTTAAGAGAGAGAGGGGCCCTAAAGTCGGGAAAATAAATCAAAGGGATTTCAGACAGACTCAATAAAGAAACGTGAAGGTACGAAGGGAGGTAGTACTTACACCGAAATCAGCTATGGCGTCTTCACCACCTTGCGGGAGCGGTTGGCCTTTGCGGCCGCTTCGTCCCGCTTGGTCGCCGCGGTTGAGCCCTTGGGCTTCTTCGGCCGGCTGCCGAACAGGCTCGTCCCGGCCCTGCGCTTCTTGCCGCCGCCTTGAGCGTCCGGCGGGGCTGATGAGCCCGTGCCCGGCTGGCCGGCTCCTGGCTGGTGGCATGGGGCAACCTCCTCGTCATCATCAGGCCAGTCCTCGATTCTGGCCCCAAGTCTCGGACCACCTGACGTGCCGCCTCCTCCCTCGGCGTCGTCCTCCAGGGCCGCCGCCCCCAAGTCGGGGTCGTCCACATCGCTCTCCGCTCGGTCGGGGAGAAACTCGCAGTCCGGCCCCGGGGTGCCGGCTGCTGGCTGGAGGAGGGGGTTCTGACCAAAGCCGACTGGTCAGAACGAGCAAGACGGACTCGACAGTAAAGATGTCAGGAGAATCGAAGAAAAAGAGAGAAGGAAAATGACTCACCAGAGGCGGAGGGGCAGCACGTGAATACGGCTCCTTGCTGAACTGCCACTCTTCTTTGAGGTCGCAGTTCGCAAGATAGTTCACCATGTAGGCTACCTCCTCATGAGGCATCTCCTTGGTGCACATTCAGCTCGGGTCTCGGTGCCTGCTCACCTGGCAGATCATGTGGGGGCTACTTTGGAGGGGCAGCACTCGGCGCGCCATGAAGGCAGCCAGCAAGTCCGTCCCGGTCAAGCCCTCCTACTGTGCCAGTACTCGAAGCCACGCAACGGTGCCGGCTCCTGCAGGCGTCAGCGTCCGGGCCCGGTGCGACCAGTTGGGCTGTCTCCCAGCCGGCGGGCCGGCCACGTTGGCCGGCAGGTTGACCCAATCACCCTCCGCGGAGATGTTCTTCACGTAGAAGTACGACCACTGCCACATCTTCACCGACTTGATCGCCTGATGGAGGGAAATGGGTTGTCGGCCCCCGACCTCCGAACGGCGATGAATGCGCCACACTGAGCCGGCACACCCGTGGCTTGGGTGCTGAGCTTGGAGAAGAAGAACTCCCCCAAAGCTCGATGGTGGGGAGAACGCCGATGAAGCCTTCACACAGGGTGACGAAGGCGGACAGTAGCACCACCGTGTTGGGGGTGAGGTGGTGCGGCTGGAGTCCGTAGAACTCAAGGAAGGAGCGGAAGAAGTTGCTCGCCGGCAGGCCCAGGCCGCGCAGGCAGTGCGAGCGGAAGACGACCCGCTCGCCCTCCTACGGCGCCGGCAAAATTTCTCCCCTCTGCGCGAGGAGAACCCTCACGAGGTCCTCGCCGGGCAATCGACGCGTCTTGCGGAGGAAGTCGATGTGATCCTCGTGGACCTCCAAGCCATCCCAGGTATCGGAGTTCGTCGTCGGGGGCGTGACGGCGGAGGAAGAGCTCATCGTGAGCGGACCGCCGCAACGTTTGATGAGACTTGAGGAGAAGAGAGGGAGAGAAGAAGGAGAGGAAGCAGTGAGGAGGCAGGGCACGCGTGCTCTGCCGTTTCCCCTCCTCCCCCTACTTATAGCCCAGTGGGCTATGAAGCCGAGGGGGCGGTTGTGGGATTTACTGCACCCACTACCCCATGCCCCCCGCGTTTATTGCGCAAAGTTACTACGCGCGGTAACTTTGTGGGAACCTCAACCACCCCCACGGCCGCAGCGGATCCGCTCGCATGCCAAGGCATGGTAGTGGCGGGCCCCGCCTGCGGACATGTCCCATTTTGCGAACGGGTAGGCAGGCTGGCCCGGCCACTGGTTGCCACGTGGTGGGCACGAAGTGGGTGGCGTCCAGGAAGCTTAGCTTGTATGCCACTGAGTTCCCGCTAGGGGATTCAAAAGTATTTTTTGGACGAGTCAAAGTCAGGCGACTCCGACTCCTACCAGTCGGCCCGGCAGAGTCAAGTGGAATCCCCACATCAAAATACTCGGAGAATGAAGCTACTGAGGCCCCTCGGCTGGATGTCCATGGCGTCTCATTAGCTTCGGGGACTACTGTTGGAGCAATGGGCCGCGGGTAGGCTAACCCGAGGCCCATAACCTTTCAAGACATCGGGGCTGACTGCGCCCCTTAAGACAACGGACGGAGAGCCGACTTCAGGAGGGCGGCTGGAGGAACAGCCGGCAGCCCATATGCGTCCGAGCCCTAGAGAGGAGATCAAGACCGGCCGACTCCGACTGGCGGCTTCCAGAGAAGCCGCCCACGGGGAGTCGGCCCACGACACCAGCAAAGCCCATGCCCTCACCAGGGGGGATGGGACAGGGAGTGGCGACAGTAAAGCCCACTCCCTCCCCTTTTCTGGGGGATGGCCAGGGCACAGTGCATTGTACCCGCAGAGATCTTCGTCTGGTGCAACACTATTGCCATGCCATCCCTGACGTCAGCAACGGTGGGCGGAGTCCTGTACCCATGACGTTCTGACAGTACGATCCACGGAAGACGGGACCTACCAGTCAGTGAGAGTCCGAAAGACGGCAAGGGCGCCACCAGTCGGACCCGTAGGAAGCCGGCCCGTGGAAGTCGGCCTGCCCCTCCCATGGGTCCCACGCGCCATTAACCAGACGAGACGGGGAGTGGCTACAGTAATCGCCTACCAGGCGGCAGGCCTGTAGCCACGACCCCACGACCAAGCCTGCGTCATTAGAGGCACGGCTACAGTAATCAGCAGCCGGCAGGACCCGCCAGCAGCGGGTGCGGCCTGTCGGCTCCGTACCAGACCAGTCGGCTGGGCCCACCAATCGGTGGGCCACAGCAGTTGGCCGAAGGGCCCGCAGGCGAAGAGACTGACAGCTGGGCCCTATGTCCATACAGTTTACCATTGTACCCCTGAGGGGTAGGCTTATATAAACCCCCCCAGGACACCCATGCAAAGAGTTCCGATTCATTAGAACTAGACCAGACCTTAGAGAAAGGAGAGAGCTAGCCCTGCCTTCTCCCGTCCACAGATACAGCTCGAGGAGCGCCTTTGTACTCACTTTGCCTTAGTGATCATGCAGAGACCCCGCAGAGCAGGACTAGGGGTGTTATCTCCTAGGAGAGCCCCAAACCTGGGTAAAGTACGCCGGCGTTCGTGTCTACGCCTCATCCCGTTTCCAGGCACCGGCGACGTTCTACTCGCCCCCACCATGATAAGCCACCCATTGGCATATGTCGCTCCCAACACCCAACCCTCGAGGAACATACCAAGTACCCATCACAATCCTTATCTCCCGCATTACATTATTTTCCATTTGCCTCTCGTTTTCCTCTCCCCCACTTCACCCTTGCTGTTTTATTCGCCCTCTCTCTTTATCCTCCCTCTCTTTCTCTATTTGCCCCTTTTTGCCCGCTTGCTTTTTGTTTGCTTGTGTGTTGGATTGCTTGCTTGTCGCGATGGCTCAAGATAACACTAAATTGTGTGACTTTACCAGTACCAACAACAATAATTTTATTAGCACTCCGATTGCTCCTCTTACCGATGCTGAATCTTGTGAAATTAATGCCACTTTGCTGAATCTTGTCATGAAAGATCCGTTCTCCGGCCTTCCTAGTGAAGATGCCGCTACCCATCTAAATAGCTTTGTTGATTTGTTTGATATGCAAAAGAAGAAAGATGTGGACAATGATATTGTTAAATTGAAGCTATTTCCTTTTTCGCTTAGAGATCGTGCTAAAGCTTGGTTTTCGTCTTTGCCTAAAAATAGTATTGATTCTTGGAACAAGTGCAAAGATGCTTTTATCTCTAAGTATTTTTCCTCCCTCTAAGATCATCTCCCTTAGAAACGATATTATGAATTTTAAGCAACTTGATCATGAAGATGTTGCACAAGCTTGAGAGAGGATGAAATTAATGATACATAATTGCCCTATTCATGGTTTGAATTTGTGGATGATTATACAATTTTTTTATGCCAGATTGAATTTTGCTTCTAGAAATCTTTCAGATTCGGCCGCGGGAGGCACTTTTATGGAAATCACTTTAGAAGAAGCTACTAAACTCCTAGATAATATTATGGTTAATTATTCTCAATGGTGTACTGAAAGATCTACTAATCCCCGCGTCGCCCTCCCCGAGCGAGGCGACCGGGGCGGCTCCCCACCCCTCCCCCTCCCCGCGAGTCCCCGCCCCCCTTCCCCCTCGCCGCTACCGCCGGCGGGCGCGGCCGGGCGTTGCCCGCGCGGCGCCCCGCAGTCCGGCGGTGGCGGCCCTCCTTCTTCACCCGTCGCTGGACCCCGGCTCGGGTGAGCGGTCCTGGCGGCGGAGCCCTTCGGCCGGCGGCGTTCCGGCGCGGATCTGGACGGCGGCGATGCGGAGGCGTTGCCCCTTGGCGGCGGTGACGGCCCATGGCCTGCGGCGGCCGGCGGCGCTCGGCTGGCCCAGATCTAGGCCCTACGGGCCCGATCTGGGTCGGGGCGGGCCTGCTGGTGGCCGCAGTGGGCTGTTCTCCGGTGGTTTCCGGCGAGCTCCTCGTGACAGGGACGGCGGCTGCTGTCCCGCGACTGCTGCAGCACGGCGGCGAAGCTTCACGGGCCCACGCAGGGCCTGGCCGGACAGGGGGTCTGGTGTGCCTCTGCTGCTATGCCCGGTCTGCTACCGCCTAAGCCGGTGGAGGTTGTTCCCTCGTGGCTGCGGTGCTGCCGGTCCTTGTCTTCGGGTGTCTCGTTTGGATCCGGCCGGCCTCGCTTTGTTGGCCGTGGTGAGACGACGGCGGTGTCCTCGTGACTGTTGGCGCATGTTGGTGGGCGGCGGGTGTGGTGGAGCCGAAGGTTGGTCCTGGGTGGTGGGCGCGAGAGGTCGGGAGAAATCCATGTCGGGTCTTGCCGGCACCAACGCGGTGACGCCTGCGGGCGCCACCATCCTTCTTGAAGGGCGTCGGGTGACCCTCTCCCCCCTCTACCCTCCGTGTACCGGGAGAAATCCTAGGACTCGTCCGGGCAGCAGCGTCGTCATCGTTGCATTCCTTCTTGAAGGTGGTTCTTGGTACACGGCAACTCGGTGGCTTTGGAGCGTGGTGGTTATCTTCGGTGGGCGCAACGATCACGGTGTGCCGTAGCTTTCGTCGATCCGGCGTTGTTGGCATTTCTTCTCTTATTTTCTCTTGTTATTTCTTTTGGGCGTGCTTGTGCTGTTTGCCCCAGCGTGGATCGGATTGTTGTATCGGGTGGTTGCTATATCAATATAGCGGGGCGTAAGCCTATTTCGGTAAAGATCTACTAATAAAAAGGTGCATGCGATAGAAGAAATTAATGTTTTGAGTGGAAAGATGGATGAACTTATGAAGTTATTTGCTAGTAAGAGTGTTTCTTCTGATCCTAATGATATGCCCTTGTCTACATTGATTGATAATAATAATGAATCTATGGATGTGAATTTTGTTGGTAGGAACAATTTTGGTAACAACGCGTATAAAGGAAATTTTAACCCTAGGCCTTATCCTAGTAATCCCTCTAATAATTATGGTAATTCCTACAACAATTCTTATGGAAATTATAATAAGATTCCCTCTGATTTTTAATCTAATATTAAAGAATTTATTACTTCGCAAAAGAATTTCAATGCTTTGATTGAAGAAAAATTGCTTAAGATTGATGATTTGGCTAGGAACGTTGATAGAATTTCTCTTGATGTTGATTCTTTGAAACTTAGATCTATTCCACCTAAGCATGACATCAATGAGTCTCTCAAAGCCATGAGAATTTCCATTGATGAGTGCAAAGAAAGAACCGCTAGGATGCATGCTAAGAAAGATGCCTTTATCAGAGCGTGTTCTTCTAGTTTTTATGACAATAAAGATGACGATCTAAAAGTTATTGATGTGTCCCCTATTAAATCTTTGTTTTGCAATATTAATCTTGATAATGATGGGACTGAATGTGATCCACCTTTACCTAGAAGGCATTCCAAAAATTCGGAGTTTTTAGATGTTGATGCTAAATTTGATGAAAGTGGGATTGAAGAAATTAAAACCCTAGATGTTGCTAAACCCACTATTTTGGATTTCAAGGAATTTAATTATGAAAATTGCTCTTTGATTGAATGTATTTCCTTGTTGCAATCCGTGCTAAATTCTCCTCATGCTTATAGTCAAAATAAAGCGTTTACTAAACATATCATTGATGCCTTGATGCAATCTTATGAAGAAAAACTTGAATTGGAAGTTTCTATCCCTAGAAAACTTTATGATGAGTGGGAACCAACTATTAAAATTAATATTAAAGATCATGAGTTCTATGCTTTATGTGATTTGGGTGCTAGTGTTTCCACGATTCCAAAGACTTTGTGTGATTTGTTAGGTTTCCATGATTTTGATGATTGCTCTCTAAACTTACACCTTGCGGATTACACTATTAAGAAACCAATGGGAAGAATAAATTATGTTCTTATTGTTGCAAATAGGAATTATGTGCCCGTAGGTTTTATTGTTCTTGACATAGATTGCAATCCTTCATGTCCTATTATTCTTGGTAGACCTTTTCTTAGAACGATTGGTGCAATTATTGATATGAAGGAAGGAAATATTAGATTCCAATTTTCATTAAGGAAAGGCATGAAAAACTTTCCTAGAAAGAAAATTAAATTACCTTATGAATCTATTATGAGAGCCACTTATGGATTGCCTACCAAAGATGGCAATACCTAGATCTATCCTTGCTTTTTATGCCTAGCTAGGGGCATTAAACGACAGCGCTTGTTGGGAGGAAACCCAATTTTATTTTTATTCCTTGATTTTTGCTCATGTTTAGTAATAAATAATTTACCTAGCCTCTGTTTTGGTTGTGTTTTTTTGTGTTTAATTAGTGTTTGTGCCAAGTAGAACCGTTGGTAAGACTTGGGGAAAGTCTTGATATCTTGCTGTAAAAAACAGAAACTTTAGCGCTCACGAGAACTGCTGCCATTTTTATTTGGAAAGTGATATTTAGTTAATTATTTTTTCAGATGATTAATAGATAAATTCCTCACGTCCAGAAATTTATTTTAGAATTTTTGGGGTTCCAGATCTTGCGCTAGCTACAGATTACTACAGACTGTTCTGTTTTTGACAGATTCTGTTTTTCGTGTGTTGTTTGCTTATTTTGATGAATCTATGGCTAGTAAAATAGTTTATAATACATAGAGAAGTTGGAATACAGTAGGTTTAACACCAATATAAATAAAGAATGAGTTTATTACAGTACCTTGAAGCGGTCCTTTGTTTTCTTTCGCTAACGGAGCTCACGAGATTTTCTACTTTGAGTTTTGTGTTGTGAAGTTTTCAAGTTTTGGGTAAAGATTTGATGGATTATGGAACAAGGAGTTGCAAGAGCCTAAGCTTGGGGATGCCCATGGCACCCCCAAGATAATATAAGGACACCTAAAAGCCAAAGTTTGGGATGCCCCGGAAGGCATCCCCTCTTTCGTCTACTTCTATCGGTAACTTTACTTGGAGCTATATTTTTATTCATCACATGATATGTGTTTTGCTTGGAGCGTCTTGTATGATTTGGGTCTTTGCTTTTTAGTTACCACAATCATCCTTGTTGTACACACCTTTTGAGAGAGCTATACATGATTTGGAATTTGATAGAATACTCTATGTGCTTCGCTTATATCTTTTGAGTTATATAGTTTTGCTCTAGTACTTCACTTATATCTTTTAGAGCACGGTGGTGGATTTGTTTTATAGAAACTATTGATCTCTCATGCTTCACTTAGATTATTTTGAGAGTCTTAAATAGCATGGTAATCTTCTTAAATAATCCTAATATGCTAGGTATTCAAGATTAGTAAAAAAATCCTATGAGTATTTTGAACACTAAGAGAAGTTTGATGCTTGATGATTGCCGAGATCGCCCGCATCCGCTCGTCCCTGACGGAGGAGCAGCGGAACCAGCCGAGGTACGCCGCCGACAGCGACACGCTATGGACGATGTACTTCGAGTGCTGCCACCAAGAGCAAATCACCTCCGTCAACGGCGCATGAGTGGTGAGGCGTGCCAGGCCACACCCTCGAGGCCGTCTTCGACTACATCGAGACCGGCAACGTGCCGCGTCTTGAGTACCCCACGTGGCCGTCCTTCTCTCTCTGGCGTGGCAGCTCCTGGACACCGCGCCGAATGGAGCTAGTCGGGGACGTCGTCGTCGTCGGGCTCCGGCTCGCTCTCCTCCAGCTCGCCAGCTCTCCGCCCCGTGAAGCCAGAGCCGGAGGAGACGCTGCTCCGGCACCTTCGTCATCAGGTTCCCGTCCCTCCCCGCGCTCCCTTCGCCTGGTCTAGTCGAAGACCGAGCCGGGGCTGCCCCTGGTGAAGCCAGAGCACGCGGACATGGTGGCCCTCGACAACGAGGCCACCCTCAAGTGGGTGAAGGAGGACTACGTCCGCGAGCAGGTGCTCCGCCAGCGTCGGGCATACGCGGAGCTCTAGGCCTAGCGCGAGGAGGGCAGCATCATCTTCCTCGACAGCGACGATGAGGACGAGGTCGGGCCGTCCAGCACCCCACCGCACATTGGCGACCCTGGCCAGGGGTGCAGTAGGGACGACGACGGCTCCGGCGAGGCGCGCGATGATGAAGACGACGATGGAGACTACACTAGCTTCTACAGGCTTCTCGGCATGTAGATGGTGGGCGGTGGACGCGGGTGCAGTGCCTAGGTGAAGTTTGGCATAGTTAGGCGTAGTTTGCATGTTTTTATGTTTTTTGTACAAATTTCAATGAAATTTCGCCCAGTTCGTGAAAGGTTGCCGAGTTGGCAAAAAATTGTATGAAATATCGCCGAGCCCGCGGTGACTTGTGGGCCGACGACTGGGAGCGGATTCGCCCCCTGATACGTCTCCAACGTACCTACTTTTTCAAAAACTTTTGCCCTTGTTTTGGACTCTAACTTGCATGATTTGAATGGAACTAACCCGGACTGACGCTATTTTCAGCAGAATTGCTATGATGTTATTTTTGTGCAGAAATAAAAGTTCTTGGAATGACCTAAAAATCAACGGAGATTATTTTTGGAATATATAAAAAAATACTGGCAAAAGAATCAAGGCTAGGGGGCCCACACCTTGTCCACGAGGGTGGGGGGCGCGCCTACCCCCTGGGCACGCCCCCCTGCCTCGTGGGCCCCCTCGTGCTCCACTGACCTTAACTCCAATTCCATATATTCATGTTCGGGGAGGAAAAAAATCAGAGAGAAGGATTCATCGCGTTTTACAATACGGAGCCACCGCCAAGCCCTAAACTCTCTCAGGAGGGCTGATCTGGAGTCCGTTCGGGGCTCCGGAGAGGGGAATCCGTCGCCATCGTCATCATCAACCTTCCTCCATCACCAATTTCATGATGCTCACCGCTGTGCGTGAGTAATTCCATTGTAGGCTTGCTGGACAGTGATGGGTTGGATGAGATTTATCATGTAATCGAGTTGGTTTTGTTAGGGTTTGATCCCTAGTATCCACTATGTTCTGAGATTGATGTTTCTATGACTTTGCTATGCTTAATGCTTGTCATTAGGGCTCGAGTGCCATGATTTCAGATCTGAACCTATGATGTTTTCATGAATATATGTGAGTTCTTGATCCTATCTTGCAAGTCTATAGTCACCTATTATGTGTTATGATCCGTTAACCCCGAAGTGACAATAATTGGGATACTTACCGGTGATGACCGTAGTTTGAGGAGTTCATGTATTCACTATGTGTTAATGCTTTGGTCCGGTACTCTACTAAAAGGAGGCCTTAATATCCCTTAGTTTCCAATAGGACCCCACTGCCACGGGAGGGTAGGACAAAAGATGGCATGCAAGTTATTTTCCATAAGCAAGTATGACTATATTCGGAATACATGCCTACATTATATTGATGAACTGGAGCTAGTTCTGTGTCACCCTATGTTATAACTGTTGCATGATTGCTCGCATCCGACATAATTATCCATCATTGATCCAATGCCTACGAGCTTTTCACATATTGTTCTTCGCTTATTTACTTTTCCGTTGCTACTATTACAATCACTATAAAACCAAAAATATTACTTTTGGTACCGTTACCGCTACTATCATATTACTTTGCTGCAGATATTAGGTTTCCATGTGTGGTTGAATTGACAACTCAGCTGCTAATACTTGAGAATATTCTTTGGCTCCCCTTGTGTCGAATCAATAAATTTGGGTTGAATACTCTACCCTCAAAAACTGTTGCGATCCCCTATACTTGTGGGTTATCAAGACTATTTTTTGGCACCGTTGTTGGGGAGCATAGCTCTATTCTTTGAGTCACTTTGGATTTATATCTACTTATCACTATGAAGAACTTGAAAGATCAAAGAACCAAGATTTTCCCCTCAACTACGAGGGGAGGTAAGGAACTGCCATCTAGCTCTGCACTTGATTCACCTTCTGTTTTGAGTAAACTTGCGACACCTACTCCTGCTATTCATTCTGATATGTCGCATGTTATTGATGATGCCACTTCTGCTTTGCACGATACTTATGAGGAAACTACTTCTATGCTTGATACTACTGTGCCACTAGGTGAATTTCTTGATGAACAACTTGCTAGGGTTAGAGAGAATGAAATTATTGAAACTGATAATATTGATGAAAGTGATGATGGAGATTCTCCCCCTAGATATGAATTGCCCGTTGTGCCTAAGGGTTATGTTATGGATGAAGAAACTGCTAGAGACTTCTTAGCTTGCAATGATAGATCTGATCTTAAGAAATTATTAGCTAAGCTTAAAGAAAAGTCTTTGAATGCTAGAATGAAATATGACCCTGCCTTTGCTACTTCATATATCTTTATTACTGATAAGGATTATGATTTCTCTGTCAATCCTGAGTTAATTACTTTGGTTGAATTTGATCCTTTTTATGGCTATGAATCTGAAACTGTTGTGGCACATCTTACTAAATTAAATGATATAGCCACCCTGTTTACTCATGATGAGAAAACTCGCTATTACTTTATCCTTAAGTTATTTCCGTTCTCATTAAAGACGCTAAAACATGGTTTAGTTCTCTTGATCCTGGTTGTGTGCGTAGTTCCCAGGATATGATTTATTACTTCTCTGCTGAATATTTCCCCGCTCATAAGAAACAAGCTGCTTTAAGGGAAATATATAATTTTGTGCAAATTGAAGAAGAGAGTCTCCCACAAGCTTGGGGAGGCTTCTCCAATTACTTAATGGTTTGCCTGATCATCATCTCAAGAAAAATGAAATACTTCATATCTTTTATAATGGACTAATAGATGCTTCCAGAGACTACCTGAATAGTTGTGCTGGTTGTGTTTTCAGGGAAAAAATAGTTGATCAAGCTAAATTGCTATTGAATAATATGTTGAGTAATGAAAATGTCTGGACACTTCCTGAACCAACTCCTAAGCCAACTCCGAAGAAAAGGGGTATTCTATTTCTCAATCCTGAAGATATGCAAGAAGCAAAGAAATCTATGAAAGAAAAAGGTATTAAAGCTGAAGATGTTAAGAATTTACCACCTATTAAAGAGATACATGGTCTTGATAACCCGACACAGGTAGTGAAGGTAAATTCTCTCTATAGATTTGATAAATGTGAAATCTCATTTACTAAGTTCGCTAGCCAATGCTTGGATGAGTTTGATGACTTTATGGTTAAACAAGAAAACTTCAATGCTTATGTTGGTAGACAATTGAAATGCAATGCTGATATGCTTCAACACTTGAGTGATTATATGTCTAGAGTTAAAGGTGAACTTAAACTTATTAGTAAACATGCTTCTATGGTTACCACTCAAGTAGAACAAGTACTTAAGGCTCAGAATGATTTGCTCAATGAATTAAATAATAAGAAAAATGATAATATTGTTAGAGTTATGACTAGAGGGGGTAAAATGACTCAGGAACCTTTGTATCCTGAGGGCCACCCTAAGAGAATTGAGCAAGATTCTCAGATATTTAATGTTGATGCACCTAGTTCTTCTAAGAAGAAGAAAAATAAAAATGATAGTACTTTGCATGCTTCTAGTGAACATGTTGTTGACACACCTGAGAATCCCAATGATATTTCTATTTCTAATGCTGAAACACAATCTGGTAATGAACATGAACCAAGTGATAATGTTAATGATGATGTTCATGTTGATGCTCAACCTAGCAATGATAATGATGTAGAGATTGAACCTACTGTTGATCTTGATAACCCACAATCAAAGAATTAATGTTATGATAAGAGAGACTTTGTTGCGAGGAAGCACGGTAAAGAAAGAGAACCATGGGTTCAGAAACCCATGCCTTTTCCTCCTAAACCATCCAAGAAAAAGGATATGAGGATTTTGAGCGCTTTGCTGAAATGATTAGACCTATCTTTTTGCGTATGCGTTTGACTGATATGCTTAAAATGAACCCTTATGCTAAATACATAAAAGATATTGTTACAAATAAAAGAAAGATACTGGAAGCTTAAATTTCCACCATGCTTGCTAATTACACTTTTAAGGGTGGAATATCAAAGAAACTTGGAGATCCAGGAGTACCAACTATACCATGCTCCATTAAAAGAAACTATGTTAAAACTGCTTTGTGTGATCTTGGAGCCGGTGTTAGTGTTATGCCTCTCTCTTTATATAGTAGACTTGATTTGAATAAGTTGACACATACTAAAATATCTTTGCAAATGGCTGATAAATCAACTGCTATACCTGTCGGTATTTGTGAGGATGTGCCTGTTGTGGTTGCAAATGTTACTATTTTAAGGACTTTGTTATTCTCGATATTCCCGAGGATGATAGTATGTCGATTATCCTTGGAAGACCCTTCTTGAATACTGCAGGGGTTGTTATTGATTGCAACAAAGGCAATGTCACTTTTCATGTTAATGGTAATGAGCATACGGTACACTTTCCGAGGAAACAACCTCAAGTCCACAATATCAATTCTATTGGAAAATTTTCAACAATTACTATTGGAGGTTTTGAATTTCCTCTTCCTACTATCAAGAAGAAATATGACATTCTTATTGTTGGGGACATGCATATCCCCGTTGAGGTAACCTAGTGTTATTCAAAAATTCTCCGGTTTCATGTTATTCGAAAATAGTTTGTTAACAAGACTTGATCAACCTTGTTAGTGGATTCCTTCTGATGAGCATGAGATGGATGAAGTTATAAAGCACAACTTTTTGTACCCTCCTTTTACTTTCTGTTATTTAAATCAAATGAAGTAAAAATAGTATTTTTCTATCTGTTTTCTGAATTATCCTTGCAATAAAAATACCCCGAAAATAAAAGTTCTCCAAATGCCCTGAAAATGAAATATGATTTTTTCTAGAATATTTGAGGATTTTAGGCACTAAGAACACAATAGGGGGAGCAGCCATGTGCCCACGAGGGTGGAGGGCGCGCCCACCCCCTGGGTGCGCCCCCTGCCTCGTGGACCCCACGTGGGTCCCCTCCACTTATCCTTGCACCCACACACTTCGTCTTGCTCCAGAAAATATCATCCACCAGCTCAAACCCGAGTTCTTGCTCATCTTGCTGCCATTTTCGATCTCCTTGCTCAAAGCTCCATTCACAAAATTACTTTGGGGGATTGTTCTTTGGTATGTGACTCCTCCAATGGTCCAATTAGTTTTTGTTCTAGTGCTTTATTTATTGCAAATTTTTGCTCCTTAGGTGACCCTGTTGTTGAGCTTACATGTCAAATTTATGTGGTCAAAAGTAGTTTAGTGCATGATATAGCCTCTAGGCACTTGTAGGAGTAGTTGATATCAATCTTGTTGAGTTTGGTTCACTTTTATTTTAAGTTACTAAAAATTTCAGAAATTTTTCTGAGGAAGAAATATGTTTAGGAAAATGTACCAAGGTGGTTCCTCAAGGAAGCAAGGACCCAGTCCCGCGATACGTGAGATGGACAATGAACTACCAAGATATGCTCAAGTGCGGCCTTGTGAATGGTCGTCCGAAGATTTCATGGTCCAGGCAGGCATCAAGGTGGAATTTGACGCATATGTGCGTAACGCTGATCTTGAGAGCTTCGAGGCAGCTAAGTGCCTCCAATATTATCACCTGACTGATTCCTTTGTGAGAAGGTTTAAATTTACATCATGGCGCAATTCTCACAATGTCCCATTTGATCTTTATGATAAACTTATACCATGGACTTAGAAGATTTTAATACTGCTTGTAAACTCCCGTAGTGGGGTAGTGCTAGTGAGCCTCACAAATCTGAATATAAAGACTTTCTTGCTAGTATAACTGTGAGGGAATCTAGGGAGATCACGCAAGCTACCATAGGGAGCATTCATTTTCCTGCCTTACATTATTTTGCTCTCTTTATAGGTAGATGCATTAACGGTAAGGACGAGGCATGTCATATGTGTGTTCCGGATCTTAGTGTTTTCAAGAGTGTTGTATTAGGAGATATACAATATAACTTAGGGGCCATTGTTGCACGTAGGTTGCATAATAACAGTATTAATGGAGATTTGTTCGGTAGAATTTACGCAACCCGTTTAGCTAATTTTCTTGAGGTAGTCATACGTGGATATGATATTGAGTTGCCTCCTGCTTATCTAGATTGTAATGCTATGGTTCGTCATCATTTTGTTGAGAGGAACGATCAGTTCCTCCAGTATCGACTAATCTTTGACAGACGGCGCACCGTCCATGTTGCTCTCCCTACTCCTGCTTTCTTTGATTTTCAGTCAAAAGTGAGATATGTTATAACTAGGGAGGAGGCGAACGAGTACGAGAGGAGGATGGAGGCAGCCCGCCTCCAAGCTGCAGCTTGTGAGGCAATAGCTGCTGCATCCCAGTACGACCCCAGTTACAACTTTGGATTTCCACCAGGCCAGTCGTGGCCATAGACCAACTTAGGCCAAAAGCCTAAGCTTGGGGGAGTACGTATTTCCAACCGACATTACATTCATGTTCACACACTCATGCCAGTTGTCGGTGCTCATGCTTTTTGATTGTAATATCCATGCTACTTTATTTTCTTTTTAGTTTTCTTCTCATGTGTTTGAAAAACCTTAATAAAAACCAAAAAATTAGTTGTAGAATTTAGCTAGTTTACCTTTCATGGATGTAGTATTAGTAAATAAAAATAAAACCCAACAAGATTTCTCGTTCTTCTTTTGCTTGTTGGGAGCTTTCCCGTGTAAATAGTTTTATTTCCTTTCTTTTCCTTGGGGGTCGAGAGGAGAAGACCACAATGAAAATGTTGAGTGGCTCTTTTATGCATTATTTTTGATCTGACAAAGAGCCCATATTACCTTGTCTTCTCCTGTATATTGAATGCTTGCAGATTCCAACTTAGTCCAATGCACATGCACTATTATTATTATCCACACCGTTCGGTCGTGCAAGTGAAAGGCAATAATGATGATATATGATGAACTGATTGAGATGAGAAAAGCTGGTATGAACTCGACCTCTCTTGTTTTTGTAAATATGATTAGTTCATCGTTCCTGATTCGGCCTATTATGAATGAAACATGTTTGCAATGACAATTAGATATTATAGTTGCTTATGCCATGCTTAATTTTCTAGGAGTTTATAATGGTTTACCTTGCGTGCCAACATGCTATTAAAATGGTTGT
This sequence comes from Triticum dicoccoides, assembly GCF_002162155.2. Lineage (NCBI taxonomy): Eukaryota > Viridiplantae > Streptophyta > Magnoliopsida > Poales > Poaceae > Triticum > Triticum dicoccoides. Next base: position 344,050,664 of record NC_041380.1, read on the forward strand.
GATGTGGTATGATAGGGTGGATCCTCCTTTGAACGATCCGAGTGGCTTGACTTGGCACATGTTCACGCATGTAGTTGAAACAAAATCAACATAGCCTCTACGATATTTATGTTCATGGTGAATTATATCCTACTCATGCTTGCATTCGGTGTTGATTAATTTTAATGCATGTTCATGACTATTGTCGCTCTCTAGCTGGTCGCGCCCCAGTCTCTTTCTAGCCTTCACTTGTACTAAGCGGGAATACTGCTTGTGCATCCAATTCCATAAACCCCAAAGTTATTCCATATGAGTCCACCATACTTTCCTATATACGGTATCTACCCGTCGTTCCAAGTAAATTTGTATGTGCCAAACTCTAAGGCTTCAAATAAACATTCTTTTTGTATGCTTGATAGCTCATGTATCAACTAGGGCTGTCTGTATCTTCCATGCTAGGCGGGGTATTCTCAAGAGGAGTGGACTCCGCTCCTCACTCATGAGAGAATGGCTGGTCACCAGGATGCCCAGTCCCATGCTCAAATCAAATAAAAATAATTGCAAACAAAACTCCCCCAGGATTGTTGTTTGTTGGAGGCACCCGTTGTTTCGGGCAAGCCATGGATTGATGCTTGTTGGTGGTGGTGGTGGGGGGGGGGTATAAAATTTACCATTCTGCTTGGGAACCGCCTATAATGTGTGTAGCATGGAATATATCGAGATCCCTCGGTTGTTATGTTGACAATGAAAGTATACCGCTCAAAATATTATTCATCTCTATTTCAAAACTGAGCTCTGGCACCTCTACAAATCCCTGCTTCCCTCTGCGAAGGGCCTATCTATTTACTTTTGTGTTGAGTCATCATCCTCTTATTAAAAAGCAACAGTTGGAGAGCACCGCTGTCATTTGCATGTATTATCGTTAGTTTACATTGAGTATGACTTGACTAGATCTCTTTTACCATAAATTACAATGTCTAGTCAGTCCTTGATCTTTAAAGGTGCTCTACATTTATGTTTTGCGGTCTCAGAAAGGGCTAACGAGATACCATCTTGGTATATCATATTATGATTGTTTTGAGAAAGTGTTGTCATTTGAGATTTATTATTATTGCTCGCTAGTTGATTAGGCCATTGATATGAGTAAACATGATACCTAAATGTTATTGTGAATATGGTTAGTTCATAATCTTTGCTGAAAACTTGAATGCTGGCTTTACATATTTACAACAACAAGAGCAAACGGAGTTTGTAAAAGTTTTTCTTTATCACTTTTAGTTTATCAACTGAATTGCTTGAGGACAAGCAAAGGTTTAAGCTTGGGGGAGTTGATACGTCTCCAACGTACCTACTTTTCCAAACACTTTTGCCCTTGTTTTGGACTCTAACTTGCATGATTTGAGTGGAACTAAGCCGGACTGATGCTATTTTCAGCAGAATTGCCATGGTGTTATTTTTGTGTAGAAATAAAAGTTCTTGGAATGGCCTGAAAATCAACGGAGATTATTTTTGGAATATATAAAAAATACTGGCGAAAGAATCAAGGCCAGGTGGCCCACACCTTGTCCATGAGGGTGGGGGCGCGCCTACCCCCTAGGCGCGCCCCCTGCCTCGTCACCCCCCTGGTGCTCCACCGAACTCAACTCCAACTCCATATATTTGTGTTCGGGGAGGAAAAATCAGAGAGAAGGATTCATCGCATTTTACGATACGGAGCCGCCGCCAAGCCCTAAACTCTCTTGGGAGGGCTGATCCAGAGTCCGTTCGGGGCTCCGAAGAGGGGAATTAGTCGCCATCGTCATCATCAACCTTCCTCCATCACCAATTTCATGATGCTCACCGCCGTGCATGAGTAATTCCATTGTAGTATTGCTGGACGGTGATGGGTTGGATGAGATTTATCATGTAATCGAGTTAGTTTTGTTAGGGTTTGATCCCTAGTATCCACTATGTTCTGAGATTGATGTTGCTATGACTTTGCTATGCTTAATGCTTGTCACTAGGGCCCGAGTGCCATGATTTCAGATCTGAACCTATTATGTTTTCATGAATATATGTGAGTTCTTGATCCTATCTTGCAAGTCTATAGTCACCTATTATGTGTTATGATCCATTAACCCCGAAGTGACAATAATCGGGAGACTTACCAGTGATGACCGTAGTTTGAGGAGTTCATGTATTCGCTGTGTGTTAATGCTTTGGTCCGGTACTCTATTAAAAGGAGGCCTTAATATCCCTTAGTTTCCAATAGGACCCCGCTGCCACGGGAGGGTAGGACAAAATATGTCATGCAAGTTCTTTTCCATAAGCACGTATGACTATATTCGGAATACATGCCTACATTACATTGATGAACTGGAGCTAGTTCTGTGTCACCCTATGTTATAACTGTTGCATGATTGCTCACATCCGACATAACTATCCATCATTGATCCAATGCCTATGAGCTTTTCACATATTGTTCTTCGCTTATTTACTTTTCTGTCTCTACTGTTACAATCACTATAAAACCAAAAATATTACTTTTCTACCATTACCGCTACTATCATATTACTTTGCTACTAAATACTTTGCTGCAGATATTAGGTTTCCAGGTGTGGTTGAATTGACAACTCAGCTACTAATACTTGAGAATATTCTTTGGCTCCCCCTGTGTCGAATCAATAAATTTGGGTTGAATACTCTACCCTCGAAAACTGTTGTGATCCCCTATACTTGTGGGTTATCACCCCCGCGCGTCAATCTAGGGCCGGTTCGTCCCCAGGCGGCTCTTTTTCGGCGCCCTGGGGGGCCGAACAGCTAGAGATGCTCTTATACTTAAGATCCCAAAGGAAGTGATGGAAGCAGAATTAGCAAACATTGAGATCGCAAAGTCTGTAGGCATTTCAAACAAAGCAATAATTGATCTTGTGGCCGAACAAGCATGTGGACTTCCAAATCTTGGGTTTGCACCCGAAGATATGAAAGTCGTTTGTACTATAAGAGAACACTACAAGAGAAAAAGGTGACACAAGGGGAGTGTTAGAATACATGGAGAAGAAGGTAAAAGGAGATGCCAACTTTTTATATTCAATTTGAATTGATGAGGGTGATGTGATAACCAATAGTTGTTGGGCTGACTCCAAAAGATCTCAGACTATGCATTATTTGGTGATGTTATTTATACGTCTCCAACGTATCTATAATTTTTGATTGTTCCATGCTATTATATTATCTATTTTGACTCAGGAACCTTTGTATCCTAAGGGCCACCCTAAGAGAATTGAGCAAGATTCTCAGAGATTTAATGTTGATCCACCTAGTTCTTCTAAGAAGAAGAAAAAGAAAAATGATAGGACTTTGCATGCTTCTAGTGAACCTGTTGTTGACACACCTGAGAATCCCAATGATATTTCTATTTCTGATGCTGAAACAGAATCTGGTAATGAACATGAACCTAGTGATAATGTTAATGATGATGTTCATGTTGATACTCAACCTAGCAATGATAATGATGTAGAGATTGAACCTGCTGTTGATCTTGATAACCCACGATCAAAGAATCAATGTTATGATAAGAGAGACTTTGTTGCTAGGAAGCATGGTAAAGAAAGAGAACCATGGGTTCAGAAACCCATGCCTTTTCCTCCTAAACCATCCAAGAAAAAGGATATGAGGATTTTGAGCGCTTTGCTAAAATGATTAGACCTATCTTTTTGTGTATGCGTTTGACTGATATGCTTAAAATGAACCCTTATGCTAAATACATGAAAGATATTGTTACAAATAAAATAAAGACATCGGAAGCTTAAATTTCCACCATGCTTGCTAATTACACTTTTAAGGATGGAATACCAAAGAAACTTGGAGATCCAGGAGTACCAACTATACCATGCTCCATTAAAAGAAACTATGTTAAGACTGCTTTGTGTGATCTTGGAGCCGGTGTTAGTGTTATGCCTCTCTCTTTATATCGTAGACTTGATTTGAATAAGTTGACACCTACTGAAATATCTTTGCAAATGGCTGATAAATCAACTGCTATACCTGTCGGTATTTGTGAGGATGTGCCTGTTGTGGTTGCAAACACTACTATTTTAACGGACTTTGTTATTCTCGATATTCCCGAGGACGATAGTATGTCGATTATCCTTGGAAGACCCTTCTTGAATACTGCAGGGGTTGTTATTGATTGCAACAAAGGCAATGCCACTTTTCATGTTAATGGTAATGAGCATAAGGTACACTTTCCGAGGAAACAACCTCAAGTCCACAATATCAATTCTATTGGAAAATTTTCAACAATTACGATTGGAGGTTTTGAATTTCCTCTTCCTACTATCAAGAAGAAATACGACATTCTTATTGTTGGGGACATGCATATCCCCGTTGAGGTAACCCAGTGTTATTTGAAAATTCTCCGGTTTCATGTTATTCGAAAATAGTTTGTTAACAAGACTTGATCAACCTTGTTAGTGGATTCCTTCTGATGAGCATGAGATGGATGAAGTTACAAAGCACAACTTTTTGTACCCTCCTTTTACTTTCTGTTATTTAAATCAAATAAAGTAAAAATAGTATTTTTCTATCTATTTTCTGAATTATCCTTGCAATAAAAATACCCTAAAAATAAAAGTTCTCCAAATGCCCTGAAAATGAAATATGATTTTTTCTAGAATATTTGAGGATTTTAGGCACTGAGAACACAGTAGGGGGAGCAGCCACGTGCCCACGAGGGTTAAGGGCGCGCCCACCCCCTGGGTGCGCCCCCTGCCTCGTGGACCCCACGTGGGTCCCCTCTAGGTATCCTTGCACCCACACACTTTGTCTTGCTCCAGAAAAAATCATCCACTAGCTCAAACCCGAGTTCTTGCTCATCTTGCTGCCATTTTCGATCTCCTTGCTCAAAGCTCCATTCACAAAACTGCTTTGGGGGATTGTTCTTTGGTATGTGTCTCCTCCAATGGTCCAATTAGTTTTTGTTCTAGTGCTTTATTTATTGCAAATTTTTGCTGCTTAGATGACCCTGTTGTTGAGCTTGCATGTCAAATTTATGTGGTCAAAAGTAGTTTTAATGCATGATATAGCCTCTAGGCACTTGTAGTAGTAGTTGCTATCAATCTTATTGAGTTTGGTTCACTTTTATTTTAAGTTACTAAAAATTTCATAAATTTTTCAGAGGAAGAAATATGTTTAGGAAAATGTACCATGGTGGTTCCTCAAGGAAGCAAGGACCCATGCTCGCGATACGTGAGCCGGATAATGAACTACCAAGATATGCTCAAGTGCGGCCTTGTGAATGGCCGTCCGAAGATTTCATGGTCCAGGCAGGCATCAAGGAGGAATTTGACGCATATGTGCGTAACGCTGATCTTGAGAGCTTCGAGGCAGATAAGTGCCTCCAATATTATCACCTGACTGATTCTTTTGTGAGAAGGTTTAAATTTACATCATTGCGCAATTCTTACAATGTCCTATTTGATCTTTATGATAAATCTTATACCATGGACTTAGAAGATTTTAATACTGCTTGAAACTCCGCAGTGGGGTAGTGCTAGTGAGCCTCGCAAATATGAATATAAAGACTTCCTTGCTAGTATAACTGTGGGGGAATCTAGGGAGATCATGCAAGCTACCATAGGGAGCATTCATTTTCCTGCCACACATTATTTTGCTCTCTTTATAGGTAGATGCATTAACGGTAAGGATGAGGCATGTCATATGTGTGTTCCGGATCTTAGTGTTTTCAAGAGTGTTGTATTAGGAGATAGACAATATAACTTGGGGGCCATTGTTGCACGTAGGTTGCCTAATAACAGTATTAATGGAGATTTGTTCGGTGGAATTTACGCAACCCGTTTAGCTAATTTTCTTGAGGTAGTCATACGTGGATATGATATTGAGTTGCCTCCTGCTTATATAGATTGTAATGCTATGGTTCGTCATCAGTTTGTTGAGAGGAACGATCAGTTCCTCCAGTACCGACTAATCTTTGACAGACGACGCACCGTCCTTGTTGCTCTCCCTACTCCTGCTTACTTTGATTTTCAGTCAAAAGGGATATATGTTATAACTAGGGAGGAGGCGAACGAGTACGAGAGGAGGACGGAGGTAGTCCGCCTCCAAGCTGCAGCTTGTGAGGCAATAGCTGCTGCATCCTAGTACGACCCCAGTTACAACTTTGGATTTCCACCAGGCCAGCCGTGGCCATAGACCAACTTAGGCCAAAAGCCTAAGCTTGGGGGAGTACGTATTTCCCACCGACATTACATTCATGTTCACACACTCATGCCAGTTGTCGGTTGTCTGTGTCAAAACCGGCGGATCTCGAGTAGGGGGTCCCGAACTGTGCGTCTAGGCGGATGGTAACAGGAGGCGGGGGACATGATGTTTACCCAGGTTCGGGCCCTCTTGATGGAGGTAATACCCTACGTCCTGCTTGATTGTTCTTGATAATATGAGTAGTACAAGAGTTGATCTACCACGAGATCGAAGAGGCTAAACCCTAGAAGCTAGCCTATGGTCTGATTGTTGTTCTTGGTCCTACGGACTAAACCCTCTGGTTTATATAGACACCGGAGGGGGCTAGGGTTACACAGAGTCGGTTACAAGGAAGGAGATCTACATATCCGTATTGCCAAGCTTGCCTTCCACGCCAAGGAGAGTCCCATCCGGACACGGGACGAAGTCTTCAATCTTGTGTCTTCATAGTCCAACAGTCCGGCCAAAGGATATAATCCAGCTGTCCGGATACCCCCTAATCCAGGACTCCCTGAGTAGCCCCTGAACCAGGCTTCAATGACGATGAGTCCGGCATGCAGATTGTCTTCGGCATTGCAAGGCGGGTTCCTACTCCGAATACTTCATAGAAGATTTTGAACACGAGGATCATGTCCGGCTCTGCAAAACAAGTTCCACATACAACTGTAGAGAGAATATTTTTTTCACAAATCTAATCTGCCGACGCATTCCGCAGTGTGACATCACACCACAACCAGGTCACCATTCGAATCATTTTTCACAACCAACCTCAGCGTGTTTCGCGAGGCGGTTTCCTTGGCACGTCTTGTCGAAGCAGAGATCGTGTCCTCTTATTACGGGATTCCCATCAATACGGACGTGGGTAACCCAACCGCGCCATCAATTACGACGCTTGGGGGATAAGCGAGTTTTACCAGGCTAGTGGGGGCGCATAGTTTCATCCGCCCTTATAAAGGGGTAAGGGTTCACCTTTTTCTACCCACGCCTTCTTCCTCCTTGCTCATCCATTCTCGCGCACTCGAGCTCTAGCGCCCAAGTCCACGTCCTTCTCCTCAACCCTCTCCAAACATGTCCGGAGCGGGAGGCAAGTGGATGGTCTCCTCCATTACGGAGGAAGACATCAAAAAGCTGCGCGGGGTTGGATACTTAGCCGCAGATATTGCGCACCGGCTGCCAGCCGCGGGGCAGATCGTCCCTACCCCGGAACCTTACGAAAGGGTGGTTTTCCTCACCCACTTCGTCCGTGGACTGGGGTTTCCCCTCCATCCATTCGTCCGCGGCCTTATGTTCTATTATGGGCTATACTTCCATGATCTGGCCCCGAATTTCATCCTCAACATCTCGGCGTTCATTGTCGTGTGCGAGGCTTTCCTCCGTGTCCGACCCCACTTCGGCCTGTGGCTGAAGACCTTCAATGTCAAACCGAAGGTAGTAGGCGGCCAACAAGCGGAATGCGGCGGAGCCATGGTGGGCAAAATGCCCAACGTTACATGGCTCGAGGGCTCCTACGTGGAGACCATAAAGGGGTGGCAATCGGGGTGGTTCTACATCACCGAGCCGCGTGACACCAACTGGGTGGCGGCCCCTGAGTTTCGATCTGGAATCCCCACGCGGCTTACTTCCTGGAAGGAGAAGGGCCTGTCCTGGGGCTCATCGGTGGAGCTGGACGGACTCCAGAAGTGTGTCCGGAACATGATAGGCAAGAAACTCAAGCTTGTCAACATAGTCCAGCTCATGCTCTTCTGCAGGATCCTCCCGTGTCAACGACGGGCTTTCAACTTATGGGAGTTCGACCCAGCCCAGCACCAGACTCTATGCAAGCTCTTCGACACGACACATAAGGACGTTTGGAAGGTGCTGTTCAAGGGCGCCAAGGTCCCCCCTCCCCTTACCGAGGACCGCGGGCTAAGCGCGACGCGCCCTGCGAATCCGGTAAGTTCTGTACACCTCGTAGGGTATTTATTTTCCATAGTTTAACCATGTGCGGGGTCTGAGCTCCCATGCCTTTGACAGGACTGGGTGGAGACATCGGAGCAGATTGACTATCCGGCCCCTCTGCCTGAAGACCCTGCAGACGCTCTCCGGACGGAGATGCGGACCCCGGCTCCTTATGAGGTGCCGGGGAAGAAGATCAAGAAGAAGGCCACGGGAACCCGAAAGAGTTCAAGGCGCCAGGTGGTATCGGGCTCATCGCCCGATAACTCCGAGACACACTCCTCCCATGAAAATGAGGAGGAAGATGAAGATTCTCCCCCTCCAGCCGGGGGAAACAAGAAAAGGAAGGCCGCCCCAACCGGGGAGGCCGAAGGGTCCAAGAAGGGAAGGACTCACCTTCCGAACCGTTCCACCACCGCCGCGGACAACAAAGACGAGTGGTTACTCAGGGCCAAGCCCCTGGCGAAGTCGTAAGTATTCGGATACCAGAGTAACTCATAGCATACTTATATTGCACTGCTTTTCCTGACGCCGAATATGATCATGCAGTCCGCCCCAAGCCCGTATCCACATATCCTCGTCTGGCGGTTCCTTGGACTCGTTGGATATGAATAGTGAGTCACTTCCAACCGCCTCCTCTCCTTGCCCTACAAACAATGTCGAGGTATTGTCTCAAGGGGCACCGAGCCGGGGGGAGATAGTCCTGGAGGCTCCTCAAGGCGACCTTCCGGACTCCAGGCGCAAAGGGAGCAAGACTCCCAAGGGCTCCAAGTTCGGCCCTCAGCTGAACACCGCGCCAGAACCTCCAGTGGTTTCGTACTCCGGCAGGCGGCCCCCTTCCAAGAGGGGCAAGCCGCCCGTGCCGGTGACCTCTGTCCATCCAGAGGCACCGGACAACCTGCTGGGAGCAGTTCGCGACGCTTCCATCGACGAGGAGCACCGCACTATTATGAGTGCGGTGATCAAGAAGGTTCAGTCCGCCAAGAACGGACTGACTGAAGCACGTGCCAGCCTTCTAATAGGCTTTGAGGTAAGTATTTAAAATATAGGAAAATATTACCGCATAGACAGTAGCACCTGATGCTCTGTTTGGTGTTCATAAATAAAAGCCAAATAGAGGATCAAATAATATCTACAGGAGTTTAATATAAGTATGTATGTATGCGTATGCAGACTTCGCTGCTGACCTCTGCCGCACTGACTGCGGAGGTCGCCGCACTGAAGCAGAACCTCGAGCGGTCCGAGAAAGAGCTCGACCTTACCAGGAGGCAGCTCGAGGAGAACAAAGGTAAGTAATACCTTGTCTATATATATATAAAGATGTGGTTGCAAAATGATAGGATCATCATGGATGTGCCAGGGGCCACGACCGAAGTGGCGACCCTGAAGCAAGCGTTGTCCGAGGCCGAAAACAAAGCGGCCAAGGAGCGCACCGAGCGGGAGAAACAGGAGGCACGGGTTGGCGAGGTGCAGCAAGAGCTCCAGGCTCTCGTGAAGAAGCACGAGACTTTGGAGCTTGACTTGAAGACGCGAGAGTCTGAGCTTGCCCGGCCCTTGAGAGCACAAAGCGTGCCAAGGCTGAAGCCCAAAAGGCCCTCCAGGAAATTGGGGCGATGAGGAAGATAGTGGCGGGTAAGGCATTCATTATGCAAAGCAAGCATGTGAAAGTAAATTACTTGTTCCTTACCCGAGTCCGAAGCTTCCCAGGAGCATTCACAGATTTGCCCCGCAGCGTGTCGGATGCCGCAAAGTACTACCAGGCCGAGGAGGGAATCTCGACGGAGAAGTTGTTCTGGTCTCAGTATACTGGGACCGAACACCCGATGCCTGTGAGCGACCAGCTAAAGCAACTGGTAGAGCTGCACAAGGCGGTCGAACAGGCTGTGAGGGGCCTTATAGTCTGGATGTGGCCTGGCGACTCCCTTCCCGACAGCTACTTCGGCCTGGTGAGGCGGCTTGTGGATGCCTGCCCATGACTAGAAGTCATAAAGCGGTCCGTCTGCATCGAAGGTGCACGCCGGGCTTTTGCCCGTGCCAAGGTGCACTGGGCCAAGATGGATGCCGAGAAGCTGGTGAAGGAGGGGCCATCGCTGGGCAAGGAGCATCGCCACCCTGAAATGTATTATGAGGGTGTCCTGAAGGGTGCCCGTCTTGTGGCGGACGAGTGTGCGAAGGATCTAATTTTTGAATGAACTTGCTCGTGTGATCCTGTATTATGAAAACTTGTTCATGTGCGCTATGCAACGCTTGTTTGAATATTACCTTCTGTGCGGCTGTTTATCAAATCTGAGAGATGGCCAGTCGTCGACTTCTGCCCCCATGCCACGAGTGCTGGGGTGTTCGGGATAAATCTGAGCACTCTTTTTCCCATTGTTGGGTCCTTCAAGGGAGGTGCTCAGCACAACGAACAAGGCAATCGGACTATAATGCTTTATCACTCTCACTTAGCCATAGAAGTCTACATTTTTAAATTTTGGCGAATCCCCTAGTATTCGGACGGCCGAATTCGGGGCGCTATACACGCCTAAGCCAGACAAAGCCGACTCCTCTCCCTAAGCGGCATAAGTCTTTAGGGACTCGAGACCTCTCGAATAGCGACCAACCCTCGCCTTATCATGACAGTCAGTTTTAGCTTTCTCTAGTGAGGTGCTTGCCCAGATGAACCGGGGCACAATCGCAGTAGTTCTCCCAGTGCTACCTTAGCCGATATAGTGGAACGTAAGGTACCAAAACATGGGAGCCGGGCAAACCCAACTATTGACCCAAGACATGATTCGGAGCTGATGCATATAATGCTATAAGTTCGGGGTGCTGCACTATCGAAAGTGTTCGGACTTCTCACGCCGTATTATGGGGTACGCTTAAGCCCCTGGCGTATTGGCCGTACCAGAGTGTACGGGTGCTGAATGTCATGAATGTACACATATATATAAAAGAATAGAGAATGCGGTAATAGTCTAGTGCTATGCATTGTTTATTCAAAAAGGTGCGTCGAAGCAGAATGATACAAGTAGTGCGATAAGCAAAAAGTAGGACTATTTGACATATCCCCTCCAAGGGCAAGCTGAGGAATGGTATTTAAAGAAGGTATTTCACTCGTTATCAGAGACCACCTGGGAGTTCCATGGTGCGACGTAGCTTTCTGCCTCCTTGGTTGTTGTATCGTGTGTCCGGCAATCGTACTGCCGGACGGGGTTTCCAAAGAGTAAAGTCCTGAAAGAGAGAAAACATAACAAAGCGGGAAGCCCCTAGTGCGGTTGAGCCGCGTTTTGGGGCATGCCGTAGTCGTGCCCCCACCTATGCCCGTGGTATTTTCAATGCGTAATTATGTACGCATGGCATGAATTTCGCCGTTTGGCTGGGACTGGGGTGGGGGCGCATTGCTATGCAAGCTTAGAACGTGCCAGGCGGTCTTGTTGCAGATTACTCCAGGCGCGCTTGACGGTGTCCGGTGTTTAATCACCGAACTGGTGGATTGCCTGAAGAGGCTGCTTTGTGCTTTTGCTGCGAGGGCCGCAGTGTGCTCCTCCGTGTGGAGGGAGCACTCTGTGTTTCCATTGACTGTGATGACCCCCCGAGGTCCTGGCATCTTGAGCTTGAGGTATGCATAATGCGGTACCGCATTGAATCTCGCAAATGCGGTTCGCCCGAGCAGTGTGTGATAGCCACTGTGGAACAGGACTATATCGAAGATTTACTCCTCGCTTCGGAAGTTATCCGGGGATCCGAAGACCACTTCCAGTATGACTGAGCCTGTGCAATGGGCCTCTACACCTGGTATGACGCCTTTGAAGGTCGTTTTTGTGGGTTTGATCCTTGAGGGGTTTATACCCATTTTGCGCACTGTGTCCCGATAAAGCAGGTTCAGGCTGCTGCCGCCGTCCATGAGGACTCGAGTGAGGTGAAATCCGTCGATGATTTGGTCTAGGACCAGTGCGGCGAATCCACCATGATGGATACTAGTGGGGTGGTCCCTGCGATCGAAGGTGATCGGACAAGAGGACCATCGGTTGAACTTTGGGGCGACTAGCTCCAACGCATATACGTCCCTTAGCGCACGCTTCCGCTCCCTCTTGGGGATGTGGGTTGCGTATATCATGTTCACCATCCGCACTTGTGGGGGGAACCTCTTCTGTCCTCCGGTGTTCGGTGGCCGGGGCTCCTCCACGTCATCGCTATGTAACCCCTTATCTTTGTTTTCGGCATTTAACTTGCCGGCATGCTTGAACACCCAACATTCCCTGTTGGTGTGGTTGGCTGGCTTGTTGGGGATGCCGTGTATTTGACACGAGCGATCGAGTATACGGTCCAAACTGGACGGGCCTAGAGTGCTTCTTTTGAATGCCTTTTTCCGCTGACCGGGTTTAGAGCCTCTAAATCCAGCATTGACTGTCGTATCCTCGGTATTGTCGTTGTTGATGCGGCGCTTGTGTTTGTTGCGACATGACCTGCCATTGCTATCCTTGGTATCCAAAGTACCATGGTTCTTTGATATATTAGTGCTGCGAGCCAGCCAGCTGTCCTCTCCCGCGCAAAAGCGGGTCATGAGTGTCGTGAGGGCTGCCATAGATTTCATCTTTTCTTGGCCAAGGTGCCCGGCGAGCCACTCGTCGCGGATGTTGTGCTTAAAAGCTGCTAGGGCCTCTGCATCCGGACAGTCGACGATTTGATTTTTCTTTGTCAGGAACCGTGTCCAGAATTGTCTGGCCGATTCTGCTGGCTGCTGAATTATGTGGCTCAAGTCATCGGCATCTGGTGGTCGCACACAAGTGCCCTAGAAGTTGTCGAGGAATGCGGCTTCTAGATCTTCCCAGCAGCCAATGGATTCTGCTGGCAGGCTGTTGAGCCAATGCCGAGCTGGTCCTTTGAGTTTGAGTGGGAGGTATTTGATGGCGTGTAGATCGTCACCGCAGGCCATGTGGATGTGCAGGAGGAAGTCCTCGATCCATACCGCAGGATCTGTTGTACCGTCTTATGATTCGATATTTATGGGTTTGAAACCCTCTGGGATTTTGTGATCCATTACTTCATCTGTGAAGCATATGGGGTGTGCGGCGCCTCTGTACTGGGCTATGTCGCGACACAGCTCAAATGAGTCTTGTCCGCTGTGTTCGGCCCGACCGGATTTACTTTTACTGTATCCGGCTTGACGATTATCGTCTCGCGTAGTGGCGCACCCTGGTGATCCGTAGATCGATCTTGCCTGTTTTGCTTTGTCCTCCAATACGTCTCGCAGGTCTAGCGTGTTTCCCCGTGCCTTGACATTTTTATTTGAGTGGCGTCGGGGTGCAAGCTGAGCTTTTGGCTGAAATGCCTCTCTGTCACGGCCACGAGGTGGCCGATCAGCCGCATCATACGCTGGAGATGTAGGTTTTAATGCTTCCTCCTCCAGTCGGGGTAGCAACCTGCGCTTTGGGTAACTCTTGGAGGGGCGCTCGAGTTCATATTCCTCGGACGCAAGGACTTCAGTCCATCTGTCAGCTAGCAAATCTTGATCAGCTTGAAGCTGCTGTTGCTTTTTCTTAAGGCTATTTGCCGTGGCTATAAGACGGCGCTTGAAGCACTCTTGCTCGACGGGATCCTCAGGCACGACAAATTCGACATCGTCGAGGCTTGCCTCGTCTTCGGAGGGAGGCATGTAATTATCATCCTCCGCCTCTCCATCTGCCGCTCTCTCGGGAGGGCTGGCTTCTCCATCCTCCTGCTCTAAATCTTGTTGGAGGGGATTGTCGTCATCTTCGGCACTGTCCGGAGTGCTATTATCTCCTATGCCGGTATCACCGCTTTTGCCTTGGCGAGACTTAGAGCGGCGCCGCTGTCGTCGGCGCTTGGGTTGCTTCTTGGAGGGGTCATCCTCCGCTGTCCAGTCGCCATTGCCTTCTTTGGGTGTGTCCACCATGTATATATCATATGATGAGGTGGCTGTCCAGTGCCCTGTGGGTAGTGGTTCCTGTTCGTCTCCTGCATCGTCGTCCATACCATCGATGTCTTCGGAGTCTAAGTTGAGCATGTCGGTCAAATCATCGACAGTGGCTACTAAGTGGGTGGTGGGTGGGCGGCGAATTTCTTCGTCATCTGCATCCCAATCCTGCCGGACATAGTTCGGCCAGGACCCTCCTGACAAGGAGAGAGACCTTAAGGAGTTCAGTATGTCGCCGAAGGGCGAGTGCTGAAAGATATCCGCGGAGGTGAACTCCATGATCGACGCCCAGTCGGATTCGATAGGCACGGGCGCAGGCGGTTCGGAGTCTGTGGCCGGGGAAGAATCCGGCAGTTTGGCGTCACGACTCTCGTGAAGGGTAAGGTCGATACTTGGCTCGATCGCCGCTGAGAATGCGGCCTCCGTGGCGGGGTCTATCCACCCATCCATGGATGGCGCAATTGGCTCCGAATTGAGGGTCAGAGCGGTTGCCGGTGCGGTCTCCTGAACACTGTCCGATGGTAGAGCTAAATCATGCTCATCGTGACCGTGCGATGCACTTGGCAGGGGCTCGAATCCGCCGAAGATCAAGTCTCCGCGGATGTCGACCGTGTAGTTTAAGCTTCCAAACCTGACTTGGTGGCCAGGGGCGTAACTCTCAATCTGCTCCAGATGGCCAAGCGAGTTGGCCCGTAGTGCGAAGCCGCCGGATACAAAGATCTATCCAAGGAGAAAAGTCTCACCCTGGACTGCATCGCTATCAATGACCGAAGGAGCCATCAAGCCTATCGATGACGACATAGAGGAACTCTCAATGAAAGCACCAATGTCGGTGTCAAAACCGGCGGATCTCGGGTAGGGGGTCCCGAACTGTGCGTCTAGGCGGATGGTAACAAGAGGCGAGGGACACGATGTTTACCCATGTTTGGGCCCTCTTGATGGAGATAATACCCTACGTCCTGCTTGATTGTTCTTGATAATATGAGTAGTACAAGAGTTGATCTACCACAAGATCGAAGAGGCAAAACCCTAGAAGCTAGCCTATGGTATGATTGTTGTTCTTTGTCCTACGGACTAAACCCCCCGGTTTATAGAGACACCGGAGGGGGCTCGGGTTACACAGAGTCGGTTACAAGGAAGGAGATCTACATATCCGTATTGCCAAGATTTTCTTCCACGCCAAGGAGAGTCCCATCCGTAGACGGGACGAAGTCTTCAATCTTGTATCTTCATAGTCCAACAGTCCGGCCAAAGGATATAATCCGGCTGTCCGGATACCCCCTAATCCAGGACTCCCTCATCAGTGCTCATACTTTTTCATTGTAATATCCATGCTATTTTATTTTCTTTTTAGTTTTCTTCTCATGTGTTTGAAAAACCTTAAGAAAAACCAAAAAAATTAGTTGTAGCATTTAGCTAGTTTACCTTTCATGCATGTAGTAGTAGTAATTAAAAATAAAACCCAACAAGATTTCTCGTTCTTCTTTTGCTTGTTGGGAGCTTTCCCGTGTAAATAGTTTTATTTCCTTTCTTTTCCTTGGGGTTCGAGAGGAGAAGACCACGATGAAAATGTTGAGTGGCTCTTTTATGCATTATTTTTGATCTGACAAAGAGCCCATATTACCTTTTCTTCTCCCGTATATTGAATGCTTGCAGATTCCAGCTTCGTCCAATGCACATGCACTATTATTATTATCCACACCGTTCGGTCGTGCAAGTGAAAGGCAATAATGACGATATATGATGAACTGATTGAGATGAGAAAAGCTGGTATGAACTCGATCTCTCTTGTTTTTGTAAATATGATTAGTTCATCGTTCCTGATTCAGCCTATTATGAATGAAACGTATTTGCAATGACAATTAGATATTATAGTTGATTATGCCATGCTTAATTTTCTAGGAGCTTATAATGGTTTACCTTGCATGCCAACATGCTATTAAAATGGTCATGATGTGGTATGATAGGGTGGTATCCTCCTTTGAACGATTCGAGTGGCTTGACTTGGCACATGTTCATGCATGTAGTTGAAACAAAATCAACATAGCCTCTACGATATTTATGTTCATGGTGAATTATATCCTACTCATGCTTGCATTCGGTGTTGATTAATTTTAATGCATGTTCATGACTGTTGTCGCTCTCTAGCTGGTCGCTTCCCAGTCCCTTTCTAGCCTTCACTTGTACTAAGCGGGAATACTGCTTGTGCATCCAATTCCATAAACCCCAAAGTTATTCCATATGAGTCCACCATACCTTCCTATATATGGTATCTACCCGCCGTTCCAAGTAAATTTGTATGTGCCAAACTATAAACCTTCAAATAAACATTCTTTTTTGTATGCTCGAATAGCTCATGTATCAACTAGGGCTGTCTGTATCTTCCATGCTAGGCGGGTTATTCTCAAGAGGAGTGGACTTCGCTCCTCACTCACGAGAGAATGGCTGGTCACCGGGATGCCCAGTCCCATGCTCAAATCAAATAAAAATAATTGCAAACAAAACTCCCCCGGGATTGTTGTTAGTTGGAGGCACCTGTTGTTTCGGGCAAGCCATGGATTGATGCTTGTTGGTGGTGGGGGAGTATAAACTTTACCATTCTTCTTGGGAACCACCTATAATGTGTGTAGCATGGAAGATATCGAGATCTCTCAGTTGTTATGTTGACAATGAAAGTATACCGCTCAAAATATTATTCATCTCTATTTCAAAACCGAGCTCTGGCACCTCTACAAATCCCTGCTTCCCTCTGCGAAGGGCCTATCTATTTACTTTTATGTTGAGTCATCATCCTCTTATTAAAAAGCACCACTTGGAGAGCACCTCTGTCATTTGCATGTATTATCGTTAGTTTACATTGAGTATGACTT
This sequence comes from Triticum dicoccoides, assembly GCF_002162155.2. NCBI lineage: Eukaryota > Viridiplantae > Streptophyta > Magnoliopsida > Poales > Poaceae > Triticum > Triticum dicoccoides. The sequence goes on from NC_041380.1 coordinate 344,067,608, forward strand.
GACTGGATCTCTTTTACCATGAATTACAATGTCTAGTCAGTTCTTGATCTTTAAAGGTGCTCTGCATTTATGTTTTGCGGTCTCAGAAAGGGCTAGCGAGATACCATCTTGGTATATCATATTATGATTGTTTTGAGAAAGTGTTGTCATTTGAGATTTATTATTATTGCTCGCTAGTTGATTAGGCCATTGATATGAGTAAACACGAGACCTAAATGTTATTGTGAATATAGTTAGTTCATAATCTTTGCTGAAAACTTGAATGCTGGCTTTACATATTTACAACAACAAGAGCAAACGGAGTTTGTAAAAGTTTTTCTTTATCACTTTCAGTTTATCAACTGAATTTCTTGAGGACAAGCAAAGGTTTAAGCTTGGGGGAGTTGATACGTCTCCAACGTACCTACTTTTCCAAACACTTTTACCCTTGTTTTGGACTCTAACTTGCATGATTTGAGTGGAACTAAGCCGGACTGACGCTATTTTTAGCAGAATTGCCATGGTGTTATTTTTGTGCAGAAATAAAAGTTCTTGGAATGACCAGAAAATCAACGGAGATTATTTTTGGAATATATAAAAAATACTGGCAAAATAATCAAGGCCAGGAGCCCACACCTTGTCCACGAGGGTGGGGCGCGCCTAGCCCCCTAGGCGCGCCCCCTGCCTCATGGGCCCCCTGGTGCTCCACCGACCTCAACTCCAACCCCATATATTCGTGTTCGGGGAGGAAAAGATCAGAGAGAAGGATTCATCGCGTTTTACAATACGGAGCCGCCGCCAAGCCCTAAACTCTCTCGGGAGGGCTGATCTGAAATCCGTTCGGGGCTCCCGAGAGGGGAATCAGTCGCCATCGTCATCATCAACCTTCCTCCATCACTAATTTCATGATGCTCACCGCCGTGCGTGAGTAATTCCATTGTAGGATTGCTGGATGGTGATGGGTTGGATGAGATTTGTCATGTAATCGAGTTAGTTTTGTTAGGGTTTGATCCCTAGTATCCACTATGTTCTGAGATTGATGTTGCTATGACTTTGCTATGCTTAATGCTTGTCACTAGGGCCCGAGTGCCATGATTTCAGATCTGAACCTATTATGTTTTCATGAATATATGTGAGTTCTTGATCCTATCTTGCAAGTCTATAGTCACCTATTATGTGTTATGATCCGTTAACCCCGAAGTGACAATAATCGGGATACTTACCCGTGATGATCGTAGTTTGAGGAGTTCATGTATTCACTATGTGTTAATGCTTTGGTCCGGTACTCTATTAAAAGGAGGCCTTAATATCCCTTAGTTTCCAATAGGACCCCGCTGCCACGGGAGGGTAGGACAAAAGATGTCATGCAAGTTCTTTTCCATAAGCACGTATGACTATATTCGGAATACATGCCTACATTACATTGATGAACTGGAGCTAGTTCTGTGTCACCCTATGTTATAATTGTTGCATGATTGCTCGCATCCGACATAAGTATCCATCATTGATCCAATGCCTACGAGCTTTTCACATATTGTTCTTCGCTTATTTACTTTTCCGTCTCTACTATTACAATCACTATAAAACCAAAAATATTACTTTTGGTACCGTTACCGCTACTATCATATTACTTTGCTACTAAATACTTTGCTGTAGATATTAGGTTTCCAGGTGTGGTTGAATTGAAAACTCAACTACTAATACTTGAGAATATTTTTTGTCTCCCCCTGTGTCGAATCAATAAATTTGGGTTGAATACTCTACCCTCGAAAACTGTTGCGATCCCCTATACTTGTGGGTTATCACCCCCGCGCGTCAATCTAGGGCTGGTTCGTCCCTAGGCGGCTCTTTTTCGGCGCCCTTGGGGGCCGAACGGCTAGAGATGCTCTTATACTTAAGATCCCAAAGGAAGTGATGGAAGCACAATTAGCAAACACTGAGATCGCAAAGTCTATAGGAATTTCAAACAAAGCAATAATTGATCTTGTGGACGAACAAGCATGTGGACTTCCAAATCTTGTGTTTGCACCCGAGGATATGAAAATCGTTTGTACTCTAAGAGAACACTACAAGCAAAAAAAGGTGACACAAGGGGAGTGAGGGAGTCCTGGATTAGGGGGTCTCCGGACAGCCGGACTATATCCTTTGGCCGGACTGTTGGACTATGAAGATACAAGATTGAAGACTTCGTCTCATGTTCGGATGGGACTCTACTTGGCGTGGAAGGCAAGCTAGGCAATATGGATATGGATATCTCCTCCTTTGTAACCGACCTTGTGTAACCCTAGCCCCCTCCAGTGTCTATATAAACCGGAAGGTTTTAGTCCATAGGATAACATACAATCATACCATAGGCTAGCTTCTAGGGTTTAGCCTCTATGATCTCGTGGTAGATCTACTCTTGTACTACCTACATCATCAATATCAATCAAGCAGGACATAGGGTTTTACCTCCATCAAGAGGGCCCGAACCTGGGTAAAACATTCTGTCCCCTGCCTCCTGTTACCATCCGCCTTAGACGCACAGATCAGGACCCCCTACCCGAGATCCGCCGGTTTTGACACCGACATTGGTGCTTCCATTGAGAGTTCCTCTGTGCCATCGCTAGAAGGAAGGATGTCTCGTCTCGTCTTTAAAGACGGTACTTCTGTCGGGGGAGCTTTGGCTATCGGCCAAACTCTCTGGCTAGGCGGATTCATCATGACCGCCTGTTCGGCCGCCGTGCCGACGATGACTTCTTGAGTCATCGAAAACAGCCTCCATGTCAAATCGGCACTCGCCTAACAGATGGATCCAATGGAGTTCCCCTCCTTAAACAAGCTCTTGGATCGCATCGCCGCCTTGGGAGCCGCTACGGACTATGATCGGATTGGGCTTAAACCCGACCAAAGGGAGATTAACTCTCCACCGATCACCCATCATATTGCAGTGGTGGAGGAACAACGCGACGACCTTTCCTCTATCTTGAGGACCAATTATGTCTGGATTCCCGAGCTCTCCGAGCCGGACGCCCGTTCGCGGGAGGACAACATCCAATCCTTGAACCTTGAGTCAGGCAGCGGACCAGGATTATCGGGTAACACCCTGGAACCGGAACTTCCAAAATTGGAAACTCCTCGCCCCTGGATCCCAGATCGGGAGTGGGTTCGGATTTAATTCCACCCACCCACCCAAACATAAGCGATCTTTCCCACATCAGGCAAGAGCCGCAGGAAATAGTACATCACTATTGGGCCAGATTCCTCCTTGCAATAAACAAGGTTAATGACTGTCACGAGGAAGATGCAATCTCATTTTTCTGCAGTAATTGCATGGACAAGGGAATCCTTAACGCCATAAATCACCGTGAGATAACACGCTTCGCTGATTTGGCGTCCATAGTACGAAAGTACTGTGCGATGGAAAGTGCCTGGAAAACCGAAACAAACTTTTGGGATAATCCGGCCCTGAATACAAACCTCGTCCGAAATAAAAGGGTGCATTATCACAATACACCCAGGTTAACTACCAAAAAGCAAAAACCCTCTACAGGGCATGGAATCGTACTGGAGGGATGGCTCAACGGACCCTACAAAATTCATAGCACAGCGGATACAATACCAACGCACAGCCTTAGAGCATGTTGGATACTCCGGCAGGTGGCCAAAAGTGGTGAGGATCTTCTTATCCCAGATACCACAGAGCACCATCCCTTGGATAGCAATATGGTGTTAACAGTGTTCGAGACCTTCGCGTCAAATAATAGGCGCAAGCGAACACTCCGCAGCATGGCCAAAATCTTGCCACGTAGCAGCAACAAATCCATGGAGTGACACGGCTATTACCTTCAATGCCAGTGATGAACCCAAATTCCGAACAGCCCGAGCACCAGCCGCACTGGTCCTCAGTCCAATCGTGGACGACTTTCGACTCAGTAAAGTACTCATGGACAGCGGCAGCGGACTAAACCTCATCTATGAGGAAACTCTTCAAAAGATGGAAATAGACTGGAACCGCATCGAGCAAAGTAGTACAACCTTTAGAGGAATTATCCCTAGCCGGGAAGCACGTTGTGCTGGGAAAATCACACTAGATGTGGTATTCGGCACGCCGGACAATTACAGGTACGAAGAAATTACATTCCAAGTGGCCCCATTCAGCAGTGGCTATCACGCTCTTTTAGGACGGGAGGCGTTTACGATCTTCCAAGCCGTACCCCATTACGGGTACATGAAGCTTAAAATGCCCGGGCCCAACAGAATCATCACTCCCGCCAGTGATCCGGATACAGCACTCCGCGCCGAAAACAAAACAGCCGCTTTGGCCCTCGAGGCATTATCCGAAGCCCTCTCGGTCGAGGAATTAACCACGCTACGCTCCACAGTGGACAGGGACGATGTGATACTCGACAAGAGATCCAAGTCTACCTCTTTTAAACCAGCGGATGAAATAGTCAAATTCCAAGTCCACCCAACGGACCCTACAAAAACAACCTCCATCGGGGCACAGTTAAACCCCGTTGTGGACGCCGCACTACGAGAGTTCCTGCGCGAGAACTGGGACATATTCGCCTGACATCTCTCAGACATGCCAGGAATCCCACGCAGGCTGGCCGAGCATAGCCTCAATATCCTAAAGGGATTCAAGCCGGTCAAGCAAGCTCTTCGGCGTTTCTCCAAACCTAAGAGACATGCCATGGGAGAAGAACTAGCCAAGTTATTGGAGGCCAGATTCATCAGAGAAATAAAACATCCGGACTGGCTAGCAAACCTGGTGATGGTACCAAAGAAGGACAAATCCTGGCGCCTTTGTGTCGATTTCAAAGACCTCAATAAAGCTTGCCCAAAGGATCCCTTCCCCCTCCCATGCATCAATCAAATTATTGACGCTACCGCAGGACACGAGTCATTGTGTTTCCTCGACGCATACTCCGGTTACCACCAAATCAAGATGGCGGAGTCCGACCAAGCCGCAACAACATTTATCACACCATACAGTCCCTTCTGTTTCAACACAATGCCTTTTGGGCTCAAAAACGCTGGCGCAACATATCAGCGCATGATTCAGACATGCCTGGAGAAACAAATTGGCAAAACAGTAGAGGCATATGTAGACGATGTGGTCGTCAAAACCAAACACGTCGACTCTTTGATAGACGACTTGAGGCTCACATTCGACAACCTCCGAACATATGACATCAAGCTCAATCCAGAAAAATGCGTTTTTGGCGTACCAGCCGGAAAGCTCCTGGGATTTATTGTCTCTAGTAGAGGTATTGAAGCTAATCCGGCCAAAATCCGAGCGTTGTCACAGTTGGCTACCCCAACAGACCTCAAACAAATCCAGAAGTTAACTGGATGCGTGGCGGCTCTAAGCCGCTATGTCTCCTGCTTAGGAGAAAAGGCTTTACCCCTCTATCGCCTCCTTCGGCGCACCGAACACTTCGAGTGGACGGATGTGGCCACAGCCGGATTGGAAGAAATAAAGGCCATTTTGGCAACCAACCCAATCCCGGCCGCACCAAACATCGGTGAACCAATGCTGTTATACATTGCGGCAACTCATCAAGTTGTAAGAGCGGTGCTCATTGTCGAATGGGAAGAGGACGGGCACAAATTCCCTCTTCAAAAGCCGGTATATTATGTATCCACTATCCTCACTCCATGCAAATCACGGTACCCGCATTACCAAAAGATAGCATACGCGGTATTCATGACATCGCGGAAACTGCGACACTACTTTCAAGAGTGTTCGATTATAGTAGCCTCGGAAGTGCCACTTAATGATATTATAAACAACCGCGACGCTACGGGCCGGATTGCCAAATGGTCCATTGAGCTCCTCCCATTCGACATAACATACAAACCTCGACGAGCCATCAAATCGCAAGTATTGGCCGACTTCGTCGCCGAATGGACGGAGGCTGAACTCCCTAAAGAGTACGGCACATACTCCAATTGGATCATGAACTTCGACGGTTCTAAAATGTTGGCCGGTCTAGGGGCTGGTGTCGTCCTGACGTCCCCAACTGGAGATACCGTTCGGTACATACTGCAAATATTGTATACAGACTCCAACAATGCAGCCGAATACGAAGCTCTATTGCACGGTCTTCGGATGGCAGTCGCCATGGGCATTCAACGCCTGGAGGTGCGTGGGGATTCAAACCTCGCAATATCCCAAATAAACGGAGATATTGACGCCAAGGATCCGAAAATGGCGGCCTATCGAAACACCGTCCTAAAAATGTCAGCTCGGTTCGAGGGACTCGAATTTCACCATGTGGCTCGAGAAAACAATCAGGCGACGGATATCCTCGCCCGCATCGGTGCAAAATGCGACGTGGTCCCTCCCAACATATTTTGGGAAAGGCTTTTCAAGCCATCTGTAGTTTGGGAAGGGGACACCGGTAACAATAGTTCGGACCACCGAACTCTCTGACACAATCGGAGGCTCCGCCACCGAAATAACAGCTTCAGCCCATGAAATAATGGCCATTATTACCCCATGGACAGAACCATTCCTGGCCTACCTAACTAGACAAGAACTTCTGGAGGACCAAAATGAGGCACTCTGCATAGTGCAGCGATCCAAGGCCTACAGGGTCCATGAGGGACAATTGTACAAGAAAAGCACTACCGGAGACCTTCAAAGGTGCGTCTCCGAAGAGGAAGGGCGGAATCTTTTGGCAGAAATTCATGCCGGACTCGGCGGTCATCACGCCGCAGCCCGGGCTCTTGTAAGCAAGGCCTTCCGTACATGATTCTATTGGCCAACGGCCCGGGCAGATGCACAGGACTTGGTCCAACGTTGCGCCGGTTGCCAGCTCTTTGCAAATCAAAGCCACATGCCACCCACCGCCCTCCAAACAATCCCCATTACATGGCCCTTTGCGGTCTGGGGGCTCGACATGGTTGGACCCCTTAAAGGGGGAACCCACAAGAAAAAATACTTATTGGTCATGGTGGATAAATTCACCAAATGGATAGAGGCCAAACCAGTTAAAACAGCCAAATCCGGACCGGTGATAATTTTCATATCCGGGGTTGTACACCGTTATAGCGTCCCCCACAGCATCATCACTGATAATGGCACGAACTTCACAGCCGATGAGGTAAAACTCTGGTGCAGCAAAATGGGCATTAAGCTCGATTATGCCTCAGTCTATCACCCACAAACCAACGGTCAAGTCAAGCAAGCAAACGGTCTTATAATGAGCGACATTAAACCTAGATTAGCGCGTTCCTTAATGGAGTCTAACATGCACTGGGTAGAGGAGCTCGACTCCGTACTCTGGGGGCTGCGGACCACGCCGAATCGTAGTACTGGATATACACCTTTCTTTATGGTGTACGGCACAGAGGCAGTCTTGCCCTGTGACATAATTCATGACTCACCTAGAGTGCGCATGTACAAAGAAAGAGAAGCCGAGCTCGATCGGCAGGATAGTCTGGACACCTTGGAGGAGGAGCACGACATAGCCAAAGCCCGTTCCGCATTTTATCAGCAACAGGCTCGCAGATACCAAAGAAGAGAAGTACGTGCCAAAACTTATAACGTTGGCGAACTAGTTCTACGCCTACCGGATAAGAAAAAGAACAAGCTCGAGCCCAAATGGGAAGGTCCCTTCATTATTGACCAAGTTCTGACCGGTGGAGCGTACCGACTGCGGGATGCATCGACTAGTCGACTCGAGCCGAACCCATGGAACGCGGCCAGGCTCCGAAGATTCTATGCCTAGCGCCGGACTCTATGTTAGTCCCCTCCCTTTGTCCATTTTTCACAAATGCATTATCTGTCTTGTTTTCCTTTCTTTCTTTCTTTTCTCATCTCTCTAGGCCTTCAAGGGTCACCTTGTGCCTTGTTCGCACATGACAGATGCTCTAGCCGCACTCTTCATACCTGGGGGCTTCTTTCACAGAAGCTTAAATTATTTATCCGGGCTTCAGGCCCAACACATGTGTTATACTTCTGCATGTACCTTTTTTCACCATTATATGCATCGATATGACTTAAGTTTTGGCCAAGCTGGGTTGCGTGGCTCTTGTATTTATGCCCTACGTTCCCGTTAATTCAGTAGGGCATAAGGGGAGCACCTCGCGATTGTTACTGCCGGGTCAGCCGGATGTGTACCTCAGACTGGGTGAAGCCGAAGCTAGCATTCTTAAGGGAATATTCGGTCGGTGAACAAAAGATGATTTTTTATTTTTCGTATCTGCCCCCAGATGTTTTTCCTGTGTTTCCTATCACAGTCCGGACATGCACTTTAGGGCATGCTTGCCCAGGGAAAGGAACCCTTAACGGAACTATTCTCCCTGGAAGATGTTTCTTACTACCCATGTAATATAACATAACTAGTTGGGCACTTGTCTGATAAAGCACTAATGACCCCTAGGCCTAGTCTCCACGCATACCCCTATTCTTATATAACTGAGCGGGTATTCGGATACACTCCAGACTATTGGGCCCGGAGGCTGAAGCGAAAAGGTCCGCAGCGACAAATGATCTACAATCCGGCTAGAAGGCATTATACATGTCACTTCAATTACATAGTCATGCGGACTGACTAAATTCTTCTTCTATACCATCCAACAGGCGGTCTAGCTTACAATCCTGTTGGGAATACTTTGCGGCTAATTCTACTTGCCCATAAACTAAGCTAACGGGAATCTCTTTTCTGTCGGGCCCCACAGGTCCGACCTCGGCCATGTGATTCGGGTCTGCTTTGGTATACCGCGTCTTCACCATGGCCTAGGCTTCTCTGGCACCCTGTCAGCAGGCTGATATCTTCCATAATCGGAAGCGCCGCCGCGCTCCTTCAAGCTTCTCCGCAAGCTCCGCAACACCCTCTGGCAGGGAGACGGACGGCCACAAGGCCTGGGCAACACCCTGCATCACCTGCCAAACTTGTTTGTGCAGATGTGACAGCTCGGACATAAGATCACCCGCAGACCTGGGCATTTCCTCCGCGGGACGACCCGTCAGCATACCTACAGACATAACGCTGTTAGCCGGCTTCTTCGCCGAATACCTTTAAAGGATTCGTTCAAGCACTTACTAAAAATGCCGCGTCGAAGCCTCTTATTCTCCTTCTCGGAGTCTGCAAGCTGGCTCCGAACGTCTTTTAGTTCCACGTTCAGCCTTATATTGCCGTCTTGGAGATTGTTTTTCTCCCGCCTAACCTCAGTCAGCACGCCTTTGCCAGCTTCTAGCTGCCGCATAACATGCCGGTCCTCCGGATTTTCTCCGGATTCATCTTTAAAATCTATTGTTAGATTTGCAGCCACATCGCGCACTATATGGTAACCATCATTTTTTTTAAATGTTACCAGCAGGAGGCTTTTTCTGTTCCTGCAATGCGGCAATAGCGGCCCGTAGTTGGGTCTTGCATTCCTCCAGCTCCTGAGACAGCCTAGTACTCTTCTCCGTAAGAACCTGCACAATAAAGATGATCCTTAAATCAGTTCTGCTAACTGTTTCAAGTCTCAGGGGCTACTGATACATACAAATCATCAGATTCACTCACCCATACATCCTTTACATATTGATCCGTGGCTCTGGTTAGACCATCTTGAGCGGCACGGAGGTACGCCTCTCCAGAATTAAAGGCATCAAACGCCTCTGGTGAGAAACAAGCGTCACGGAGTACGGCCCGGCGGCGCCTATGATTCATGGTGCTTTCCACTTCTGAGTTTGTAGCAGATAACCAATCCGCATCCTCTGTAGGGGTATTATCCGGTGCCTGCCCCATATCGCCTTCTGTCTCCATGTCCGGTCCTGGTGCCCGACTGGTGGAAGCATGATCGGCGACATCGTCGGACATATTCCTGCGAGCGTTTTTTCTGTTAAAGAGACACCGGCGTCATTATATTTTGAAAAATACGACAACCACGAAGCGGGGTTTGTTGTACCTTTGCACCGATGTCTCCGTCCTAACCGCCTTCCTTTTTGGCCTACCCTGCCTCGATGCCTCCTGTTGGCGCGTTGCTGCAGGGCGTCCCGAATGCCTTCCCTGTAAAAAAGGCCATGTGAATATGGTGGGTGAAGTGTCCAAAAGGGGATCCTACCTTTTTGATTTGGGACTTTTCGGTTTTTCTTACATGCGATGCAGGGAGCAGTCCGGGATAGTCGGCCGTAATAGCCACCATGGCATCGTCGCAGCTCAACTGATAGAACTATCGGTTTATCAGCTCCACGGAGATAACTGGATCTTCTTCAAGTGCGGAGTCGAGGGCCCGGTCAGGGTCCTCCGGTTGTGGAGAAGGGCTGCCGACCTCCTTTATGGCCTTTCGCAGTTCCTGCCATAAATTGGCAAGGTGAATACCTACAACGAAAAATGTGGGAAGATGGAAATAAGGGGATATAGCTTACCCAGCTTGGAGGATTGTACATGGAGAATCCGTCCCGTGGCTTGATGCGGGTGAACTCCTACTCCTCTCCCTTGAACAGTTCGGATAGAATTTTGGCTAATGCGGCAGCATCGCCCGGACCCTTACGCCCGTAGCGGGTGGCGTCATCCTCCCCGTTGAAACACCACAAGGGGTGCCCACGATATTGAAGTGGTTGCACTCCCCGCATTATGCAAATCGACATAACTTCGGTTATTGTCAATCTTGACTGAGCCAGTGCCTTAATCCGGTTCATCAGATAGAGGACTTCTCTGTCGTCTTCCACCTGGGGGCTCCGTGGGCGCCAACTTCGGTGCTTCTTCAGAGGAGCATTGCTGAACTCACGAAGACCCCGCCGAACAGGGTCCGGAAGGGGAACGTCCTCCATATAAAACCATTTTGAAGGCCAGTCTTCGGACGGCTTCTTCGGGGTACCGGACAGATATCCGGTATCGGCGATACGCCATACTTCGGCTTCGCCCACTTGATAGAGTGATTCCCTCTGTGTGCGAGGAACGAGACAAAATAGCCCTTTCCATAGCTCAAAGTGAGCCTCGCAGGCCAGGAACAACTTGCAGATGGCAACGTAGCCAGCAATGTGTAGGATGGAGGCAGGGGTGAGATTGTGTAGTTGGAGGCCATAGAACTCCAGGAGCCCGCGGAGGAACGGATGAATTGGAAATCTGAGTCCCCTTAGTAAGTAAGGAACAAGGCAAACCCGTTCCCCCATGGAGGGACAGGGAAAGTTCTCCGCCTGCTCCCCGCCATTGTAGGTGGCGAGCCCGGCTCGAACGGGCACCATGTATGCTGGAGGAAGAAATCCTTTGGTCTGCAGTTTGACCAATCGACTATGTGGGACTGAACACCTCTCCCAATCACCAAGCTTAGGGCTACGTGGGCGGGAGGAGGAGCTGCGGAGGTCGGCCATGCTCGAATGGATCTTTCTGAAACACGCTCTGATGGATTCTCGCTGAGGGGAAGAATACCTATCCCTTTAATAGACAATTTATTTATTTGGCTGGGGGAGGGGGCGAATGTAAAAAAACGCCCTGGCGCCTCGTATTCATTCGACGCGTGGGAGATAGCCCTTACTGGGCACAGAAGCCAAGAGGTTCAACATTTATGGAGCCGGACACTACTTACGCACACTTGAAGATCAGATAAGAACCCGCCTTGCAATGCCGAAGACAATACTGCGCGCCGGACTCATCGTCATTGAAGCCTGGTTCGGGGGCTACTGAGGGAGTCCTGGATTAGGGGGTCTCCGGACAGTCAGACTATATCCTTTGGCTGGACTATTGGACTATGAAGATATAAGATTGAAGACTTCGTCTCGTGTCCGGATGGGACTCTACTTGGCGTGGAAGGCAAGCTAGGCAATACGGATATGTATATCTCCTCCTTTGTAACCGACCTTGTGTAACCCTAGCCCCCTCCGGTGTCTATATAAACCGGAGGGTTTTAGTCCGTAGGACAACATACAATCATACCATAGGCTAGCTTCTAGGGTTTAGCCTCTCTGATCTCGTGGTAGATCTACTCTTGTACTACCTACATCATCAATATCAATCAAGCAGGACGTAGGGTTTTACCTCCATCAAGAGGGCCCGAACCTAGGTAAAACATTGTGTCCCCTGCCTCCTGTTACCATCCGCCTTAGACACACAGTTCGAGACCCCCTACCCGAGATCCGCCGGTTTTGACACCGACAGGGAGTGTTAGAATACATGGAGAAGAAGGTAAAAGGAGATGCCAACTTTTTATATTCAATTTGAATTGATGAGCGTGATGTGATAACCAATATTTGTTGGGCTGACTCCAAAAGATCTCAGACTATGCATTATTTGGTGATGTTATTTATACGTCTCCAACGTATCTATAATTTTTGATTGTTCCATGCTATTATATTATCTATTTTGGATGTTAATGGGCTTATTTATACACTTTTATACTATTTTTGGACTAACCTACTAACCCAAGGCCTAGTGCAAATTGCTGTTTTTTTGCCTATTTCAATGTTTTGCAAAAAAGGAATATCAAACGGAATCCAAACGGAATAAAACCTTCGGGAGGGTTATTTTTGGAACAAACATGATCCAGGGGACTTGGAGTGGACGTCAAGAAACCAACAAGGAGGCCACGAGGCAGGGGACTCTTTTTGCGGTGTGTTTGTCGAGATCCGATGAATTGTGGGTTTATGATCAAGTTTATCTATGAACAATATTTGATTCTTCATTGAAATCTTTTATGTATGATTGGTTATCTTTGCAAGTCTCTTCGAATTATCAGTTTGGTTTGGCCTACTAGATTGATCTTTCTTCCAATGGGATAAGTGCTTAGCTTTGGGTTCAATCTTGCGGTGTCCTTTCCCAGTGACAGCAGGGGCAGCAAGGCATGTATTGTATTGTTGCCATCGAGGATAAAAATATGGGGTTTATATCATATTGCTTGAGTTTATCCCTCTACATCATGTCATCTTGCCTAATGCATTACTCTGTTCTTATGAACTTAATACTCTAGATGCATGTGATACGTCTCCAACGGATCTATAATTTTTGATTATTCCATGCTATTATATTATCAACCTTGGATGTTTTATATGCTATTTTATATGATTTTTGGGACTAACCTATTAACCTAGAGCCCAGTACCAGTTTATGTTTTTTCCTTGTTTTTGAGTTTTATAGAAAAGGAAAATCAAACGGGGTCCAATTGACCTGAAACTTCACAGAACTTATTTTTGGACCAGAAGAAGGCCATGGATTAAAAGAGTTGGGCCAGAAGAGTCCCGGGCTGCCCACGAGGGTGGGGGGCGCGCCCACCCCCTGGGCGCGCCTCCCTACCTCGTGGACAGCCCGGAGACCCCCCTGACTTGTTCTCGATGCCAAAACCTCTTATATATACTGAAACTTCCAGAAATAAACCTAGATCGGGAGTTCCGCTGCAAAAAGCCTCCATAGCCACCGAAAACCAATCTAGACCCGTTCTGGCACCTTGCCGGAGGGGGGGAATCCCCCTCCAGTGGCCATCTTCATCATCCCGGCGCTCTCCATGACGAGGATGGAGTAGTTCACCCTAGGGGCTGAGGGTATGTACCAGTAGCTATGTGTTTGATCTCTCTCTCTCTCTCTCTCTCTCTCTCTCTCTCTCGTGTTCTTGATTCGGAACGATCTTGATGTATCGCGAGCTTTGCTATTATAGTTGGATCTTATGATGTTTCTTCCCCTCTACTCTCTTGTGATGAATTGAGTTTTCCCTTTGAAGTTATCTTATCGGATTGAGTCTTTAAGGATTTGAGAACACTTGATGTATGTCTTGCATGTGCTTATCTGTGGTGACAATGGGATATCACGTGATCTACTTGATGTATGTTTTCGTGATCAACTTGCGAGTTTTGTGACCTCGTGAACTTATGCATAAGGGTTGGCACATGTTCTTGTCTTGACTCTCTGGTAGAAACTTTGGGGCACTCTTTGAAGTTCTCTGTGTTGGTTGAATAGATGAATCTAAGATTGTGTGATGCATATCGTATAATCATACCCACAGACACATGAGGTGACGTTGGAGTATCTAGGTGACATTAGGGTTTTGGTTGATTTGCGTCTTAAGGTGTTATTTTATTATGAACTCTAGGGCTGTTTGTGACACTTATAGGAATAGCCCAATGGATTGATCGGAAAGAATGAATTTGAGGTGGTTTCGTACCCTACAATAATCTCTTCGTTTGTTCTCCGCTATTAGTGACTTTGGAGTGGCTCTTTGTTGCATGTTTAGGGATTCTTATATGATCTAATTATGTTATTATTGTTGAAAGAACTTGCATTAGTGAAAGTATGAACCCTAGGCCTTGTTTCAACGCATTGCAATACCGTTTGTGCTCACTTTTATCATTAGTTACCTTGCTGTTTTTATATTTTCAGATTACAAAAACCTTTATCTACCATCCATATTGCACTTGTATCACCATCTCTTCGCCGAACTAGTGCACCTATACAATTTACCATTGTATTGGGTGTGTTTGGGACACAAGAGACTCTTTGTTATTTGGTTGCAGGGTTGTTTGAGAGAGACCATCTTCATCCTATGCCTCTCACGGATTGATAAACCTTAGGTCGTCCACTTGAGGGAAAAGTGCTACTGTCCTACAAACCTCTGCACTTGGAGGCCCAACAATGTCTACAAGAAGAAGGTTGTGTTGTAGACATCAAGCTCTTTTTTGGCGCCGTTGCCGGGGAGTTTAGTGATTGAACGTATATCTTTAGATCTTGCAATCGAATCTTTTAGTTTCTTGTTTTATCACTAGTTTAGTTTATAAAAGAAAACTAAAAATGGAATTGAGGGTACCTCATATGCTTCATCTTTTTAATATCTTTCATGAAATAAGGATTCCGATAATTGTGCCAAAGTGTTAGAAGAAGAATGCATTAGAATGTTTGGCACTGAATCTTTGAATGATGAGCATGATTGCAATGTTGTTAGTATGAATTCTTTGAATATCCATGATGCTAATGATATGAAAAGCCACAAGCTTGGGGATGCTATGTTTGATGAAGATGATATTTTTTGTCCCCCAGGTTTTGATGAGCAAATTTATTTTGATGATAGCATGCCTCCTATTTATGATGATTATATTGATGAAAGTGGGTTTGGAAGAGTGTCAGCTTTAGAAAGTAATGATCCCACTATTTTGGAGGGTGTTGAATCTTATTGTGACAATTATGAAAGTGGGTTTGGAGAGGTCATGACTTTACTTAATGTTAATCCCACTATTTTGGAAGAGTGTCAACTTTGCATACTTGTAGATCATGAAAAGAATGCTTTATGTGATGGTTATATTGTTGAATTCATTCATGATGCTACTAAAAATTACTATGAGAGAGGAACATATGCTTTTACATATTGCAATAATATCAAGTTTCCTTTCTATGTGTTGAAAATCTTGAAGTTATGCTTGCTTTACCTTCTTATGCAAGTTGATTCTTGTTCCCACAAGTTGTTTGCTCACAAAATACCTATGCATAGGAAGTGGGTTAGACTTAAATGTGCTAGTCATATTCTTCATGATGCTCTCTTTATGTTTCAATTCCTGGAAAATTCGAATCTGAGCCCGAGCTCATCTGCACCTGCGCTCACGAATAAAATTAAAATAAATACTATAAAAATTCAAAAAAATCCAAAAAATTTTGGGTGGTGGCAATTTGATGCGTGAGGTACGCTCAAATTTTCAAAACATTTGGACTTCTGTGTAGCTCTCAGCAAAAAAGACAAATCGGAGGTCTGTAAAAATGTGTACTGTTCATATACTGTTCTGGTCTGATTTTTCTTTTTTGCTAAGAGCTGCACAGAAGTCCAAATGTTTTGAAATTTGGAGCGTGCCTCATGCATCAAATTGTCTACCACCCAAAAAAATTTGGAATTTTTTGAATTTTTACGAATTTTTTTGACCGGGTGCAGATGCACCCGGGCACCGAAACGCCGTTTTATGTGAGCATCATTGAAATCATCATGCCTAGCTAGGGGCGTTAAACAATAGCGCTTGTTGGGAGGCAACCCAATTTCTTTTTTGTTCTTTGCTTTTTAATCCTGTTTAGTAATAAATAACTTATCTAGCCTCTGTTTAGATGTGTTTTTATGTTTTAATTAGTGTTTGTGCCAAGTAGAACCTTTGGGAAGACTTGGGTGAAGTCTTTGCGATCTTGCTGTAAAAAACTGAAACTTTAGCGCTCACGAGATTTGTTGCTATGTTTTACTGGAGAGTGCTAATTATTTGATTCTTTTTGCAGATGATTAATAGATAAATTCCACACGTCCAGCAAGTTATTTTAGAATTTTTGGGGTTCCATAATTATACGTTTGATCCAGATTACTACAGATTGTTCTGTTTTTGACAGATTCTATTTTAATTGTATTGTTTGCTTATTTTGATGAATCTATGAGTAGTATCGGAGGGTATGAACCATAGAGAAGTTGGAATACAGTAGATATCACACCAATATGAATTTAGAATGAGTTCACAATAGTACCAAAAGTGGTGATTTATTTTCTTATACTAACGGAGCTTACGAGTTTTGTGTTAAGTTTTGTGTTGTGAAGTTTTCAAGTTTTGGGTAAAGATTCGATGGACTATGGAATAAGGAGTTGCAAGAGCCTAAGCTTGGGGATGCCCAAGGCACCCCAAGGTAATATTCAAGGACAATCAAGAGCCTAAGCTTGGGGATGCCCCGGATGGCATCCCCTCTTTCGTCTTCGTTCATCGGTAACATTACTTGGAGCTATAATTTTATTCACCACATGATATGTGTTTTGCTTGGAGCGTCATTTTATTTTATTTTGTTTTGCTAGCTGTTTAAATAAAATACCAGGATCTGAAATTCTTAAATGTTAGAGAGTTTTCACATAGTTGCATAATTATTCGACTACTCATTGATCTTCACTTATATCTTTTGGAGTAGTTTGTCTTTTGCTCTAGTGCTTCACTTATATCCTTTTAGAGCACGACGGTGGTTTTATTTTATAGAAATTATTGAATTCTCATGCTTCACTTATACAATTTTGAGGGTCCTAAACAGCATGGTAGTTTTCTTTGGTTATGAAACTAGTCCTATTATGATAGGCATCCAAGATGGGTATAATAAAAACTTTCATATAAGTGCATTGATACTATGAGAAGTTTGATACTTGATGATTGTTTTGAGATATGGAGATGGTGATATTAAAGTTGTGCTAGTTGAGTAAATGTGAATTTGAGAAATACTTGTGTTGAGGTTTGCTAGTCCCATAGCATGCACGTATGGTAACCGTTATGTGACAAATTTGAAGCATGAGGTGTTTCTTTGATTGTCTTCCTTATGAGTGGCGGTCGGGGACGAGCGATGGTCTTTCCTACCAATCTATTCCCCTAGGAGCATGCGCGCAATGCTTGGTTTTTGATGACTTGTAGATTTTTGCACTAAGTATGTGAGTTCTTTATGACCAATGTTGAGTCCATGGATTATACGCACTCTCACCCTTCCATCATTGCTAGCCTCTTCGGTACCGTGCATTGCCCTTTCTCACCTTGAGAGTGGGTGCAAACTTCGCCGGTGCATCCAAACCCCGTGATACGATACACTCTATCACACATAAACCTCCTTATATCTTCCACAAAACAGCCACCATACCTACCTACTATGGCATTTCCATAGCCATTCCGAGATATATTGCCATGCAACTTTCCACTGTTCCGTTTATTATGACACGCATCATCATTGTCATATTGCCTTGCATGATCATGTAGTTGACATCGTATTTGTGGCTAGGCCACCATGCATAATTTATCGTACATGTCACTCTTGATTCATTGCCCATCCCGGTACACCGCCGGAGGCATTCATATAGAGTCATACTTTGTTCTAGTATCGAGTTGTAATCATTGAGTTGTAAATAAATAGAAGTGTGATGATCATCATTAATAGAGCATTGTCCCAAAAAAGGCCAAAAAAAGAAAGGTCCAAAAGAAGAAGAATAAGAAGAAGGGGGCAATGCTACTATCCTCTTTTTCCACACTTGTGCTTCATAGTAGCACCATGATCTTTATGATAGGGAGTCTCTTGTTTTGTCACTATCATATACTAGTGGGAATTCTTCATTATAGAACTCGGCTTGTATATTCCAACAATGGGCTTCCTCAAATGGCCTAGGTCTTTGTGAGCAAGAAAGTTGGATGCACACCCACTTAGTTTCTTTTGTTGAGCTTTCGTACATTTATAGCTCTAGTGCATCTGTTGCATGGCAATCCCTACTCCTTGCATTGACATCAATTGATGGGCATCTCCCTAGCCCATTGATTAGCCGCGTCGATGTGAGACTTTCTCCTTTTTTGTCTTCTCCACATAACTCCCATCATCATATTCTATTCCACCCATAGTGCTATGTCCATGGTTCACGCTCATGTATTGCGTGCAAGTTGATTTTTTTTAGATTACTAAAGTATGAAACAATTGCTTGGCTTGTCATCGGGGTTGTGCATGATGATTGCATTTTCGTGTGACGAAGATGAAGCATAGCCAAACTATATGATTTTGTAGGGATGAGCTTTCTTTGGCTATGTTATTTTGAGAAGACGGGATTGCTTAGTTAGTATGCTTGAAGTATTATTATTTTTATGTCAATAATAAATTTTTGTCTTCTTATGGATCTGAATATTCTTGCCACAATAAAGAAGATTACATGGATAAATACGTTAGATAGCATTCCACATCAAAAATTCTGTTTTTATCATTTACCTACTCGAGGACGAGCAGGAATTAAGCTTGGGGATGCTTGATACGTCTCCAACGTATCTATAATTTTTGATTGTTCCATGCTATTATATTATCAACCTTGGATGTTTTATATGCATTTATATGCTATTTTATATGATTTTTGGGACTAACCTATTAACATAGAGCCCATTGCCAGTTTATGTTTTTTCCTTGTTTTTGAGTATTACAGAAAAGGAAAATCAAACGGAGTCCAATTGACCTGAAACTTCACGGAACTTATTTGTGGACCAGAAGAAGGCCATGGAGTAAAAGAGTTGGGCCAGAAGAGTCCCGGGCTTCCCACGAGGGTGGGGGCGCGCCCACCCCCCTGGGCGCGCCTCCCTACCTCATGGATAGC